>NW_012116599.1:6155356-6183883 GCF_000951035.1 Colobus angolensis palliatus | reverse complement strand
TAGCCAGGATGGTCTCGATCTCCTGACCTCGTGATCCTCCCGTCTCAGCCTCCCAAAGTGCTGGGATTACAGGCTTGAGCCACCGCGCCCGGCCGGGAATGCCTGTTTCTTTTTGGTTCTGTCACTTTTGAGCTAACGTACGTGGCCCTACCTCAGTTCCTCCTAACTGAGCCTCTCTGGTGTCAGAGTCACCCGCATTGATTTTGTAAAGAGATAGAAATGTATTGGGTCACAGTTTCGATCCCTCTTCCCTCCCCCGTGCATCTGCCTCTGTCACTCGGCCTTCCTTTCTCCTTAGCCTGAACACTAAGCAGGGTTTTTAAACAAAATACCCGTGTGGAGTCTTTTAAGGAATTCTAACTACTGTAGTTTCCGCCAATGTCCTCTTTGCAGTCATCCAAATCTGTATTGTTCAAGAGCCCTGGGGGCAGAAGTTTCTCATTCTTCTCTAGTTAACTCTTACAAAACCTTATCCACCTGGAAAATTTCCTTCATGTTTTAATTCAAAACTTTTTCTGCAGTCGAAGCCCATTCAACCTATAGACATGGCTTGTAGCCTCCTTATTGGCCCTCAACTAAGCCCTCTTAGTATTCGTTTACAGTAATTAAATAGTAGGTTTCCTGCTTCCTTTTTGGTTCTTTACTACTTTGCCACTGAGAGTGTGGTCCTCAGACCCCCAGCCTTGGGGTTACTTGTAAGCTGGTTAGAAAGGCAGAATCTTAGATCCCACCCCAAATGTAATGAGGCAGAGTCTGCATTTTTAACAAAACCCCCAGGAGATCCTAAGCACATTTAAGTTAGAGAAGTGCTACTTTATTCCATATCCTTATAATCTGGATATTTTCTCTGTGCTTTTCTTTAGTATGGCTTAACAGTGGACACTAAAGCTAGACATGGTCCTATATTGATGACTTGGACATTACCAAATATAGTGGAAATGTTTTTGCAAGTATTTATGTGCCTCAACTTCCTGTTAATTTAATACCCATGATATTAAAACATTTTGAACTAAATTTGATGTGTATTCTTCCTTTACAATACATTTGTAGTCACTGACGACATTTTTGGGTCTTTTTTACTGCTATATGTTTACCCCCCTCACCTGTGGAAGTCTCCATTTTTTAATTTAGTGATTTGGCAGCTAAGAATCTTCTTTGGCGCTTATATTGAATATCACCTTGTTTTCTGTCTTTTGTTAGGATCTTTCTGTTTCTCTAAATAGTTATGCTGTTAAGATTTCACTGATTTGGGAGTGAGGAGACCCCTTAGTCTCACCCCAGTGCTACTACTAACAAGTTGCATGAACTCAGACAACTCATTTAATGATTCTAAGTCAGCAATACCATACAATCAAGGAAACCCTCATAATACCAGGCCTGGGACTTTTTGATTGCTCTGTCCATATTAATTAATGAGCTTTTTATGGGGTGACTTGGTCATGTGGTGGATGCTGCCTGTAGAAATGAGAACAGGGCATTTAAAACAAACACTGGAATAACTCATCCAGGTGCATCTTTTGGTTAGTCATCAGTCCATCTTCCCACTTTTATAGAACTCTCAGGTGGGAAAAATGGACTAAGTTGAATTTTTGTTCAGTTTTCATTTTATTTCTTGGATCTATCTCTGGAAAAAGTGCAAGTAAACCACTAAATTGTCGAAGGCAGAGGAAAGAGGCCACCATGGAGAAGGGTCCCAGCTTATTGACTTATGGCAAATGGTTCTCAAGTCAACTTCCTATTGACTTTTTCTAACTATGCATTGGAGAGGTGGGAAATTAGCAAGGACTTAGCAATCCTCCCATCTCTGCTCAAGAGTACTTGGGAAGGTCCTTGTTTCTGCTAGAAATTCCCACAAAGAGAATGCCAGAAGAAATGATGTGGGGCAAGTCAGTGGCTGTGTTTAGGGGCCCTGGTGAGTATTGCTGATGGTTGGGAGTGAAGAGAATTCAGGAAGGAAGAAAACTATCTCTAAAGGGGTAAGGCTTTCCAAGGACATTTGCCTGGCCACAGCTCTTCCTTATATTGTTACAGAAGGAAAGCGTGGAGAAACCAAATGAACAAGTAGGCCATGGCCGGCTTGTGACATACAATAATTTTATGGGGAAGAAAAGCTTCAGGCAGTTTTTGAGGAAAATAAGCAGATTTCACCATAATGCTGTTAATTAAGTGTTAATTATAGCCTGTTGATGTTTGATAGTAAGGTGAAATTGTGTGGCTCCCTTTTATTTTGAAAGCATTTTGTCAGCGTCTCAGGCTATGGTCTAGGAAGAATAGAAGCTGTTGTTTTCTTGGTGTACTTTTGGACCTGGAGCAGCTCCTGTTGCTGTATTTAAGGAGGATCTGTTCTTCTTACCACTGCCTTAGGGTTCAATCTGAAAACCCTGGTATTTAACCACCTGGAAATCAACTTGTTCTGTTCATTGTCTAATTTTTAGAATCTGGAACCCTGTGTACTCACGGATAATGATATATGTGCCCTGCGTATCCTCCCTTTGCTGTTTTTTGTCAATATTAAATTTGGGGAAAGCAGACCTAAAAGCGTCTTCCTGAGAAGACATTTTAAACCACAGAAACAGCAACTACAATTTGTATCTCAGTCTTGGATTTGACTATTGGATTTTGTGTGTGTGTGTGTTTTGTTTTTTGATCATAAATTATCTTCCGAGGTGGGTGTGGATATTTATCTTATAAAGTAGAGAAAACCTCTATGAAACAGTGTTCTGATTTAGGAACAGCCTCTTAGAGAATAAAGTTAGTGGGTTTATTTTTTAAAGTCTACAAATTCTGGAACAGAGGGAATCTAATATTTCAGGTTTTTTTGTTTCTTTTTGTTTTGTTTTGTTGTTGTTTTGTTGTTGTTGTTGTTGCTTTGAGACAGAGTCTCACTCTGTTTCCCAGACTAGAGTTCAGTGGCTAGATCTCAGCTTGCTGCAACCTCCACCGCCTGGGTTCCAGTGATTCTTGCGCCTCAGCCTCCCAAGTAGCTGGGATTACAAATGTGCACCACCACGCCTGGCAAAGTTTTGTATTTTTAATAGATATGGGGTTTCATCATTTGGCCAAGCTGGTCTTGAACTCCTAAGGCCGCATGTGATCTGCCCTCCTTGGCCTCTCAAAGTGCTGGTATTACAGGTGTAAGCCACCACGCCCGGCCCTTGAGGATTTTTTTTTTTTTTTGACTCTCAGAGATTTCAGGGCAATGAGCGTGATGAATGGGTCGTGTAAGTAATGTGTCTCCTTGTTCACTGCAGCCTAATCTCATTATCTCCCTGAACTTTGCAAATGATTGTGAAACCAGGTATTTTCTGCATTTTGTTAAACTGTTAATTTGTTGCAGTAGGCTGTCCACTGTGTTGTAATGTGTCTAGTAGTATTCCAGGCCCTTACCCATTAGAAGCCAGAAGCATCTCTCCCCCGCCACCCCATCCCGGTTGTGACAACTAGAAATATCTGCAGACATTGCCAGACGTTCCCTGTGGGGCAAAGTGTTTTCACCCACACAAATTGAGAACCACTGCTACCCTAGAGATTTAACGAAATGCTTGGAGAGTAGAGGGTGTCTGCAAAGAGAAGTCGGTTGAGCCTCACAAGCATGTTTCTGCCAAAGGCCAGATGGATGGCTTCTGTCTGGCCCTTCCATGGGCCTGAAGGTTACCCCATTTATCTCCCTTGGGACTGCAGTCCCCTCAGAGTCTCTTAGTTTGGGCTGTTATTACAAAATTGAGTTGATGGTGGCTTAAACAACACACATTTATTTCTCACAGTTCTGGAGGTGGGGGAGTCCAAGAATGAGGCACCACAGACCCTGGTTTGGTGTGCCCTCTTCCTGGTTTGTGATGGCCGTCTCCTCATTGTAGCCTCTTGTGATAGAGAGCAGAAAGCAAGCTCTCATGTTTCATCATAAGGGCACTTATCCCACCCATGAGGGCTCCACCCTCATGACTTAATTACCTGCCAAAGGCCCCACCTCCTAATGACCAGCAGGTTGAGGGTTAGGATCTCAACATATAAATTGCAAGGAAAGGCACGTTTCAGTCCATAACAGTCAGTATAAATATTTCTTAATGATGGTTCCTTAGCTAAAAGTTGTCACTACCTGTTTATTAAGAATGGGGCACAACAGTCCATGGGGAGCTGCTTTTAGCTCAGCCAGACAGGCAGCTCAACACTGCAATAATGTGATATGCAGTTTCATTTAAGAATGCTGTTATGGGCTGGGCACGGTGGCTCACACCTGCAATCCCAGCACTTTGGGAGGTGGAGGCGGGTGGATCATCGGAGGTCAGGAGTTTGAGACCAACCTACCCAACATAGTGAAACCCCGTCTCTACTAAAAGTACAAAAATTAGCCAGGCGTGGTGGTGCGCACCTGTACTCTCAGCTACTCAGGAGGCTGAGGCAGGAGAATCGCTGCAACCTGGGAGGCAGAGGTTGCAGTAAGCTGAGATCACACCACTGCATTCCAGCCTGGTTGACAGAGCAAGACTCTGTCTCAAAAAAGAAAGAAAGAAAAAAAAAGAATGCTGTTAGGGAACTTTTAAGCAAGAGGCTTTTTCCACATTAAAAAGAAAGAGGCTGAAATGTCAGATAATGGAGAAAATAGAGAGGGGCAGGAACGAAGTGGAAGTAAGACTTGAAAGATGAAAGCAAAGGACCAGGAGCTTTGGGGTCAGGAGGTGAAAGGTCGGCCCCTCTTTGTCAACTGGAAAAATTTTGCCTCTTTACACAAGGCAGTAAAGAAGTGTTTGCAGTCAGTTAGAAATTTGCACCATTGTCTGCCTCAGTGACCTTAGAGCTGCAAGCAGCGGATGCATTATCAATTATTTTAGATTATCTTTCTGAGATTTTCCCCCCTCCTCTTCCAGCTGCCAACGATTAGATGTGCATCTGGCAGCAATTTCAGTTTTTCGTCAAGTTACTCAGGCAGCATTGACTGGCTAGATCACACTCCTGTTCAGTTCCTTCAGATGAGAGATTGGGGAAAAGAATTTGGAAACAAAAGCCACCCAATTCCCTGCCCCCACCCCCAACAATTATAAACATGCTTTAGAACCTAGAAATAATGTCTAAGAGTCTCACTGAACACCCATTTAAGGATATTCATGTGATTTCTTTGTAAATACTTTCAGTAGTATTAGAAGTCTTTCATTAGCAGACTTAGAAAGAGTAGGGGACTTCAAACTTCTGATTTTTTTCAAGCAATAAAAGTGGCCTTTCTGATATTTCTGTAGACGGCATTCATTTGAGATCTTCCCCGTTGTGGGTGACTGCTATTGTCTCGATACTGAATTTGTCCTCTTGCCTGTGTAGGTAGACAGGTTCTTGTATAACATTGTATTACAAATCATATCTTTAGCCCTACTACTGCTGTGACTTTTACTTTTTCTTTTTGTTCTGGCATTTTCCCATTCCTCCTTTCTGAAATAACTTTGTCCTCTCTTCGCAAGATGCATCCTCATTTTGGCTTCAGATTCAATCCTTGCCTAGCATTTGGTTGGTGGAGTCATCCATGCTTGCTAGTTCCACCACAGTGTTTTTGGCTGGTGTGTTTTCAGGTATCAGGAAAAGATGTGGGATCCAAGGGTTTCTAGTTCTTCGTAACAGTAGTTACACTAAGAGCTAATGATTGAGGGCTTATTATGTGTCAGGCACAATGATAAGAAAATGTCATGTATTATCTCATTTAATCTCAATGATAACCCTGTGAAAAGGGCAATGCTCTCCTGTGTTACAGATGAAAACATTTGGGATTTTGGAGGGTGAGCAACTTGCCTGAAATCACAGAGAAAAGAACAGTGAGAGATGGGATAATGGAACTTGTCTTAGTTTCCTTTCAAATTTTAATTCAGAAATAAGTTTTGACTTAAACAAAATTATCAGTCTTTAAAAAGTATGACAGCCATGTAATAGCTCCATCTTCATTCTGAAAATAACCTTTTTTGGGGTTGAATTCCCTAAAGTACATTTTTTAATTCAAAATCACATGCAGGTTACTCACTTGTCACTCAGAAAGAGGCAACTCCAGGGAAACACACATTTATTGCATTATTGCTTTACTGTAAGCAACAGTTCATAGCTTTCTCTTGAATTCATCAGGCTAATTAATATGGTTCCTGCCTATGTATGGCCTTCTGAAATCTAAGATGAATGGTATGCTTTTCCTTGCTCCTTTTACATTGACTTTTGTTTAAGAATTACTATCATAGCCCAGAAATCTTTATGACTTGCATTTCCATAACAAATATTCTTCAGGTAAAGCAAATGAGAATTGTGGGTCAAATACATTTGAAATATGCTGCCATATACTTATATTATAATCAGTTTCAATTGGTTTCAGAGAGGGAGTGCTTTTTCAATAGTTAGACCACTTTGTTTTTTTTTTTTTAAAGAACAGTTCACTTCAAAGAATCCCAGATCAAATTCTTCTCAATATTTTCCCCCGGATATTTTCCTCAAAGCAAAAAGGAAAACAGCGGCTAAACCTTTTTTGCTTCTGTAAGATGATGGCTTCCTGGAGAGGTTCCTTAGATCAGGGGTCTCCAACCTTTTTTGCACCAGGGACAGGTTTCATGGAAGACAGTTTTTCCATGGCTGGGGGTGGGGGGATGAATGGTTTCATCAGGCATTCTTTTCTCATAAGGAGCATATGCAACCTAGATTCCTTGCATACACGGTTCATGATAGGGGTCACACTCCTGTGAGAATCTAATGCCGCTGCTGATCTGACAGGAAGCAGAGTTCAGGTGGTTATGCTCATCCACCATTCACCTCTTGCTGTGGAGCCTGGTTCCTACCAGGCCATGGATCTCTACTGGTCCACAGCCTGGGACCTGAGGACCCCTGCCTTAGATGTATGTTGTAGGGAAAATCTACTGAGCTTGAGCCTGCCCCTACTAGGAACTATTGGGAGTGGCATTGTCCTCTGTTAGGCCTGTTTAGGAATCAGAAAAACTTATGGGAAGATCATGGTGCCACAGCTGAGGTACCTCATGCTTGTTTTGGAAGATGCTTGCTCAATTCAGTAGATTTTTCTTACATGACCAAGTTCTTCCATAAAGTCAACCACAACCCATACTATCGGGGACTCCAGCTAAAACTTGCGGTGAGTAGGAAATAGATTAAACACAGGTTTTCCCACTTCTCTAGCTGCCAAAAGTGATGTCAATGGTGTTAATGATTCTTACCTCAGTTCGCTGCAGACCAGGGATGTCTATGCAAATGCTTGTTCAGTGCCTGATTCCTGGGCTATTATGGAAAAACTGATGATGGTTGAGAAACAATTGGGTAGTCAGACAGTTACTCAAATGTAAAATCAGACGCTTGCTTTCTTGAAGCAAATGGACTCCAGGGAGAGGGCAAAGAATGAGATATCTATTAGTTTTTAACGAAAAGTAAAGGCAGTGAAAATAGGGTCTGCCTGATTCCCTTTTGTCTAATTATAGAAACAGTATTGGACACAATTTTCACCATCCATACACTAAATGAAGTTGTGATTGTAATGTAAGTCTACTGGTTTGTATCAAAGCCAGACCTATAAAACCTGTATCCTGTAATCTGATCATTACAAACAAAACCCAAAACCCAGAAGTGATGTGAAATTACAATAGAAACCTCAGAACTGAAATGCAATTTCTGTGAGTGAAAAGACGCTGCAGAAATAGTGCTCATGAAAGCAGAAGGAAGACATTAGTGTGACATTCTCACTTGGTAGAGACTATTCTGCCATATTACCTTCATGTCTTTTCGTAACAGGTTTATTTTGGTTGAACTCTGTTAAAATTAAAGCTTCCTGGCTGGGCGCGGTGGCCCACACCTGTAATCCCAGCACTTTGAGAGGCCGAGGCGGGTGGATCACCTGAGGTTGGGAGTTCGAGACCAGCCTGGCCAACATGGTGAAACCCGTCTTTACTAAAGATACAAAAATTAGCCACGTGTGGTGGTGTGCACCTGTAATCCCAGCTGCTCGGGAGGCTGAGGCAGGAGAATTGCTTGAACCCAGGAGCAGGAGGTTGCAGTGAGCCGAGATGACACCATTGCACTCCTGCCTGGGTGACAGAGTGAGACTCTGTCTCAAAAAAAAAACAGAAAAGAAAAGAAAAAATTAAATCTTTTTGCCTGAGAGTACATGTGGTCTTTTTTTGTTTTTTGTTTTTTTTCCTGAGTCCTTTTACCTTGAATCTGTCATGTACATAGGACAAACTATAGTATTGGTAAAAGAGAGATTGGAAACATTTTGATTTATATTTGAGGGGAGGAGCTGTTATGGTCTTAACCTCATTTTCTTTATCAGCATGTTTCCTGTTAATGAAGAGAATGGGAAATAACGGAAGTGGATATTCTTTGGCTTAAAAGATGTATTAGTATTTATTCAGATGTCCTTAATATATCATTGACAGACTACTTTTAATTACTGAGAATTAAATGTTGTTTTAGTCTGTCTTCTCCACAAATTTCTAACCATCCTGAAAAGTTTCCAGAATCTCCTTCTGCCTTTGGTAGCTGGGGAAGGAGAAATTCACGGGACTGACAGAATTCAGCCCGGTAGCCTCAGCCAGAGCTGACAGACTTGATGGTCGCCTTTTGGTCTTCTTTTTTTTTTTTTTCATAATGCGTGTGCCTTTCTTCATTGGTGGTCTCCTGAAGTCACCAGCCCTGCCAGAAGCTCTTTCACTGGGACAAAAGGGGAACTGGAGCGAGATGGCCTCTCACATGTTGGCAACTCTCCCTGAATTTTCTTCCTTGGCAACCCTGCACACTGGAAGGTCTGGCCAGCAACCTTGTTATTTTCACCAGCCCTCTCCCATGTGACTTGCACCAGGCAAAAGTGCTATTTAAGCAGCTCCATTAAAGCACTGACTTGGCTGGTTGGCTTACCCTTTGCCATTTAAGACCACAAAACCAAGTCTTTCCAGCTCAATCCTGGCTTACTTTAAAAGAAGTTGGTTTCCTTTCTTTAACTAAAATGGCTTTCTCCTTTCAACATCCAAGTAGCAAACATGTTGGTCTTACCTCTAACTTTAGCTCAGTCTTCACTTGATGTGTGTGAGTATGATCTGAAGGCTTTAGAGTTGAGAATTGAGAATTCACTGGTTAGTTTTCTCCTTTTCCAAGCTTCAGCTTGCCCCCATACTTCCCAGCTGTCCCTTGTAAAGAACGGAGAGATTATCCCATGTCCCAGACTTTAGAGGCTCTCTGGATTTAGCTCTTCTTTTTGTATCAGCAATATGACCATAGCTAATAGCACTAGGCCAGGAGAATGCAGCTTACTCCTGTGCTACTAACTCAAATGCTAGAACCAAGGCTTTAAGCTGAGAAATTCCTTTAATAAGTGTTTCACAGTCTATCCATAGGTCAGTGGTCGTTTTTATTCACCTGAGATTTTATAGTGGGATTTTATTGAGGTATGAATTTGAATGAGGAACACCCATCTATTACCAGAACTATAAAGGTATTTGAGACTGCTGATAATATGTGTGTGTGTGTGTGTGTGTTTACTGGGCTCATTTGTCAGATTCAGGTATGCTGAATGTGTGTGTTGTAAGGTGCTTTATTAATATGCATTCTAGAAGACATGATTTGCTTCCAGTTAGTGGTACTGTGAATTAAGTGTATTAGCAGTGAGGTAACTGAAGAAATGAATTGTGGTAGGAGGGAAGGGTATGCAGTTTAATGTAATTGTGTGAAATAAGAAATCAACAGACGGGGGAAGACAGAATAGAGAGAGGTCACAGGCATCACTATCAGAATCTTGCAAGGTACAGAGCTACCCACTGACCCCTCTGCTCTCGTGAAGGGAATCTTTTCTAACCTGAGAGGAATCCTTCTGCTCTCCTGGCTCTTCCAAATATTTTGCCTGTGCCATTCCTTTAAATACTGAGGCTTTTGGAAACTAAAGCCATGGAGCCAGA
The DNA here is from genome assembly GCF_000951035.1 of Colobus angolensis palliatus. Classification (NCBI taxonomy): domain Eukaryota; kingdom Metazoa; phylum Chordata; class Mammalia; order Primates; family Cercopithecidae; genus Colobus; species Colobus angolensis. The sequence continues at coordinate 6,173,975 of NW_012116599.1, read as the reverse complement.
AGATTTTCCTACTTTCAAATTCCTACTCTCCCCATATTATACAATGCATTGGGATGATGAGAATGGGATGGAATACCAGGAGGCTTTAAAAAGTTGGATAACATTTCAAAAAAATTTCTCATCATGGATTTTTAAGAATGGGAACGATCAAAGTATGATTAAAACAGTATTTTCCTCTCCTACTTAGACTTTTTTCGGGGACATTAAATGTAGCATTTTAAAAGTTCAAATCCTTTAAGTGGATTGTGAAATTACCACCACAGCTGAGTAGTGATTTTCCTGGTGGCAGGGAATATAAGTCATGTTTATTCCTTCTTTACATCTTCCTGTATTTTATACATTTTCTGTATTATATTCAAGATATATTTTTTAAAAAACACAGCTGTTTGTGTTAACTGAAAGCGAAATATGCTGTTTTGATTCATTTCTTTAAGTGGAGGAATTTAATTTATATGAATTTTCTACTTCCGTCCACAATATAAGATTTCAAACAATGACCTCTATTGAAAAAAAAAGTCATCACTACAGTCATTTTTTTAAAGCACAGTTGGATAAGGAAGAGTTACTTTCTAACAATTTAGTATATGACAGTAGCCAAGAAACTTAGAATATTTTACTCTTATTTCCCTAGTAAAAGTAGAAACGACTAGCAATGCCCCAACTAGATTTTTATTACTATATTGCACTTGATTTAACATATTGGCAAGAAGTTTCAAAACATATGAATACAGGATAAAAACATTTGTCAATTGTTTTGACCAAGAATGCATTGCTGAAAGTGTACAGACCTTTCCCTCATACTTATACCCTCGTGCTGTTTCCAGCTGCTTTCCCAGTAAAATGATCAGTAAGCTGAGACAATGTAAAAGGAAGCAAAGCCTTTATTTGTTTTTCAGCTATTGTAGGCATAGTTTAAGTCGGTAGAACCCAGAAGATGTAAATTCCTACTAGACGCAATAATGCAATAATCCATAGGTCTCAAGTTGCATTGCTCAAGTGTTGACTTATTTGATAATGCTTTAAAAATTACATTTTTCATTACTGGCAACAGGATTAGGTGGGTTTTATCCTACGAGAATATACACGCAGAGGGGCATAGTAGATACTGATGTGGTGATGAAATTTTGTCAAAATGTAATTTCCTGCTACTAAATCTCATGACAGGTGCATTGTATTTCTGCCTTCAGAAGTTACTCCCCAATGATGTAACCAGAGAGAATGTATTGTAGGAACATCACCACTTGATATTTGCAGTGTCTTCTCTTGAGGAAATGTTTTGCCTTTTGTTTCCAGTTTCTGCGTGTTACAAATGAATTTTTGCATTTGTAAAACTTTGTAGCAATATTTGCTACCTCTGGTCAGTCAATTGTCTCCTTTCAGTCAATTGAAGTGGTGTATATATAAAGTGTATTAAACATGTATGGCTATGCGGGCTTTTCCCCTGCTTTTTCCAGTCCTTATCATTGTATTTATGCTTACTGCATTGAATGACGGACTGCAATACCCTAGTATGGGCATTGCTTTTTTTCTTTTTTAAAAATATATTAAGTTGCGCAAATGTTTGCCTTTTTTGAGTGAGTTGCTTTATTCAAGTTCAGTCTTGCTTGATTGTGAGTGTGTGGAGCTAGGGAGATACAGACAGATGAACTTTAGTCTCATTAAGCTTGTGTTGAGGTCTGTCTCTAAAGTGAGGAGACTTCCTTACCAACAAACCCATCAGAGCAAGTGTTGTGTACAACTCTGCTTTTGGAACTTCAGTCTCGGAGCTCTTTGGCTTTAGATAATACCTCACTGGGAACTATTACCGAGCTTAGTCAGTCCCATTATTCACCATATTTGGCTCTTGAAGCTTTTTGGCTGTCTCCAAAGATCAAACATGTTCTCAGAGGGCTAAGACTGGCTACTATAGAGACTATTCAAAAGAATATGCCCAAGGCTGAGCAGGCATTCCAAAAATGCTGCAAACAATGGCTGCATGACTGGAATAAGTATGCAGCCCCCAAGGTGGCTGTTGTGAAGGACAGTTCTCACTGAAGGATGTCCATGTAGCTAAACTTTATGTGCATACACAGATACACACGTCCTGTACAAAGAAAAACAGGTGTGAACTTCAGACTTTCCCTTTATGTTTGTCCAGATCTCTACAGCCTGTTCCCATTGCCACCCCCTCGTCAGCATTGCCTCACACTTTTTACCGCTTACTTTCACTTTTTCATAGTCTCTGATGTTGAATGCCACCAACGGACAGCATTTGTGGCTGAGACAAGTGTTGATCAGGACTTCAGATAAGGGACTTTGAAAAGTAGTGTGCTAAGTAAGACTTTGGAAGGAAGGTATCAGTGGACCTGATAGGTCCGTTTATTCCCTGCCCTTTGAACATACTTGTGGATAATGACAGGGATCATTTCCAAGTGGCCCAAAGCAATAGATTTCAGCACCCAGTGAAGCCACGTTTTTTTCCCTCTCCTCAAAGGGCCCCGGGTCTCTGTCCTTATGCATCCATGCAGGTTGGTACGTGTGATGATAAAAGAGGGTACAGTGGTTCCTGTACAAAGCTGTTCACCCACCCCTTCTGGAGAAGAGCCAGATAGGAAATGAAAAACATACTATATGCCCTTTGCTTTTCCCCCATTTTATATTCCGCAGTTTGATTGTTTGTCACAAGTCCTTTAATATAAAGTATGGCCTTCCTGCCTAATTAGAGGCCCAGAGCTGTGAAGCTCTGTTAAGCACTAATCTAGAAATTCTAGTGGGAACATTCCTATATGCATTCAAGAGAAGCTTGACAGTCAGAAGGAGATCTGGAGCTTGTTGTGGGCAGTTTCCTAGCATACCAATGGCTTGTGAAGGGATGGGCTTTCCTTTCATTTGTAGACACCACACAGAGTAAATCCTGTTTCTCTGGCAAGTAAAGGGGCAAACTCGGAATGCTTTCATTTTTTGTTTGTTTTTACATTGGGATCGTCATGCCAAGTCTTCATTAGCCAGTTAAAAAAACAGTTTGTTTACCTGTCTTTTAGAGGCAGAGTTAATATTTAAAAATAAACAGAAATCTCCTAAAACTAGAGTCCTCATTTGGTAAACTTTCACTTATCAGAAAACCATTGCGTCATGAAGGATGACTGATCCCAGCCATGATCATTCCCTTCAAGAGGAGACAGAGGGAAAAAGATATTAGATTGGTCCAAAAGTAATTGTGGGTTTTGTAATTTCTTTTATGGCAAAAACCACAATTACTTTTGCACCAACCTAATATATTGGTCTACACTTATGTCGTGTGTATTTTGGAAGTTGTCGCTATCCTTGTAGGTGATGTGGATTATTACTGCTACATCTTGACCATATGTCAATGTAGCATGTCCTTGTTGTCTCTATAATTAGATAAAGACCTCTTAGCTTGTCATTCAAGGTTCTTCACCATCTACCTCAACCTACATTCGTAGACTTAATTCCTTCTATCCCTCCTTAGATATCTTGGGGTCCAATGAAGCCACTTCCTCTACTTGAGCCTGCTCACGGCTGCAATCTCACCCTGTAGGACCTTGTCATATGTTCTCAATGGGAAGTGTCCTTTTCCTTTTCATGTATTTTACTCCTATTTATTAAGTTCCGCTATGTGGCAAGCCTTATGTTATGTTCTGGGACTGCAACACTGAAGCAACACAGACATAATCCCTGTTTCCACCTCCCCAAATTATTCTTTTTCTTCCAAAACCAAGCCAGGTGTGTCAGTGAGGTGCTTCCCTTACACCCCCAGCTGGGAGGATTGTTTCTGTCCTCCACGTGTCTAGATCTGTTGCCCCCATGCATGTATCACAGCATGTACTGATGTCTACTTCACATGCCATGTATTTATGAACAGAACTTGCCTTCCTTTCTGGAATTACTAAAAGGCAGAGTTTCCAATAGAATTCAACTCTCTACAATTCCTAGTATTTAGTGCAACCATGTACTCATTCAACAAGTATTTCTTATTTACTCTCTGCTAAATACCCTATGGTGCACTCTATAGATACTGATATTTATAGATAAGTTTTGAATGCATGAAAAATAAGGACCTCTAAAAGACTATGTAATGTAATCCTTGAGTAAAAGATGCTCTGTGAGATTGAAAAAGAGTCTTCACTCTGAAGGAGAATCATGGATAGTGCCCCTTTAAAATTTACCTTCTTGACTTGCGAAGAAGAAATGCTGTGCTTCTGCCTAAATAACTTATTTCTATTAGACGTAAATCTGAATCCTTTTGTTTTCTTATTTAATCATTAAGTAGGTCTGTTTTGCTTGGGTCTCCCTTTGCATCTAAAATTCTCATGTCAAACAGTGTTTGTGCACATTAAAAATTGATTTCCGATCCTGTCACGTGAAGCTCTGCAACTCTGCAGCTGACTTTTAACCAGAGGGAGATGGAACACAGACTGACTACAACCCGCTCATACTGGATGGTCATTTTACATAGCAACTATAATGTATGTTTTTGCTTCCATCACAACACCAAAGAATTTTCTATTTTTCCTTTGCTAAACCTCTGAAACATCCAGCTCATGTTGATTTGTTTACAGATTCCACATTGATGACTTTTAGTTAGTGATTTCTTTAGACTCTTGCATTTTGAAATAAATAAAAAGCTAAATACAGTTTGTTGATTGTATTTAGGTGGACAGTACTATTTGTTCCTGTAATTTCAGTTTATACGACACTGCTCCTTGTAAAAGAAACGTTCTGAAATAGTGATTGTGCAGTTTGAGATGCCTGTGGTGATGAATTCTTTCGTTTTTCTTTTCAGAATGAAGACCTAAATGACCTCAGCAAATCCTCCTCTAACTCATGGGTACCCAGACTCTAAATATTTCACGATTCACAACTAGGACCTCATATCTTCCTCATCGGTAGATGGTACGATGCATCCATTTCAGTTTGTTTACTTTATCCAATCCTCAGGATTTTATTGACTGAACTGCACGTTCTATATTGTGCCAAGCAAAAAAAAAAAAAAAAGAGCACTGTGACACCAGAACAAGGAGTCTGCATAAACTTCATCTTCAACCTTAAGGACTTAGCTGGCTACAATGAGCTGATGTGCCCACCACCGTGTCATGAGAGAATGGGTTTACTCTCAATGCATTTACAAGATCCATTTCATCTGCTGCTGAAACTGTACAACAAAGCATCATTGTAAATTATTTCATACAAAACTGTTCACGTTGGGTGGAGAGAGTATTAAATATTTAACATAGGTTTTGATTTATATGTGTAATTTTTTTAATGAAAATGTAACTTCTCTTACAGCACATCTTTTTTTGGATGTGGGATGGAGATATACAATGTTCTGTTGTAAAGAGTGGAGCAAATGCTTAAAACAAGGCTTAAAAGAGTAGAATAGGGTATGATCCTTGTTTTTAAGATTGTAATTCAGAAAAAATAATATAAGAATCATAGTGCCATAGATGGTCCTCAATTGTATAGTTATATTTGCTGATACTATCTCTTGTAATATAAATCTGATGTTGAGCTGAGTTCCTTATAAGAAGTACTCTTAATTTTGTATTTTTTCCTATAAGACAATAGGCCATGTTAATTAAACTGAAGAAGGATATATTTGACTGGGTGTTTTTAAGTGTCAGCTTAAAATTGGCAATTGAATGGAAGCAAAATTATAAGAAGAGGAAATCAAAGTCTTCCATTGTATATATTGTAAAGAGAAGGAGATGGGTGATTCCTTCAAATCAAAAAGTGTCTTTGGAATGAACAATGTGGGTGTTTGTAAATTCTGGAAATGTCTTTCTATTCATAATAAACTAGATACTGTTGATCTTTTCTTCTCTCCCTCCCCCCACCACTTCTGTAAGTTTCCACTCTATTCCCACCATTTTTTTTCTGTGCACACATTATGATATATTTCATTTCCTGCATTGTCTTGAGAAAGATGATAAGACAAGTGAGGTCTTGCTAACCAGAAATTAAAATTCCAGAAAGTGTTCTGCATTATGACCAGGGCTACGTGTCACTTTCCCTAAGACCCTTACCTTATCTCGTATTTTTTGAGAACTTCCAGTGTTACATTATTTAACTGAATGTAATTGGCCCATTTGCCTTGGTGGGTGCTGGCCTATTAGTGATTAGTTAATAACACACAGTATACAGAGAGCACATAAAAGCTTAATGATCTGCTACTGAAACATCTAGCCAGCAGTGAAAATGTTAATTCTTTTCTTGTTTGGAAAGTATACACATCTTGGAATTTTTTCCACGTGAAAAAGAAATGGCAATGAATGCATTTAAAGATATTGCCGACAGATTTTTAAATCTTTTTTACCAGGACACTTCCGAAAGGTTAAATGAATTAATGCACTTATCAGGCTCCTTCTGAGTCTGTGGGAGCCTCTCTCTCTCTCTCAGGAATTCCCAGCTCTACTATTGGAAGGAGCAACATTTTATTTCTCTGAACACCTAAGCTCCCTGGGTGGGAGTGGGGACTACAAAGTAGGGGCCAGGGTTGGAGGGCATTGTGGTGGCTGCTGCCTCCTGATGAACTGTGTAGGGACCCCAGCTCTACTCAAAAGGGAGCAGAGATAAATGGAGCCCCTCACACTGCTGAGGCCCGTGTTACTGTTCATTCAACCAGATGGCATGTACCTCACAGACTGTTGTGCAATGTTCATTGTTGCAGATTTTAATCATTTGCATGCTCATCAATTTCTAAGATAAATAGGGTCTAGAGTCATAAGAATCCATTGTTTTCAAGGAACTTGCAGAATTACATCATTTCCTATTAGTAGAGAGGACTACCCATTTTGAAAATCTGATATGAAAGTTGTTTTTTACTCTTTTGTAAAAAAGACTTTCTTAGTCAAACTAACTTTTCATATTTTCAAGCATTCTGATTCATACTCTTGCTAGTGGAAGAAGAGAGCAAGCTGCCCTGCTCTTTTCCTTTGAGGACTGAAATAGTTAAAGAGAAATCAATGAAGAAAGTCACTCCCAACCATTTTCCTGTAAAGCTGGTTATTATTTCTCAAGGAACCTACACTTTGAATATGTGTTACCGAGATACCTCTGCATGTGGAATTATCAACATGTTTTGGATGAGAGCAGAAATGAACAGACTGGAAAAATCTATCTCTTGGTTTCTATTTCTCTGACTTTTTGAGTCAAATAGCATAAAGGTAGAAATTCTTATTTAAGCTGCTTCTAGTGGTACCTGAGCTGGTTTTGATGGTGGCATCAAACTACCAATTTAAAACTGGAAGTTGCTGGTACTCAAACCAAAAACTCATGCTCTGGCAACACAAAGGGTTTCCTTTGAGCAACGTCAGCTGCTAAGTCCTTGTGTTCAGTTCCCATTGAGGAGAGTTGGCTTTTATCCATTTCAAAGGATTTGTAGGCCAGCCAAGGGCTTTCATTATTGAGGCTTCTAGTGGCCTCTGGTTAACCTAGAAGTTAGTGGGTTTTTCTTCATGACACCAACCTCTCACAGTGTTCTTCCTTAGAGACTTAGGCAGAGTTTTAAAATCCTCTTTTGTGAAAAGAACAAATATGTTTCATGACTTTGATGATATCTTCATTCTGGGCAAAAGAATGGCCCTAGAACCAGCTAGAAGTGAAGAGAATCCATTAATGATCAACCACCTGAGTCAATAATGACAAATCAGTACTGATGTTACATTTGTGGCTATTTCTTGCTGACTTTCAAAGGTCAAGGACTCTCCTGACTAATCTAGTGACTGCAAAAATGGATCTACTAAAAATCATCTAGCCAGAAGTAGAGATTTTTAACCTTTCCTCCTCTGGCTTTTGTCTTCTAGCTATCATTTAAATTTGAGACATTTGAAGTATTAAGAAACAATTTTTCTATATGGTAAGAAACAATATTTTACAATACTGGAGCCCTGTTTTATTCAGTCTTGCATCCTGAATGCAATATAACACAAAGTCGGAAACTTTAATTTTATTTACTGCAGATGGTTAAAAAAATGGGGGGGTGGGGGTGGGGGAAGGGTTTCACCATCCACTGACAATGAGAGCCATGAAAAATAGTATCCACGTGCAGTCTTCCAACTGCTGGTGACAGTGATCCTATATTTGGTCTCATGCTGCTTTTGCAGAGTGCTCTGTAGGTCAGTCCATCACACAAGGAGGCCCTGAATCCAGACACTGTGAATCAAGACCTTGACTGGGGAGAGACAGGACCCTTTTGGTAGGAATGGGAAGGAGAATGGGTGGAAGCCAATATGAAATTTCTTCTTTGCAATGACTTGACATGGGAGTTAAGTTCCTAGGATACCATGAATGGTGAATGTTAGTTGGAGGTAATGTATGTGTGTGTGTGTGTATATATATGACGTGTGTGTGTGTATAGATATATATACACTAGATATATAGATGTATATGTATATATACATCTGTATATGTATATGTATGTATAGGCTTGTGAGAAACTTGAGAGGAAGAAGCATGCTCTAGGAATATGAGGAAATGTGACCTTGCCAAGACTAAAACACCTCCAGAATGTGAGCTCAGTTATGGAGAACAAAAACAGCCCCACAGTCAGTAGAACACCGAGGATAAACACTGGTGCCGTGGGTCATTTCTGAGGCAGCACCACAGAAGATCCTCGTAGTCCTTCCACAGTTCTGTAAGTCTGTCTCCTAAGTATGGCTGGAGAAAGTGGAGCCTGTTGTGTGTCTCCCACTGCTTGTAAACAGAGCATCACATTAAGCGCAGGGAGGAGGTGGAATGATATTGGAGGTGCTTAACCCTCCTCGAGGAATTTATTATGAATAAAGAGCTTATAATTAGCTAATGTGATTAGAAAACACATGACTTACGTGGAGAGTTATCTTTCTTTTCTAGTTTGTGAATGACTTGCCATTTGTGACGGATACACCAAAAAGATCTGGTGTTTTAGACTTCTGCCATTCACCTGGCATTTAAATCTCTCTTTCCTTATGCTGTTAACCAGTATGCCATAGGATAGGACAAATTCAGTAAACAGGAAAACTTGTCCGTATTTGCATAGACATTTGTAAGGTTTTTTTTTTTTCTTTTTCTTTTTAGAACTTCGCCATTGGCTTAAGAATGTAGTTCCCAAAACAATTTTTTCTTGCAAAGTACTTTCCTTACACCTCTGGGCTACAGGGTGGGCCAAATTAAACACATATGTATTTTCATTTAATGTATGTGTAGTTTGGTTTGTCATCTTAAGATGGTGGTGCTGTCCCCGGTGCTACTTCATCTGTGTACACAAAGACCAATGCATGGTCTGTATTGCTACCAAAACATTTACTGTATATATGTGTATAACACGTATTATGTATATATGTAATGGGTACCAGGCCAGGTATATATTTCTTATTTAGAAGTGTTTCACTTTTCCAAGTTTTCTTTATAGTGTTATGCTTATTTTCAACTTTTTTTTTCCTGATTCTGTCTGGTACTTAGAATTGTAGTGTCATCATCATCAATTAAAGAAAACTGTCTAAATGAATTCATGGATGTAAATGTTAGTGGTCCTTGATGTCTTTGATTGCTGGACATGAAACAAACTGCCAATTAAATGTTGCTGGGCTGGGACATTTGATTGGGTAAGAGCAGTGTATGCTATTTAACATACTTTCCTAAATGATTTTGGAGCAGATACGTGGGCCTCACCCTACCACTCCTCAGTTGGCTTTCGATTGGCCAAGTGTATAAAGAAAAAACCTCAGTCAGGATTTTAAGCTGCTTTTGATGGTGTGCTGGCAAAGGGAGTTGGGAGAGGGGAGTAAAAATCCATCCTCGCGGTGGAAAGGTTTCTGTTCCCTTGACACGCATACTTGAATCTTTAGTGTGCACATAGATCTCTTAAAGAGTTTGTTTGGCCGGGTGCAGTGGCTCACGCCTGTAATCCTAGAACTTTGGGAGACCGAGGTGGGTGGATCATGAGGTCAGGAGTTCAAGACCAGCCTAGCCAAGATGGTGAAACCCTGTCTCTACTAAAAATACAAAAAAATTACCTGGGCATGGTGGCAGGCGCCTGTAATCCCAGCTACTGGGGAAGGTGAGGCAGAGAATTGCTTGAACCTGGGAGGCGGAGGTTACAGTGAGCCAAGATCACACCACCGCACTCCAGCCTGGGTAAAAGAGCGAGACTCCATCTTGGGGAGAAACAAAAAAACAAAACAAAACAAAACAAAAATGCAGATCGCCATCTCAGGTCCTGGGGCCAGGCCTGAGAGCCTGCACTTCTACCCAGCTCCCAGAAGAGGCCAGTCCTGCTAGTTCTGATGACACTGAGTACTGAGGCAAAGCAGCTGGTGTTTCTCAGGCCTGGCTGCATATTAGCATGATCTGAGTGGCTTTAGAAAACACATCCATGGCCAGTCCAAGTCAGGAGATGCATACTGACTGAATTGGTCGGAGGTGGGGCCTGGACATCCGTTATCATTGTTGTTGCTGCTGCTGTTTTTCATGCTTCCCAGCAGATCCTAGCAAGTGGTCAGCGCTAAGAACCAGTGCTGGAAAGAGTTACCCAAACTCGTCAGATTACAATAGAGCAGCTATTAGAGATCCTGATTCCCTGGAGTGGTCTAGGCATGTGTATTTTTAAGCAGGCGACTCTTCTGCTTGGAAAGTTTGGGAAATCCTGATTTCTGTACAACTGGAGCTTTGTGGGTCCTTTCACCACTAGAAAGGATAATAACACCTATAATTTTTGAAAATAATAAATCATGTTGCCAATATCGAAGCAGTCAAGCCCTCCCCTGCTTCTCTGAGCTATCTTGCTTAAACAACTTAAAATAGAATACGATTGATGTGTCCTACGTTTTAGGGCAAACTCGCATTAATGGATGCTTTAGTATTTAAGGCTGGGCATGGTGGTTCACACCTATAATCTCAGGAGGTTCACACCTATAATCTGGGAGGCTGAGACAGGAGGATCACTTGAGGCTAGGAGTTCAGGACCAGCCTGCAGAAAAATGTGAGACCCTATCAGTAAAAACAATTAAAAAATTTAGCCAGATGTGGTGTGCACCTGTAGTCCCAGATACTTGGGAGGCTGAGGTGGAAAGGTTGCTTGAGCCTCTGAGGTTGAAGCTGCAGCAAACTATGATTACGCCACCACACTCGAACCTGGGCCACAGAGCAAGACCCCATCTCAAAAAAATTTTAATTAAAAAAATGTAATATTATTACAAACATTTTTATGAGCATGATGCTCCACTGAGAGTATAAAGACTGACTTTTCCACCCTTATTGGGTGCACCAGGCTAGAGGGATCTTCCTTCTGTCTGCCAGTGTAAGTGATATTTTTATTGTGAGGAAGCAGCACACAACATGATTTAGTAAATACTTAGAAGTCATTATTTGATCTTCACTTTATGTTATCTTCCTCCATTTATACTTAAACACTGATTTTTCCCTCCCAGTGATTTTGCAAAGCAAACATCACTCTAATCCCTATTGAAATTATATGTAAACATCACTAATTAGTATTAATTTGAGGGAAGTCTACTTGGAATGAATTAATAGTGCAACTTATAGCATAATTGTCTTATTACCTTAATATACATACAGAAACAAAACAGCAAGTAAAACGTCAGCGAAAGTCCTTCAAGAATTAATGGTCAAGGAAAATTTGTAATTACTTCACTGATTCTGTTATAAACAATGGCAACGTTCATTCTGCATTCATTGTAGGCTAGCCACTAGAATTTATATCAATTATTTTATTTTCCCAGCAACCCAGAGGTAGATAAGGAGTAAGTCTGTGGTCACAGGATGCTAAGAGGAGGAACTGCTTTCCACACTGAGGACTTCTTTTTTTTTGTTTATTTTTTCCTAGACGTAGTCTCACTCTGTCGCCCAGGCTGGAGTGCAGTGATGGGATCTCAGCTTGCTGCAAACTCTGCCTCCTGGGTTCAAGAGATTCTCCTGCCTTGGTCTCCCAAGTAGCTGGGATTATAGGTGCATGCCAACATGCCAGCTAATTTTCATATTTTTTATAGAGACAGGGTTTCACCGTGTTGGCCAGGCTGGTTTTCAACTCCTAACCTTAAGTAGTCCACTCAAGGACAGGACCCCAGCCTCCCAAAGTGCTGGGATTACAGGCGTGAGCCACTGTGCTTGGCCTGACGACTTCTTGATGGTTTACATTCTCATTGACACCACTGCAAATCTCTGGTTTCCAAGTACTTACAAAATAATTTTCCATTAATTAAAAACATTGCTACTCCAGCTGCCTTGTGTAGCAAATTCGCTGAGCAAACATCATCTCACATGAGCCTAAAAGTAAAGCTCTGTCTAACTGATAACTTTCACCCTACAAGGTAACAGGGCCTTATTCTATTTATTTCCATTCTTTGTCTTGGTGTCTAGCTTAGATCATTTGTGTCAAAAGTCATTTTCTGGTTCCTATTGATTTTCCCAATAAGTGCACCTCTTTTCAGCAACAGAATTGAAATATCTGGCTTTATTTTAGGAACACACGGGACAGTAGGTTAAATGTGAAAGCCACATGAAATCCTAACAGCTGTGGTTTTAGGCATTAGGTTTTATATATTACCTCCTGTAAACCCTTTTAAATGAGAACTTCTACTATTATCTGTTAGGGATATCAGTGATTAGAAAAATGGCCAAGATTGTCAATGGGAAAAATGTGAGGCAGATGCTTGAGTATCATCTGAATTGGAGAATGAGTCTTCACCTGAAGCGGATGAATGATTGACGCTCTTCTCTGATATACACTCAGTGTTTTTCAGAGCTTGAGCTGCACACCACCTGCATCAGAGTTTCAACAGGGCATAAAACAATACCTTTAACAAGGGCTACAGGAAACTATATCAATAAATGGTTCCCCAATAACACACAGACACACACACACACACACACACACACACACACCCTTCTCCCTGGGGTCATTCTACAGCTGACCTTGGAGAAACACATTATTAGAGTTCATTAGGCAATATCCTATCTGCTTCCATTTCTATGTTAGTTGTCCTAAATCTCAAGGACTAAAGTCCCATAATTGTAAATGTGAAAGAAGAAATCATACAGCTGGAGTTCCTCATTGCTCCTGAAAAGCAAACAACCCATAAAGTAAAAATTAGTAAAATTTGTCTAAACTTATGTAGGAAGTAGCATGAAAATAAACATATTAGGCAAATTTTTATATATACAGGATCATACAGAATTTTCCTAATACTATAAAATAAGCATATATATATTGCATATATATATGTAAATAGAAGGCTCTGTTCCAAAATATTAAGAAGTGGTATGTCTGATGGCATTGTGGATAATTTTTCTTTTCTATTTTTTTGTAAATGTTTATAATAATCATATCTCTTTATCAGGAGAAAGAAAACAATAAAATATTATTTAAAAATAAAAAGGGGGTTGGATGAGAATCTTAGTGAATCCCCACATTTAATCTTGCTACTCCATAGTCTATAAATCAAAGATCAATTCCCTGTTAGGACCCGGAGGCCAAATCCAGCCTGCTGCCTGTTTTTGTAAATAAAGTTTTATTGAAACATAACTGCACTCATTCATTTACACATTGCCCGTGGCACTACGACAGCAGAACTGAGTGGTTGCAACAAAGACTGAATGGCCTGAAAAGTAAAATACTCTTTGGCCCTTCACAGAAAATGTTTGCTGGCCCCTGCCATAGATGTTTGCAAGACAGAAGTGGGATCTGAGGCAAACTTCCTTGCCCTGGGCTTCTGAAATTCTCCTGGACCTGCTGAAAAAGCTATCCTGGAAGATGCTGGAGCTTTGCCACTGCAATTACAAGTGCTGTTGGACAGAGTTCATGATCCCCTCTGACTCCTTATGCAATTCATTGCTGAAGTGCTAAAAGGACTTCTTAAAAGTGTTTATCTACAAACACCAGAGCATTTACAGCTGAGCAAGTAAATACAGTTGAGCTAAACTATAGGAGAGCTAGGATGATACTTTTTGGTTGATGCCTCAATTTTTCTAGATAAAAAACAAAAGAGGTAGCCATCAGTTAGAGTGGTCCTTTTCAAATAGACATTGGGTTTCCTCAAGGGTCCACAGGAAGTTCAGAGCCAATTGCGGCACCCAGAGTGACAGGACCTCACCCCATAGAAGGGACAATAAACAGGCAGGTCTGTTCCATTCTCTTTTTCTAACTTAGGGGATCAGCTGCAGTGCTAAGAACAGAGACGAGCTCCAGGAAAATGAATTCCGTCCAGGAAGACAGTGCACGGTAACCTATCAGAGGAGGATAAAATATCTGGGGATTACCGGGTTAAAAAAAAAGAACCATTGTTCTAAATTGTCATAGATAAACTAGGAAGGCATTTCCTTGGCATTTTGATCCTAAAATCCCAATATTCATTCATCACACCCTAAGGTCTAGAAGGGGACTTGTCCAAGGCCACCCAGTTGGAAAGTGGGATTCCAACTTAGTTTCATGAATAATCCAAACACATGGAAACTGAAAAAGAAATCCATGTCCTTTAAAATCCTGATATACCTTGACGTCACTTGGTTGACAAAAAATGCCATGGAGAATCTCTTGATTTTCAGTTTTGATGCTCCAGACACAAGTCGTGCCCCTCCCCAGGTCCCACTCTTCAGTCCAACTTCCTTCTCCAGCGCTTCTGAAGGCTTCTGGTTGAGTCAGGATGGAAGCGCTCCTTGACTGTCTCTTATTATCCTCTTAACACACAACTCTTAATTAAAAGTTTTTTCTTACCCTAATGGGGTACACGCTGCTTCTCATTTGCTTTTCACAAAAAACAGAAGCCAAATACACACACACACACACACACACTCACTCCCTCACCCCACCCACCCACACATACAGCCAGCCACACACACACACACATTCCACCCATACACACACACCAACAAACACACCCCATTCATATACACACACAATTCAAGGAGGAAATGTTAATGATTTGTCTAAAAGGGGCACTTTTGTGTGTTTTCTTGTTTTTGTTTTTGTTTTTTACATCAGCAGGGTGTTTCTGGTTTAAATTCAAATGTTTCATTTAATTGTACATCCTCCTCTCCTTCCCACCACACAGAAACTATTCCAGTTAGGAGAGTCCCATCCCCCATATGTGAAAAAAAAAGATGTAGAGTTGTGAGTCTGGTTTACTTCATCTGTTGAAAAATAAAGTAAGTTTGGCTGAGCTAAACAAACTTCTTCCTGAATAGAGTAACCCTCCCATTTCTGTTTGCCGAAATGTTTGACAGATGGAAATCTGACGGGGAGCATTTCTTTTAATGACCGTGTGAAAACTTCAGATCTTAGTTTTGTCTTGCCACTAACTAACTGTGACTTCAAGCAAAGCACTTCTCTGGCTCTCCAGCTCTTTGTTTATAAAATAGGAGGGATATCTGATCTTAACCTGGGGTTCAGAATTTTCTCAACGCTCTCAAATCGAATGCAGCGTTTTTTGTGGGTGTGGCTGTGTCCATTTTTGCTTCCTGGGGAAAAGGGATTGTGATTTCCAGCGAATTCACCAAGGATGCTGTGATTGCAGAGAAATGGTTTGTAAAAGCATAACATTTCATGATTTTAAACTTTCAGCTATGCCTCCTGAGGGGGTCAGCTGAGACAGCAAGTGAAGAAAGAAGTCATCCTCCTTAGGACAGCAGGCTGTGAGCCAGCATCCCTTCCAACTCCACAGTCAACAGCACCTTACAGGGACAGGCAGAGGGAGGCCACAGGCTCGAGCAGGAGATGTGTTAGTTTAGCCGTTTCTTTAGGTTGTTGATATTAGCTCCTCAGACATGTTTATTAGAGAAAAAAGGCTGTGATTGGGTTTTGTAGTTTGTAGTTGCAATAAAATTCTGTGTTTGAGTTTAAAAGAATCATGATTTTTGTGATTCCCTAGCAAATTTTATAGAATTAGGAACTGCCCTAGGACACCCTATTCTTTCTCCCCTCATTGCTACACCTTGGCTGAGAGTGGGTACTCCCCCTTACCAAACGCTTTCATGGGACCCAGAGTCTTTCTGGAATGGAAAATACGTATCTGATAAGCTTATTATTTTTCCCAGAGGTGTATGAAATTCATGTATTAGCTCCTAGGTATTTGCCTCAAAAAGAAAACCTACCCTGAGGGAAGAAAGAAGACACTTTAGCAAAAAGGGACTGATTGCTAATGGTGGCATTTTAGGTATCAGTGCGGGGACATATTTTAGGGGGAGAGTTGAGACACATCTAGCACGTTATAGACAGTGAGCCTTGCAAACTATGATGATGAACTGGTCCTTTTCCCTTCCATGTCATTAAAACAAACAAACAACAACAACAACAACAACGAAACTGTACTTTGAGCCCGGTTCAGTGGTCACATCTGTAATCCCAACACTTTGGGACGCCAAAGTGGGAGGATTGCTTCAGCCCAGGAGTTCGAGACCAGCTTAGGTCACATAGTGAGACTCCACCTCTACAAAAAGTAAAAAAAGGTGGCCGTGTGTGGTGGTGTGTGCCTGTGGTCCCAGCTACCTGGGAGGCTGAGGTGGGAGGATCACTTGAACCTGGGAGGTCAAAACTGCAGTGAGCTATGATTGCTCCAACCTGGGTGACAGAGTGAGACCCTTGTTTCAAAAATAAATAAATAACTTTACAAATGATATAGAACTTGTATGTTTGCTAAAGGAAAAAAGCTCCTTTCTAAATTTTTGGAGTAATTTTAATTCTGGATAAATTCGCCACACATATACTTTTCCTCTCCTTTGTTTTTGGAGAGCGGGGGTCCCTGCTTGACTGGTGCTCTCAAGTCCTGTCTGAGTTCAACACCCTTTTTCTCACATCTCTGAAGTCATCTTCTATAGACGACCCCCGACTTCACCAGTATATCAAGCTGGCTCTGACCTACCCCAACATGAACCTTGCTTAGTTATGTTGGCAGAAAAAGAACTGAAACAGGAAAAAACTAAAGAATTTCCTTCTGGCTGACAAACAACTCCTTGTTGCTACTAATGGGAAATCTATTTTTACTCTTCCGTACCCCAGCAATGGAGCTGATCTTCATGACAAAAAGAAACCCTCAGCCAAAAATTTTTAAAGTACAGGCTGGGTGTGGTGGCTCATGCCTGTAATCCCAGCACTTTGGGAGGCTGAGGTGGGTGTATCACTTGAGATCAGGACTTCGAGACCAGCCTGATCAACATGGTGAAACTACATCTCTACTAAAAAAATACAAAATTAGCTGGGCATGGTGGGGGTTGCCTGTAATCCCAGCTACTTAGGAGGTTGAGGCAGGAGAATCGCTTGAACCCAGGCGATGGAGGTTGCAGTGAGCTGAGATCACGCCATTGCACTCCAGCCTGGGTGACAGAGTGAGACTCTGTCTCTGGGAAAAAAAAAAAAAAAAAGTACATTACTCATTGGAGATTATGAGCTCAAAATATCTTCTCTAAGAACCTACACTATAGCACGTCAGGTAAGAAGCCTGCGCACCGTGTGCTTGTTCCATAAAAATATTGAACCCCAATGAAGCCATAATCAACCATTAAAGATTTTCACCAATGATGACCATGCCATTGAAATCTGCCATTGAATTTTTTTTATCAGTTATGGAGAGATGAGTTTATATTCTCAAAATGGGCTTTGGCATTGAAATGAGGCAGCCCTAGGCCAACCTGGAAATTCCACTAACTCACGAAGAGGCCATGGGAAAATTGCTTAACTTCTCCATGCCATAGTTTTACCATCTGCAACGTGGGGATGATGATACTTTGCAGAAGTCTGGGAAGTTCTTAAAGGCACCCCGCCGTAGGCAAAGCATTTTGAAAATGCTTCATCCATTGCTGGCCCTGAGTACTTTGTAGACATTACGTAATAATTATAATTCTCAACAGCTTTACAACTTTTGGACAAAATCTCTTCCTTCATTCCAGTTTGCTCTACCTTTTTGTAACTGTGAAGTTTAAAAGGCCTTAGACAGGAGGAGAAATTCCTTGCTTGTAGTCCTTATCCTATCTTTGTGGTTAAAAATAAAAATGTTCAGGGAAAGTTCAGGATGAAGCCAAGATGGGATTTTTGTGATCATGGCACTACTTCTCAGAACTGCACTCATACAGTTTCTGAGCACCAAACTGGCCCTGATGAGGAAACGGAGGTCAGGAATAAGGAACAAGCTAGCTAGTTCTGCCTTTAATTCTAACTACTGTACTGCTTCCTCCAGACAGGAGTTGCGACCAGAAACTCCCATCAATCCAGGCTCGCTAACCTTTAAGGTGCATTCATGTACGATTCCAGACTCTCTCACTCTCACACTTCTTGCTCATTTAAGAGCTACTATTCTGTTCTGAACCAGAAGTGTTCTTTTGGAGATGCTGGTCCATTAGAAAATACCTCATACACCATTTTGCCACGGGGGTTGGCCAGGTTTGAGTTCAGTTCTTTTTATATTTCGGATCAAAATATAAGAAGAAACATATTTAAGAAAAGCCTGTTGTTTCTCTTTCATTCGTGCGTTGGATTCCCCTCACGACAGTGCCTTTAAAAAAGGGAGATCGTCTTCTTTTGAGAAATGTCTGTTCATATCCTTTGCCCACTTTTGGATGGGGTTGTTTGTTTTTTTCTTGTATATTTGTTTGAGTTCTTTGTAGATTCTGGATATTAGCCCTTTGTCAGACGAGT
>NW_012116599.1:6142506-6153706 GCF_000951035.1 Colobus angolensis palliatus | reverse complement strand
TCTGTGCTTATATTTAACCCCTTACATTTCCCCGAGGTGCTTTGTTCATTGCACATGAACTTTTAATTCTTTCCAGGCTGGGTGTTTTGTCCAGACTGCAGCTTTCTGGGGCTTGGCCTGCCTCCGTGTTTTGGGGAAGCTTATTGCTTCACAGTGAGACCATCTGACAGTTGTTATCTGCGACCTGAGAGACAGAACTGCCAGCGATGAGTGCCAGAGGCCGTGATGAGTTGTTCCCCTGCAAGACCTCCCAGTTCCCCAGCCCCCCACCGCCATCTGGGACCACCCGAGGAACGAGACCAGTGTGACACCAAATGTTCACAGGAGGATGGAAAATGTCCCCACCCACCAAGGCCAGCCTCAGTCTGGACTTGAGTCCCTGACAGTGGGGAGAACCATCCGATTCATCTGCGTGGATGTCTGTCTGCTGTGATATTCCCTACCTCCCTCCTTCCTTGCTCCCTCCAGCTCTCCTCCCCGCTCTGTCTTCTTTTCAGTCTTCCTTCCCTCTCTCCACCTCTACCTCTTGCAAAAATCTGTAGGCTGGCTGCTGGGTAACATCTCTCCAGGAGGTAGGTATGATTCCGAGTATGACCCAGTGAACCATGCTTCAAGGAGATTTCTAGTCACACTCAGTATAAAATCCATGCTCTTTATCAGGGCCAACTGGGTCCTGCAGGATCTGGCCCTGCTTATATCTGTGTATCCCACACGTCATGTTCTCCTTTGCTTACTCTGCTGTCCGCTCGTTACCCACTCAGAGGCTTCCCATTTGCTGTGCTGCTCCCACCTCTGGGATGCTCTGGCTTTAGAATTTCTCATAGTTAGCTGCTTCTCTTTTATCCTTGTCTCAGCCCAAATGCTCCCTTCCTAGGGGCCTTCCCTTATCTCCCCCAGTCTCTCTCACACTCTGTTGCATATCATGTTTTCTTTCCTTCACAGGACATCTTTATCTGAAATTATCTCTGCATTTATTTGTCTGCCTGTTTATTTGCTGCCTTTACCCTTAAAACTCTGTCTTTTTTTTCCATGTAGTCAACCGGTGCCTGACACATAGTTTGTTCTCAATAAACACCTGTTGAATGAATGGATAAACAAATACATTAGCAGGGGGCATAAGAAATAACAAGAATAACATCACTAGTAATGATAGCAATAAAAATGATTGAGTTTTTTCTTTTCTGGTTTGCCAAGCACTGTCCTCAAAACAATTATGAGAGGATAATTTTACATTTTGCCAAAACAAAAAATGGAGACTCCCAAGAGTTGGTATTTTCCTAAGGCCACCCACTTAGTGAGGGATGGAGTTGGGATCTGTCCTCAGGCAGGTCTGACTCTAAAGCCAGCAGACTTTCTTCCCTCTTGACCATGACATGTACCACACGTAAACAACTATAAGATAAGATAGAAAGAGGTAAGTCTCATGGGAGGTACAGATAAAACCTCATGGGAATTCAAAGGAGGAAGAAATGGTCTCTGGACAAGGGTTCGTGACAAGGTGATTTTCTTTTTCTGAACTATGGTGAGGGGATCTGGACTGTTGGAGGGAGAATGTGAAATCCCAATGCGTGTTGGTAGAAAAGGCCAGAAGGCTCTCATGTTGTATGTGTCTGTGCATTATAGTAGAGGATGGCACAGTAGAGAGAAAGACAAAGTGCATTTAAATTCTATTCAAAAGTAGCAGTTGTAATAGGAAGTATTTTCTTACTGTGCACAGTTCTAACTTGGATTCTTATTTAAAGACAAAAGTGCACATCTGTATCTGTTAGAGTACGAGCTTCATATACACATCTACAATCTCACATTTCTGTTCAAGCAACCTTATTATTAATATACAAAAATGCATTTTCCCATTGAGTCACATTTTAATTTCAGATATAGTCTAAATGTTCCTAAGCCTGTCTAGCCTGGGGGCTCCCATTGACCACTGAAATCCAAGTTTTAGTGATTAAATGTCCCTACATACACAGATCAATCATACTTATACCCCTCTTTTTTTTTTTTTTTTTGGACACAGAGTTTCTCTTTGTCACCCAGGCTGGAGTGCAGTGGGGCAATCTCCTAAGATTCCTTCAGGTCAGGCGTTCAAGACCAGCCTGGCCAACATGGTGAAACCCCATCTCTACTAATAATACAAAAATTAACTGGGCGTGGAAATTATCTCCTTTCCTAAGATTTTTATCTTAGGAAAATAAGGAGGGTTTGCCACTGTAAACTTTTTCAATGTGATTTGTTACATTAATAGACTAAAGAAGAAAAATCAGGTGTTTGTCTCAAGAGATGCAAATGAAACTTCCCATATGTGTTAATACCCGTTTACTATGTGATATGGTTTGGCTCTGTGTCCCCACCAAAATCTCATGGAGAATTGTAATCCCCACATGTTGGGGGAGAGACCTGTTGGGAGGGGATTAGATCATGGGAACAGTTTCCTCCATGCTGTTCTCATAATAGCGAGGAAGCTCTCACAAAGTCTTGGTGGTTTAAAAGTGGCAGATTCCCCTGTGCGCTCTGTCTCCTGCCGCCTTGTGAAGAAGGAGCCTCCTTCCCTTTCACCTTCTGCCATGATTGTAAGTTTCTTGTGTCTTCCCAGCCATGTGGAACTGTGAGTCAATTAAACCTCTTTTGTTTATAAATTACCCAGTCTCAGGTATTCTTTATAGCAGTGTGAAAACGGACTGAAACACTCTGAAAAGAGTAGTAGTACTACAGGTTTAGAGTTTCTTTAAATTGAAGTTCTCACCAATGCCTTAAGGACCAAAACACAAAACAAAATCAAAGGTGTATACAGTGGAAAAAAAGAGATAAAATTGTTATTATTTGTTGATGGTATGATCACAAATCTGAAAAAATTAAAAATTGGAAAAATTTTTAGAACGAATAAGAGAGTTAAATAAGACTGCTACATGCAAAATCATTCTCTAAAAAATCAATAGCATTTCACAACAATATCCAACTAGAAAATGTAATTAAAAAAAAAATCCAACTCAAAATGAGAACAAAAGTATAAGGTTTCTAGGAGCTAGCTTAACCAAGAATTCACAAGATCTTTATGGAGAAAATATTAATACAAGACATGAAAGATATTAAGAAAAGTAGAGAAATACCTATGCTCTTGGTTGTGACAAATTTCCCTATAATTTCATGGCAAACCTAATCAAAAGTACATTTTTATTTTTATTTTATTTTATTCTATTCTATTTTTTGAGAAAGGGTCTCACTCTGTCACCCAGGCTGGAGTGTAGTGGCGTGATCTTGGCTCACTGCACTCTCCACGTCCTGGATTCAAGTGATTCTTCTGCCTCAGCCTCCCAAGTAGCTGGGACTACAAGCACGCACAACCATGCCCAGCTAAGTTTTGTATTTTTAATAGAGATGGGGATTCACCATGTTGACCAGGCTGGTCTTGAACTCCTGATCTCAAGTTATCTGCCTGCTTTGACCTCCCAAAGTGCTGGGATTACAGGCATACACCACTGTGCCTCGCCATACATTTATATTTTTAAAGGGAGGCTTAATAAACTTATCCTTAAATGTACATGGAGGAATAAAAGTCTATACATTATTAAGTCAGTTTAAGAAAGGGGACTAGAAGTAAGACTTGTCCTATAAAGTACTATGACATACTACCCAGACAGTAATAAAAAAGAAATATTTATACCAATTATACCAATAGAACAATGACACGAATAAAGAACTCAAGTCTGAAGCCTTGAATGTACGGTCCTTCATAAATTATACTTAAAGCTAAAGCTCCTGTATTAGTCAGAGTCCTCTAGAGAAACAGAACCAACAGAATGTGTGTTTATATAGGAAGAGATTTATTTTAAGGAACTGGCTCATGAGATTATGAAGGTTGATAAACCTAAAATCTGCAGGATGGGACTGCAGGCTGAGGACTCACAGAGGAGTCACCAATATTGCAGCTCAGCTCAAGTCCAAAGTTCATCTGTTGCAGAATTCTCTCTTGCTTATGCGAGGTGATCCTTTTGCTCTATGCAGACCTTCAGCTGATTGGATAAGGCCTACCTACATTATGAAGGGCAACCTGTTTTAATCAAGGCCACCAATTTAAATGTTAATCTAATTCAAAACACCGCCACAGAAGTATCCAGAATAATGTTTGATCACATATTTGGAATCAATGGCCCAGCCAAGTTGACGTGTAAATTTAACCTCATATTATAACTACATATCCAGTTAAGGTGGTAGTAAGAAAACTTGGAGAAAAATACAACTGGATCCTTTCCTGATATCTCAAATAAAGGCAGATTCTAAATAGATTTAATTAGAAAATTAAATCTAAGAAAAAACTCTTAAGTTAATAGAAAAAATACAGAAAAATACCTTTGTTACCTAGAGCAGGGAAAGATTTTTAAAATAAAACTTCAAAAAACAAGATCATAAACTAAAAACAAAAAAAATCTGAGAAATTTGATTAAATCAAAATTAAGGATTCCTGTTCAGCAAATATCATTATGACTAAAGTGGATAGAATCATGACAGAATGAGAGAATATCTTTGCAATGTCTAAAGCTAAAGATTAATACCTGGTTTAATCAAGAAACCCTTGAAAATAAAAAGAAAAATACAACAAGTTCATTAGAAAAGCGGGCAAAGGATATGAAAAGATGTAATACCTATAAGGATGCCCCCAAAACTAACCAGTAGCTGAAGAAAATTCACAATTAAATAACAGTGGTACATCAGTGTGCCCCTACTGGACTGACAATAATTAGAAAACTAAATAATCGGTGGATTTGGGGGAATAAAAATCCTTACGTACTGCTGGTGGGAGTGTAGATCAGTCAGATCTTCTGGAGAACAAGCTGGCACTACTTGGTCAGGTTAAATAGACACATAGGCTATAAACTAGCAATTCTACCAAATGAATTCTCACATATGTTCCTTAGGAGCCATGGACAGGGGGTCAGATTAAATAGACACATAGGTTATGATCCAGCAGTTCCACCAGATGAAGCCTCACATGGGTTCCTAAGGAGGCATGTGCAGTGGTATTAACTGCATAGCCACTTGTGGCCAGAAGGTCACCCATCACAGGAAGAATAGTGATGGCAAATCAAGTGGATCCACTCCTTGGAGTTGACTGCACCAATCAGAAGCTATGGATTAGACATTCACAAAGTGACATGGATGAATCTTAAACCATAGTGCTTGAGGGAAACGGTAACAAATAGAAAAGAATGCATGCACTTCGCAGGTTACAGAGATTTAAAAAAATATACATTACACATATTAGAATGGTTGCCTATATAAGAGAGAGAGAGAGAATGGAAGGGAAAAGAGGGTGAAAAAATACGTGCTTTGAAAAGTGAAAACATGGGGCCTTGTGAAATGAATGTTAATACTGTGTCATGAGTTAAGGGGCATGTATGACAAACCCAACCTTCTGTACCAGAGGCTTCAAAAACAAAACTAAACTAAAATGAAAACAGGCCCAATTCTATAAACAAAATACAAGTTTGTGAAAACAAAACCTTGGAAAGCCCCTGGCCCTGGCTTCATAAAGTTCTCCCAAAGCCTCACAGAGCAGATAACTCCAGTGTCACTCAGGTTGTGTTACGGCAGAATAAGGGAACGCTCCTAAACGATTTTTTTATGAGGCCAGGATAATACTGACCTCAAAACCTGACAGAGCAGAAAGAGAGTGTCATAAACAATATTACATGGCTATCAGTGCAAAAATCCTATATAAAATATTGGCAAATAGGCTCCAGTAACACATAAAAGAATAATTCACCATGATCAAGTGGGGTTTATTTTAGAAACATAAGCATAATTTAAAATCAAGAAGCTTAATATAATTTAGCAACCCAGTAGCTGAAACTATGAAGGTCATTTGTTTCAACATATGCAGAAAATATTTTTGATAATATTCAACATACATTTTTTAAATGAAAAAGATCCTTTAGTAAAAGAGAAATAGGAGCGTACCTCAACACACACACACACACACACACACACACACACCATACACGCCCCATACACACACCACCAAACCCACACCCCCACACACACACCATGCACACATTACCATACAACACACACATAACTCACATACACACACCACACACGTGCACACACACCATATACACACATCACACACATACCACACACACCACCACATACACATTCCCATAACCCACCCTCTCACATCCATGCACACCACACCCACACACACATACCACCACACACTTACAAGCCACCCCCCACACCACCATACACACATCCCACATACATACCATGCACCACCAGACACCACACACACCACCACACACACACACGACACACACACCACCACACGCACCCACAACCCACTTCCCCTACAACCACACACACCACACTCACACCACCACATACCACACACAGCCTACATACACCACACACCACCACACACACACACATCCCACATACACATACCACACACCACCACACACACACCATGCACACACATAACCCACTCCTTCCATACCCACACACACCACACACACACAGCTCACATACACACACCACACATCGCCACACACGACTGCACACATGCCACACACACACATAACCCACTCCTTCCATACCCACACACAACACACACACACTCCACAAACACACACCACACACCACCACACACCACCACACACACCCCACACATACATAACGCACTCCTCTCATACCCACACATACCACACACACACACCACACACCACACACACACACTCCACCACATAAACACATACACCACACACCCCACCACACACACACACACACATCACACATCCATACCACACACGCCATCACTATGCCTAGTGGAGAAACACTGGAAGAATTCCAGTAAAGATGAAAAGATATCATTAAATGTTATGTATAAGATTATAACATACAAAACAACTATATTACAAGAATCAACAGCCTTTTTATAGATATTCAAAACCAGTATGAAAGTATAATGATAGAAAAGATACCATTTAAAATAGCTTCTGAAAAGATAAACTATCTATGCATAAATTTAACGAGTAATATTCAAGCCAAATGTGAGAAAAACTTATAAATTCTGAGGAAGAAAACAGAAGACTGAAATATATAAAAAGACATGCCACAATTTGGGTCTGGAAGGTACAACCTCATAACCGTGTCAATCCTCCTTAAATTAACCTGTGCATTTAACATTGTCCCAGTGAAAATACCAATTGTTTTGTTTTCCTATGTAGGAATTTTTTTTCTAACATTTACACGGAAAAGTATGCAAGTAAAAATAGCCAGAGAATTTCTGTCAAGACTGAATAATGGGAGAAGGGCTAACTATAAAAAACTAAAATACGCTTATGTAAATTTTGTTTAAGAATGAAGGGCATTTCAAATCCATGGGGAATATGTGGTTTACTCTATAAATGATTTTTCACCTATCAGATTAGCAAAAATTTCAAAAGTTAAAAACACAGTGGGTTGGCAATCCTTCTCTGCTGAAGAAAGTGTAAATTGGTATTGTATGAAAAACAGTTTGGCATTAGGTATCAAAATTACAAATCCACATACCTGTGATTCCACAATCCTGTCTCATGAATTTTATGCAGTAGGTACACTAGCCAATGGGAGTATGCACACGATTCTTCACTGCAGCATTGCATGTAATAAAGAAGGACTGGAAACCAGTCTAGTCATCAGTGGGACTAGTTACATAAATGATGATAACATACACACAATGAAATGTTACATACACACAATGAAATGTTATATCCCTATAAGGATAAGAATGAGGAAAATCTTTGTTATCGATGTGGAAAGATCTCCAAGACGCATCATTTGAAAAAAGCAGGGTGCAGAAGACAGTGCGTTGTATATTATCAGTGTGTAGAAAAGGAGAAAAAAGAGATCCATTGTGTTGCCTTGCACATATAAATTTATAAACAGTGTCCAGAAGGATAGTAAGAAAGTGAAATCACGGCTACTGGTGCGTACATGTTTTGGGAGTCACCGAGAGATTTGGAACTGGGATGAATGAAGGCTTTTTACGGTATATCCTTTTGTAAGCTTTCTTGTTTGAGTCACATTGATGTATCACCTGTTCAAAAAATCAAACAGATAACTTAAAAAGGAAGTTAAAAATTCTGTGCTAATATGATTATATGTATTCTCACTCTAAGTGATAACCTTTAAAATGCTCTTTTCTGGTACAGTGTTGCATTCAATTGAAAATAAATGAATGGTCACAATCAT
Source organism: Colobus angolensis palliatus (assembly GCF_000951035.1). Taxonomy (NCBI): domain Eukaryota; kingdom Metazoa; phylum Chordata; class Mammalia; order Primates; family Cercopithecidae; genus Colobus; species Colobus angolensis. The sequence goes on along the minus strand of NW_012116599.1, from coordinate 6,145,477 downwards.
TTTGAAATTGTAACCATAGGACCTTTTGTCTGGAGTTGATTTTAATGATCATCTGATGAAATCCCAAGTAAGTGGTTTGTCTTGCCTATTGTCAGAATCGGGCTAGAATTCAGGTGTCTTGCTTTTTCCTACTGATTCACTGAATTTATAGGGCTCGTTTTTTGCGTTTTGGCTCCCTCATTTTTACTAAGGTGGTTCTTCCTCAGTGTTCATGGTGTAATAACTACTCCATCTGTCTCCCAAGCTTTCTCCCTGTGTATAAAATTAGATCTCCAAATTTCATGGCAAAAGGCTGGAATGACAATCCAATTTACCTGCATACAGAAACGTTTTGCTTGGGGTCTTATCCTGAAATTATGTATCATATAATAACTCCAAGGAATTGGAATTTAACTGCTGAATCCAAGAATTTTTGGCAATTTGGAAGCCCTGTGCAAGCATTCTGTTGTTTAAAATAATAATAATTAATAAAGCTAACATTTATTGGGCTCTCTCTATAAGCAAGGGATTGAGCTAGGTGCTCTACATGCATTAACTCATTTAATCTTCAAGCAATCTTACAAGACAGACTACCATAAAATCTATGCTACGGAGGAAGAACCTGAGGCTTGTAGAAGTTAACTTGCTCAAGTTCAGAACTGGACGGTGGTGGAACAGAGTTGCAGACACAGAAAGCCTGACCCCAGAAGCACATTTTTCATTATTTTTCAGTTGTCTCTATCATAAGATTTTTTTCTTAACTCTCTGAACACTGCTTTTCCTTCCCTGCTTCTCCTCTCACACCTGCTGAGTTAGAAAGTTCTTCTTTGTGCTTTCATGAATTTCTCAATGCAGTGAGCTCTGATGGCAGCTTACCAACAGTTCTCTTCCTTGACACTTTATCTAAGATTTCACTTAAGAAGGACTCAGAAGGCTGCAAGGATATTTCTCTTTGCCAAGTACCCAAATTTTAGCAAAAACAATTCTGCGTAAAAATGTTTTTGTTAACACATGCCTAATGTAGGTTATAGTCATAAGACTGACATGTTCATTTGTATGGATATTTTTCCTTAGAGAAATTAGTTATTAAGTATTGGAGTAAACTCAAATGCATTAAGAGTTACACATTATGACTTTTAAAAGAAATATCACTTATGTTACTTTCAAGTAAAAATAGTAAGTCAAATAGAGGCAATACTCTGTTGCTTATAAGGACCTTAGGCTATCTCTTTCAATACACAGGATGATTTGTAACATACATACAAATAATATTTTAATTTTAGTAACTAATAGCTATTTAAGGTGTTTAAATACTTTTCTTTAGTGGCATATTTTTGCCACCTCTTATTTATAAAAATATAATTTATGTCCTTATGCAACAGGATGCTGACCTGGAATTTTTAATGCAGTGTCAAGATACAATAAATGCTCACACCACTTTGAGTGACAAATGTCACTCAAAATTGACCAAATACCTTATTTTAACAGCAAGAATGATAAAGCTCTTTAAATAAGACATAGGTATAAATCTTTATGACCTTATATTAGGCAGTGATGTCTTACATATGACACCTAAAGCACAAAGAAAAAATAGATAAATTAGACAACATCAAAATTTAAAACCTTTGTGCTTCAAAGAATATTACCAATAAAGTGAAAAAACAACCTACAGAAAAAGATAAAATATTTATAAATCATATATCTGATTAATCTAGTGTTCAGAATGCATAAAGAACATTTGAGTCAACCATAAAAAGACAAATTACTCAATTAAAAAATGAGCAGAGAATTTGATTAGACATTTCTCCAAAGAAGATATATGAATGGCCAATAAGGATATGAAAAGATGCTCAACATATTAGTCATCAGAGAAATGCCAATTAAAATCACAAGATTCCACATCACACCCATGACAATGCCTATAATAAAAAAGATACTGATTTTGTGTCCTGAGACTTTGCTGAAGTTGCTTATCAGCTTAAGGAGATTTTGGGCTGAGACAATGGGGTTTTCTAAATATACAATCATGTCATCTGCAAACAGGGACAATTTGACTTCTTCTTTTACTAACTGAATACACTTTATTTCTTTCTCTTGCCCGATTGCCCTAGCCAGAACTTCCAACACTATGTTGAATAGGAGTGGTGAGACAGGGCATCCCTGTCTTGTGCCAGTTTTCAAAGAGAATGCTTCCAGTTTTTGCCCATTCAGAATGATATTGGTGGCTGTGAGTTTGTCATAAATAGCTCTTATTATTTTGAGATACGTTCCATCAATACCGAATTTATTGAGAGTTTTTAGCATGAAGGGCAGTTGAATTTTGTCAAAGGCCTTTTCTGCGTCTATTGAGATAATCATGTGGTTTTTGTCTTTGGTTCTGTTTATATGCTGGATTACATTTATTGATTTGCGTATGCTAAACCAGCCTTGCATCCCAGGGATGAAGCCCACTTGATCAATCAATGTGCAAAAATCACAAGCATTCTTATACACCAGTAACAGACAGAGAGCCAAATCATGAATGAACTCTCATTCACAATAGCTTCAAAGAGAATAAAATACCTAGGAATCCAACTTACAAGGGATGTAAAGGACCTCTTCAAGGAGAACTACAAACCACTGCTCAGTGAAATAAAAGCGGACACAAACAAATGGAAGAACATACTATGGTCATGGATAGGAAGAATCAACATCGTGAAAATGGCCATCCTGCCCAAGGTAATTTATAGATTCAATGCCATGCCCATTAAGCTACCAATGGCTTTCTTCACAGAATTGTAAAAAAACTGCTTTAAAGTTCATATGGAACCAAAAAAGACCCCACATTGCCAAGACAATTCTAAGCAAAAAGAACAAAGCTGGAGGCATCACACTACCTGACTTCAAGCTATACTACCAGGCTACAGTAACCAAAACAGCATGATACTGGTACCAAAACAGAGATATAGACCAATGGAACAGAACAGAGCCCTCAGAAATAATACCACACATC
>NW_012116599.1:6138994-6140934 GCF_000951035.1 Colobus angolensis palliatus | reverse complement strand
GGCATTTTCTCAGAATCTCAACATAAAGTTATCATGTCATGCAGCAATTCCATCCTACATATATACTTAAGAATTGAAAACATACATACACACAAAAACTCTTATGTATTATTTACAATAAGCCAGGTTCTGGAGGTTACATCCTCAATATATTTAGGAGACCATTATTCAGCCAACCACTGTTTGCAAGATCAAAAGCTTCCTCATGGGTACATCTGAGCCCCTCTTTTAAGGCATGGGTATAATCACTGTGCCAGCAAGCTGTGCTATTCTAGAGGCCCCAAGGAGGAGTTCATCTACTTTTCTGAAGGCCCACAGAGGGGCTTGGGAACCAGGTTAGATTTTTATCCGTAACAACTACTACCACTACTTTATATTCAATCTGCATGACTAACTGGAGTAAGCAGTGTTTGCCTGAGTTTGTGTGAAAATGGAGGGAAAGAAAAGAAAGATGATTGGTGATCCCTTTCTCTTCTCTTGTGCCCTTTATCTTTCTAAATGCAAGTCTAATCACCTTGCAGGAGCGTTGACAAGAAGCCCTGCTGCCTGGGATCCTCCAGAGATCCTGTATGAGGCTGTGGACTTGACTACTTTCCACTCCACAACATAGACCCCCATCTATGACACTGACTAGTACATTCCCTCTCAGACTTCTTGCCATGAGCCCTTAGTGCATGTGACCTACCTAGGGATGCTATATGGAGGACTGAGTGAGGCCTATAGTTGGATATTGTGAATTCCAGATGATGTCAGACAAAGAACCAGCTTAATGCTTAACATGGGTTGACTGTGTCCCCACCCAAATCTCATCTTGAATTCCTAGGTGTTGTGGGAGGGACCCAGTGGGAGGTAACTGAATCATGGGGGCAAGTCTTTCCTGTGCTATTCTCATGATACTGAATAAGTCTCATGAGATCTGATGGTTTTTCAAAGAAGAGTTCCCCTGCACAGGTTTTCTTTTTGCCTGCTGCCATTCGTGTAAGACGTGACTTGCTCCCACGTAAGACATGACTTGCTCCTCCTTGCCTCCTACCATGGTTGTGAGGCCTCCCCAGTCATGTGGAACTGTGAGTTCATTAAACCTCTATCTTTTGTAACTTGCTCAGTCTCTAGTATGTCTTTATCAGCAACGTGAAAACAAACAGATACAAGGCTTAAGCACCCAGTTTCTGGAGTTAGATTGCCTGGGTCTAAATCTGGACTGTATGATCTTGGGCAAGTAGGAAAACCTTGGAATGTCTCAGTTGCCTTATCTATAAAATGGAGACAATTGCAGTTCCTAGGTCTAGGGTTGCTGCAAGGATTGAATGAGATAATCTGAGTCAAGCTTTCAGCATGGTGCCTGGCATCTAGAAGCACTCAACTCATGATGGCTCTTCTGGATAATGTGTCCCCCTTTGGGGACTCTTAGGACATGGATTTGCTGGTTGATTCACCAAGGTTATGCTGACAATATGTGTGTGAGGAGATATGTACTGAGTCTCATCTTTAGTCTTGTAGACAGAGACTATTTACAGGAGGCAATGCTATGAGGAAGGGAGAAATGTATAAAATTTAGACCCAAACTTCCTGGTACATAGCATCTGAAAGAGATGATAAAATAAATATAAAAGTTTTTTTGTTTTTTTTTTTTAAATAGTTGTCACAAGGCTAAGGCAGCTGGGTCATACTGTAAGAATCGAGAGGAAACCAGAGGGATCTGGGGCTGTGGGAAGGAGGGACAGTTTCCTACGGAATGCAATGCTCCAACAACTTGTATATCTCTGTGCATGCCATTCTTTTGATTCTCTGAATTTGTTTCCTTTTCTGATTAGTTGGTGTCCATGTATAGTGAAGCATGCTACATGGAAAGATGATTGGGAGCCGATTCCATAAGGACAGAGCTTGCTGACTTGCAGGCCTCACAGGAGAGTGTTCAGTAGGAACATCAGCCAGAGCAG
>NW_012116599.1:6136324-6138149 GCF_000951035.1 Colobus angolensis palliatus | reverse complement strand
TGCCTCAGCCTCCCTAGTAGCTGGGATTACAGGCTTATGCTACCACACCCAGCTAATTTTTGTATTTTTAGTAGAGACGGGGTTTCTCCATGTTGGCCAGGCTGGTCTTGAATTCCTGACCTCAAGTGATCCACCTGCCTTGGCCTCCCAAGCTGGGATTACAGGCATGAGTCACCACACTCAACCAATCTTTCTGTCTAAGAGCTCTTCTCATTGGATTCAGGGCCCATTCTATTTTAGAGTGATAGCATCTTGAGATCCTTGCCTTTATAATACCTACCAAGACCCTTATAGTAAGTAAGGTCACATTCTGAGGTTCTAGGTGAATGGATATCTTGCAGGGAACACAATTCAACCCAATACAGTAAACGCATAGTTTTCTTTCAAACTAAGACATGTTTGGAATCTACAAATACTAAACTGGACGGAATGCCACATAGTAAGTATCCTCGCCTGGGCACAGTGGGCTGTATGGCCGCCCTCCAGCTAACCATGCTCCCCGCATTTTCCCCTGGGAGAGATGAGGAACAGCTGCAGGCCCTGTGGGTTGAAAAAGTGAATGTGGAGGTTGAACTATTCTTAATACAGACTGTCAGAGGCACTAGTGTCTCTCATTTTTGAGTTTTCCCAAAGATCTCTTGCAAAAATTCACTCGCTTCTTGTTGAGTCCTCTCTTTCAAGACCACAGAAGTTGAAACCCAAGTTACTTTCCACTTGTCCATCTGCTTTCCCTCTTCTAAACTTGTAATTTTTTTTAATTAAAAAAAATTTTTTTTCAGACAGTGTCTCGCTCTGTCGCCCAGGTTGGAGTGCAGTTTTGTGATCTCGGCTCACTGCAACCTCTGCCTCTTGGGTTCAGACAATTCTGCCTCAGCCTCCTGAGTAGCTGGGATTACAGGCAGGCAACACCATGCCTGGCTAATTTTTGTACTTTTAATAGAGATGTTCGTTTCACCATGTTGGTCAGACTGGTCTCAAACTCCTGACCTCAAGTTATTGGCCTGCCTTGGCCTCCCAAAGTGCTGGGATTATAGGCATGAGCCACTGCGTCCAGCCTTCTAAACTTTTTTTGATATCCTTTCCTGTTATTCTCCTTTCTTTCCTCTTTATTAACCATTTTACTGTCATATCAGTAGAAAAATGACAGTGAGGAACATGGTACTTCAAGAGTGGGAAAGGAGTGGAGATAAGTCTGTGTGCCCCATCTATTTTCATGTAGAAAGGTGTGTGCAATAGAAAATTGCATTTTGATTTTATCTTGCATATTAAAACATAAGACACGAATAAATGTAAGGGAAACTTTAGCAATAAGTTTCACAATTTCAAAGGAAACTACAATATACTATAATAATTAAATATCACTCCAATAGATTCTTTTTAGAGTGATATTTAATGTTATTGAGGATATGGGAGAATAAGAAGTCTCACACACTGCTGGTGAAATACTAATCAGTAGACTTTTCTAAAGAACAATTTGACATCAGCTTCCAAATGGCTGAAAAATGTGCATAGCCATTTACCCGGCTTCAACTCTAGGAAGTTATCTAGAAGAAAAATAAAAAGAAGATTTGCTAAAGTCTTATACATGAGAATATGTATCACAAAAATTGCATAAGTCAAAATCATTCCAAATATGAGAATGGGAATAGTTACATAAACTAGAGGGTGTCCATATGATATAGCATTCCATGCATCCATCAAGTATTATGTTTTAAAAGAATGTGTAATGATATTGCCAGATGCCATGATATTATTTAAAATTTAAAAGGCAGGTTACAAAGCAGTGTGTTCCTACTGACTCCCAATTTTTTTTTTTTTTTTTTTT
>NW_012116599.1:6129747-6135784 GCF_000951035.1 Colobus angolensis palliatus | reverse complement strand
GTCCCAGCTACTCGGGAGGCTGAGGCAGGAGAATGACGCGCACCCGTGGGGCGGAGCTTGCAGTGAGCTGAGATCACACCACTGCCCTCCAGCCTGGGCGACAGAGCGAGACTCCGTTTCAAAAAAATAAATAAATAAAAATAAAAATGTTATGCATTGTAAATACAAGGCAGCTTGGGTATATGTCAGAATGTTAAAGTTTAGCATCTCTGAGTGATGAGATTATAAGTAGTATTAATTGCTATTTTTGTGTTGCCCTGCTTCTATATGTCCCATAATAAACAGGTATTAATATGCACTGCTGCTATGTTAAGAAACAAACACAACAAGGCAATTTGTATTTGTTAATACAAAAAATGAACACAGCGACAGGAAAAAAATAATCTGAGTCCTTATCCCTTCCCCTTGTGCAGTGTTCTTTGCACGGTAGAAGGTTAAGCTATTTAGGGAATGGAATCTATACGTACTCCCCAGGGAAGACAGCCCTCTTCCTACCAGCTGTCCCCTCTGAATCAAGGCATCTGCTTTGCAGACTTTCTGACCCCACAATGTTTCTCTAAGCTTGGCTTGTTCACATGTCAGTAAACTCTTTGGTCCTTGGGGCTGAAAGAGATTGCTTTTCTTTTCACTACTAATTTAGAGAAAAATTTTGAACAGTCTTTTGTATTCCCTTTCTTTCCTTCTGTAGTGAGCTCCTTCTACAAGTCACCTAGTTGGGAGGGCAGCAATAAGTTGCGACCACTTATTGTACGGCGATTTCAGTAGTTGTACCTACTGCAATAGGTTGTGACATGACATTCTTTCTTAACGTGCAGTCATTAACCTTGTCCCCAAAGGTAATCTTTTGGTTAGATAAATAATCTTGAACTTATTCCGCTTCAGGTATTAATCAAGTATTTAAGGCTTCTTTTTCTCTTCAAAGGTATTGATTGAATGGCTCCCTATAATAATAATAATAATAATAATAAACCCAGACACTCAACTCTCCCTTTATCCCATATCTTATCTCCCCTAATCCTATTAACCAGAGCTGAGATGCTATATAATTTCTGATACTTGTATCATTGTGCCTATTCCTGTTTTCACCTAACTTATGCTTTCAAGGCACCCTCCTCCTGCTCATCTTAGTTTCTTGCTCAGTTTTTATGTGTGTGTGTGTGTGTGTGTGCATGTATGTGTTTTAAAACACACAGCCAAACAGGCAAATAGTAGAACAATTAGGTATGTTTGTGCATACTTGATAATCTCTTTGGGTTTAAAAAGATAAGACTTCTTATTCAGGTTATTTCATGAGCATATCTATATTGCTCTTCTTTTGGTATCCTTAGATTCTGAGACGAAAATTAGGACATGTGGTTTGATAAAGCATTTTTCCCCTGATGTTTAAATATCTATTTGTTTAAAATACAAATACGAGATACAAATTAAAGAATAATTTAGTTTAAAAGTTATTTGTGTTGATAATAATAAAGTGAGATAACATCTAGACCGTTTTAGGAAATCCGCGGCACCTGGCTATTGGATTGTTACCCTTCGTTTGATGAGTGTGTGTGTGTGTGTGTGTTTGTGTCCTGGTGTATTATGTTCAGAGATGCTCAATCTACTTTGTATACAAGTAGCATTATATAAATAATTCCATGGATATTATAATATGTAATATCTCAAATCACAGTTTACATTTGCCTAATCAACTCATTAACTTATCAGCTCCAAACACATTTAACACTGAGCAGCAATTGTCCATGGCAGGCTATTGCTTGCTATTCTCAGCTGCCAGACGAAGGAATGCTAAAAAGAGCCTTTGTAGATTGGGAAACCTATGCTTGAAAAGAAATGACGCTGCCTGCAAGGAACACAGAACAGGCGTTTTTAGAACAAGAGTTCCAGATTCCTGTGACTCAGGTGAGTGTGTTACTCTCCTGCCTGCTCCAATGTTTATCTGATTATGGAAGTTGCTCATTAGAAATAATTTATCTTAAAAAGTGAACTATAGGAAAACAAAAAGAAAAATAACTCAATTTCAGCACTCAGAGACAATTTCTGTTGACATTTTGACTTATTATCTTTTAATAATTTTCTGTAGCTATATAAAGGTTGTATTGAATATATAATTTTGTATCCCGCTTTTTTTTTTTTTTTTTTTACTTAACATAAAATGTCAAGCGTTTTTCTATTTAACTAAATGCTCTCAAGGACATATTTTTTTTAACTGTGCAAACTCCAAAATGTTAGAGCTGTTTATTTTGCTAACCAGAGTTTATCAGGTGACTAAGGTAGTGCCTGGACACAGTAGGCAATTAATAGAGAGTAACCAAATGTTCGTATATATTAATGAACGAGCTTTAATTAGCTTATTTACTCTTTAGTTGTGGATAATATTTTAAAATAAATAATATTGCCATGAATACTTTGGGGCATATTTAAAAATCACCTGCTTTTGGGGTTCTTTCCTGAAAATTGATTTCCTAAAATTATAACTACCAAGTCATACAGCACAAACTTTGTTATGGCCCTTGATGCAAACGGTTTATCACTTATAGTGCCTAGATTCAAGAAGACCAGTAGATTATGGATGAAAATAATTTCTATGGATAGAACACAAACAACCAGTTAATAAGATCATCAAACTATGACTTTGCTGAAATAATTTAACCAAGAGAGCTTACTAGTCAGAGATAATAAGAAACAGTTGCCCATGTGTCCACATTTTCATCCTACGTTTAACATTAGGAGGATTCATTCATTTATTCAATAAATACATATTGTGTGCTAATAATGAATTATGTACTAAGCCCCGGGAAAAACCACAGTGAGGACTGTCTCTGGCTTTATGAGGCTTATAGCTGAGTTGGGGAGATAGAGGCCTCTGAAGAGGTAGGCGCCATCTGGGAGTATTGAGTCAGAGGGAGACCTCAGGGTTCATTTCTTTGAGTAATTTGGGGAAACCACATGTAATTTGCCTATTTCATAACATTTAGCGGTTCTTCTCTCAGGCAAGGGATATTCAACATCACCGGAATTTGGAGAGGAATGAGAGTGCACATATGAATTCAAATCAACAGTTAGAAACAGAGGTCTGAATAGACTCAGCAGAAAAACTCCAGCAACTGGCTGGGAGCAATAGTTCACACCTGTGATCCCAGCACTTTGGGAGGCTGGGGAGGGTGGATCACTTGAGGTCAGAAGTTCAAGACCTGCCTGACCACCATGGTTAAACCCTCTCGCTACTAAAAATATGAAAATCACCTGGGCATGGTGGCAGGTGCCTGTAATTCCAGCTACTGGAGAATCACTTGAACCGGGGAGGTGGAGGTTGGAGTGAGCTGAGATTGCACCACTGCACTCCAGCCTGGGTGACAGAGCGAGACGCCATCTCAAAAAAAAAAAAAAAAGGAGAAAAACTCCAGCAGCTCTAGCCTGGGCAACAGAGACTCTGTGTCTGAAAAAAGAGAGAAAGAAAGATGGAAAAGCTCCAGCAGAAGTCTTGGTGGTGATCGTTTAACTTCCCAAGGCCTTGGTTTTTCACCTATAAAATAAAGAATTAAAATTTCAAGCCCAGCTCCAACCCTCCTCAAAATCTAAGCTTCAGGTGTCTCTGCCTACTGGTTTAGAGATAACCTCCACGCTGCTTCATAATATTCACTGCTCCCTAAAGGCAGAACTTCAAGGTCATAGACAAATGAGACTTAAGAATCTTCCTGGCCCAGTGCGGTGTCTCACACCTGTAATCCCAGCACTTTGGGAGGCCGAGGCGGGCAGATCACGAGGTCAGGAGATCAAGACCATCCTGGCTAACACGGTGAAACCCCATCTCTACTAAAAAATACAAAAAATTATCTGGGCGTGGTGGCGGGCGCCTGTAGTCCCAGCTACTCGGGAGGCTGAGGCAGGAGAATGGCGTGAACCCAGGAGGCGGGGCTTGCAGTGAGCCGAGATTGCACCACTGCACTCCAGCCTGGGTGACATAGTGAGGTTCCATCTCAAAAAAAAAAAAAAATCTTCCTGAGCTACTCCATGATTACCTTCTTCAAAATATTTGTCTTTATAATCAATTGGCAAAATCATGTCCCCATCTACCTTGTGCCCACTCATCTGAACAGCACATCCATTTCTCTCTGGTGTGTTGGCCACACTCAGCCCAGAGCATCTGGGAGCACATAGCTGATTCTCTGTACACTATTCCTCGGCTTAGAGTATGCCTTAGAATGAAAAAATGACAGATTTGTACTGTCGTATAAATATGGATATATAACTTGTTTGTTTATTTGTTTGTTTTTGAGACAGAGTCTCACTCTGTTGCCGAGGCTGGAGTGCAGTGGCGTGATCTTGGCTCACCGCAACCTCCGTCTCCTGGGTTCAAGAGATTCTCAATCCTCCACCTCTGGAGTGGCTGGGATTTTAGGTGCGTGTCACCATGCCCAGATAATTTTTGTAATTTTTAGTAGAGACAGGATTTCGTCATGTTGGCCAGGCTGATCACAAACTCCTGACCTCAAGTGATACACCTGCCTCGGCCTCCCAAAGTGCTAAGATTACAGGTGTGAGCCACTGTGCAGGCCGATACATTGTATCTCTCTTTTTTTTTTTTTGATGTAGAGTCATAGAGGATGCTTCATGCATGTCCCCTCCTAGATGAGCAGTAGCCTGGGACACTTGTTGGATGGTACTGAGAGGGTCAGGGATGACCATCCCATGCCCTTGGTGCTAATGCTTAGTAACTGAAGGAAGTAGCATCTAGGGTAGAACAGAAATAAAATCAGATAAAACCATCTAGCTTCATTTGCCAATCTGAAGGATGCATGCACAGAAAATAGTCCAGCCAATAGGAGGGAAACCAGATGACTCAAGAGGGTTGAGAGTGGCTCTGGGGGCCTCTGTAGCAACCTTTTCCAGGCACCTTATCACCACTGGGGATGGCAGAGAGCTACCACTAAGGCAACAACTGGACCCAGCCAACTATTAACTGACTAGAACAGTCCTAGCAGGCAGGATTCTGACTGGCTGGAAGCCAGGAGCAGATTTCCCTGGAACTGTCACACCAGCTCAGAGCCAAGGAGCATACGGGGGAGCCCCTGAGTCATCTGTGTTCCGTTGAAGCGCTTCAAGAGACACTGTGCAATGCTCACAGTTGGGTATTGAGTGACACCAAATGACTTTGTTTGGCCTGCTGTATAAACTATCGTTACAATAGACTTTACTTGATTGGAATACACTTCCTTAGGATACTGTGTCGCTAGGAAGCTCATTAATGGGAAGTTGATGTCAGCCTTCAGGGCTGCTCAATGGATAGCCTTTGTCCAACCATTCTGGACAGATCCAGGATGACAGACCGCTAGATTGCTCTGGTTTGGAGGTCCTAACAGTCATTAAGGGAACGAATGAAGATGAGTTAAAAGAGAGAAAACTTCTCCTTCATGAGATGTTAGAAGAAACCGGCATTCCTCATATTCCCCTCCCCTCCTCGGGCCCACCCTCCCCACCCACTTAAAAGCCAGCAAGAAAGTGATGCCTCTACACAACCGTGATCATGCCAGGGAGGCTGTACAGTCACCTCACTTGTTCTTGTGTGTTTGGACGACTTGAACTTTTACTCTTTCTTCATGTTAATAACTCTAGGGCTAAATTAGTACTGTATACTAGTTTAAAATTTTCCTATGGGAACCTGCACCATCTCTTCTTGTACTAGCTGTCCTTCCTTTAGTGAATAGTAGCAAATATGCTACCCAGTTTCAAAGCCATATTTGGTGACTTCTCTATGATCCAGTCAGAAGTGACAAAAGAGGTAATGTGGCCAGCTTTATCTGACTTTTGATAAGAAATTTAATTCTTTTTCAAGAAAAGTTTGCCAAATGTTTACATTAAAAAATAAATATATCGGCTGGGTGTGGTGGTTCACCCCTGTAATCCCAGCACTTTGAGAGGCCAAGGAGGGTGGATCATGAGGTCAAGAGATCGAGACCATCCTGGCCAACATGGTGAAAACCTGTCTTGGCCGGGCGCGGTGGCTCAAGACTGTAATCTCAGCACTTTGGGAGGC
>NW_012116599.1:6117593-6129291 GCF_000951035.1 Colobus angolensis palliatus | reverse complement strand
TCCTGTAATCTCAGCTCCTCGGGAGGCTGAGGCAGGAGAATCGCTTGAACCTGGAAATTGCAGGTGGAAATTACAGTGAGCCGAGATCGCACCACTGCACTCCAGCCTGCCAACAGAGTGAGATTCTGTCTCAAAATAAATAAATAAATAAATGAATAGCAAATACCATTTTACCCAAATTAGTATAAGCTCTGTTTTGAATTTAGTGATGAATTGTTTACCTGAATGAAGATTTATTCAATAATCAACAAACATTAATTGATTTCTCACTGCTGGCTTAGAGTTGTGTTAAATCCTATGAGGTTTGTATTGATCAATGAGATAACTCTTGCTTTCAAATAACTCACAGTCTCTTGAGGGAGACATATTATAAAACATTAGTGTCACAGAGTGATTCATATTTGGGTGTAAGTAAGCACAGGGGCATATGGAGTTACCCTGGGGACTCTGGAAAGGGAACATCAGCCTCAGAAGAGAACCTACTGAAATGCCAAGGACTTGTACAACCACTTGTGTGAATCCTTATTTCTTTGAGCATATTCCATGGTCTCTACATGTTACGTGGGTTGATATCCCATTCTCTTCAGGTTTTTCCTCAAATATCACCCTCCTATTGAGGCCTTCCCTGACCACACTACTTAAAATTGTACCCTCTGTGTGGGCCCCCACTCCATCTTCCCCAATCCTCTTCCATGTCTTTTTTTTTCTACGTAGCACCTGTCACTATCTGACATCATATCTATTTTACTTTTTATTTGTTATTATTATTATTAATCAACTATTTCCCTCTTACCCTCACTAAAAAGGTAATCTCTAGTCTTTCACAGCAGTATTCTCAGCATCTGGAATCATGGCTGTCATAGAGGAGGTGCCCAATAAATATTTGTTGGCTGAAAGCAAGGATGAAAGTTGTATCATTTGTGCAAAGTCAAGAATATATCCAACGGACTATGTGTTTTTCTTTCTTTCTTTCTTTTTTTTTTTTTTGAGGTGGAGTCTCGCTCTGTCGCCCGGACTGGAGTGCAGTGGCCGGATCTCAGCTCACTGCAAGCTCTGCCTCCCGAGTTTATGCCATTCTCCTGCCTCAGCCTCCGGAGTAGCTGGGACTACAGGCGCCCGCCACCTCGCCCGGCTAGTTTTTGTATTTTTAGTAGAGACGGGGTTTCACTGTGTTAGCCAGGATGGTCTCGATCTCCTGACCTCGTGATCCACCCGTCTCGGCCTCCCAAAGTGCTGGGATTACAGACTTGAGCCACCACGCCCGGCCGGACTATGTGTTTTTCTTTTATTTTTTACATATCCAAAAAATTTTAAGAAGAAAATATTAGATACAAGTGACGTGAAAAAGAGTCATCTTGCAACTGATAAATTAATACATGTTTATTGAGTGTCCACTGCCTCCTAGGCATAGTGTTGGATTGTATGGTGAATATAATAAAGCCCAACAGAGATCTTTGCCTTCAAATATTTTACAATTTAATTGGGGAAGAAGACATGAAACAATGTATGAAAAGATAAATAACAGGGTTTGAGGACCAATATAGAAAAAGAATATGAGACATCTCTGGTAGAAAAAGAGAACTAGCTAAAGGAATATTGTCTTAGTCTGGTTTGCTATAATGAAAGTGTTATGGACTGGGTAGCTTATAAACAATAGGAATATATTGTCACAGGTCTGGAGGCTGGAAATTTGAGGCCACGGTGCTAGTAAGTTTGGGTTCTGGTGAGGGTCCTCTTCTAGGCTGCAGATTTCCTACTTCTTATTTTATGCTCATGTGGCGGAAAGAGGGTTACAGAGCTCTCTAGGGACCCTTATGAGGGCACTAATTCCATTCCCGAGGGCTCCACTCTTATGACCTTAATTATCTCCTACAGGCCCCACCTCCTACTACCATCACATTGGTGGTTAGGATCTAAACATATAAATTCGGGGGGACTCAAACATTCAGTCCATAACAAATATCGAATCAACTTTGGCTATGAGTTGACAAAGAGTAGGATTCTTCGTCAGGAAAAGTTTCCTGGAAAATACAAAACTTAACCTTTGGTGCAAGATTTAAGGAGAAAGAGATGAGACCTGTGGGGCAGGGATGATGGTGGTAGAGGTGTATTGTGTGTCTGAGGGCACATCAGTTGTGGGGAAGACTGTGCAAAGTTGTGGCACTGGGAAGCGCACCATGGCATGAAACAGTCATTAGGTGTTTACCTGTGGGTTCTTTAGAAATGTTTTCTTGGGAAACTGTAAACTAAAAACTCATCCCAACAATATTATCTTTGCCCCAACCATTCTGAACTTTCTTGCTGCCTAAGAACATATATGATATTTTGAGAAAAGCCAACGGTAGTTGAGGGTCAAGCTGGGTAAATAAAGTGACTGATCAAGCCAGGCAATACAGTTCAGGGCCTCACACTCCAGTTCTCATCTATCATTTCTCCAAACTACTTTTGCTAGCCCTTTGCATATGGAAATGTTTCCTCTGCTTCCATATATATTGGGATTTACCCCCTTTGAATTTAGATTACTTGTGATGGCAAGAAATTATTCCTGTGACTCAAGAACAATGCAGGACAAAGAACACAAATTCATCTTTTAACTCCAATTTTTCATAAAATGCCATTGGAGTTTTGCAGGTCATTATTTAATTATTAGATGAGCTTCATTGGCTTGGTCAAAGGAGGTATTTAACTTTGACTCTGACCTTAATCAAAGGGAGCAGCTGGGAGGTGGCTCCATCTTGTGAACAGATTTGAAGACACTCAGTGACCTATTTCACTTCTCCCATCCCCTTATGCCCTGCTATACCCAAGTATACTCATCAAATAGACATTGGCCT
The DNA here is from genome assembly GCF_000951035.1 of Colobus angolensis palliatus. Taxonomy (NCBI): domain Eukaryota; kingdom Metazoa; phylum Chordata; class Mammalia; order Primates; family Cercopithecidae; genus Colobus; species Colobus angolensis. The sequence goes on along the minus strand of NW_012116599.1, from coordinate 6,126,457 downwards.
CAGGCCTGAGTTCTCAAATACTCATATGACTGTCTATATTGATAGATAATCCCTAAAGTTTGCTTGCCTCTGCTTTCCTGGGAAGATATTATTTCCAAATTCTCCAGCATTTGATTTGTGTATGTATATGTGTGTGTGTGTGTGTGTGTATGTGTGTGGTAGAGGAATTATAATTGCTAAACCATGCCTATTTTACATATAAATGGAAAGACCAGGCCAGGCATAATGGCTAACACCTGTAATCCCAGCACTTTGGGAGGCCGGGGTGGACAGATCACCTGAGATCAGGAGTTTGAGATCAGCCTGACCAAAAGGGTGAAACCCTATCTCTACTAAAAATACAAAAACTAGCTGGGTGTGGTGGCAGGCTCCTGTAATCTCAGCTCCTCGGGAGGCTGAGGCAAGAGAATCACTTGAACTTGGGAGGCAGAGGTTGCCGTGAGCTGAGATCATGCCACTGCACTCCAGCCTGGGCACCAAGAGCAAAACTCTGTATCAAAACTAATAATAATAATAAAATAAATAAATAAATAAATAAAGATCAATAATAGATTAAACATTTAGAATTCATGGAATTTCTTTCCTTTATAGAAACTTGAAGAAAATTTTGACAGGACCAAATACTAATGGATAACATTGAAAAGGCAGACTTGGTTACTATGACTTTGAAAGTCATTCATCTCCATGTATCTAACCCAGCGTGGACTATCAGGGAGGGGAGAAGTCAGTGTAGATATCAGTTAGGGTAGAGTTTCACTAGCTGCTGACAAATAGGTTCTAAGTGCAAGGGATCACTTGGTAAGAACAAGCCTTGTGAAAAGTGACAAGGTCAAGTTTCAGGAATGGCAGTTCAATTGTCACTTCGGCTCTTAACATCTGCAACTTACAGCCTGTAAGGCATGAAGGAGCCCACCAGTTATACAGTCCTGGAATTTATAAGGCATTAAAATAGAAAGGGAGCCAAGGAGGATAATTCATTTTCCCAAATTCACACTTAATTATTCTAGCATTTTTCATTGCTGCCTAATGTGGGTTAGACTTGTTTCCAAGGTTGGGTTGTATATTCCTTGAATATAGGACAGCGTATTTGTACTCATATCATCTTTACTTGGGTTTTAGCAAATGTTGCACCCAATGGAAACACTCAGTTAAAGATCTGCCGAGTTACTGCAGGGATTGACCATTTGTAATGGGCTATTATTGAGTCTCACAGTATCTGTAGAAATAGACAGAGGGCAGAAAAGAAGGAGGGGGAGAGCAAAGTACATACTGCTACACAAAACAACAAAAGACAAATTATTTTACAGCAGACTTTTCTACCCCACCACAGCTCTCATAGCTGTGCAAGTCATTTAGTTACGTGGTTTTAGTTCTTATTTGTGATTGCTGTCAGAGCTATAATTTTAAAGGCAGTGTAATAACTGGTGTTTAAACAGGAAAATAGAGACCACGGTATTTGCAATGAAATGCAGGAAGGACGGGAAAACATGAGCTGGTTGGCATTTTGTAGATCATTATTGCCCTTGCTTAATAATGTAATAGATGCTTCGAAATTGCTTTGAAGTAGTTGCCAACTTCTTCACAGTGCTGTGAAATCTGATACTTCTGCCTTTAAACAGTGTGTGAAAGTGCAAATGGTAGTACTTGTGAATTCATTCAACAACTTCCAAACTGTAGTCTGGGCAGGGAATGGGAATATGAAGACTGAGAAAGGAGGAGGAAATGGTCTCTGCAAGATTCCATGGTTGGATGTCAGATTTGGCTGACTTAGAGTTATGCAGACTTGAACTTTACAGAGATAAACAGTGGTCTCCCCAAAGGATCTAAAGGAATTAAGAGAAGGAACTTTGATCTTCTTAACAATTTCTATTTAATTTAATAAGCTCATAGTAGAGTTAAGTGAAAGGCAGCTCAACCCACATTTAACAAAAACACTTACTGGGATACCAAATTTAATAGATGGCTTTTAGAAGGTGGAAATTTGTATCCAAATCATAAAGGGAAGTAGGTCAGAAGAATATTTCCTGTGCTTGAACTGAGATGACTACAGCAGAAGACTGGCCCGGTCTTTTGTGGAAATAGTTTTCTGTTATCTGACTTCCCTTCCTGAGCAGGTGGTCCATGTGCTGAAGTTTTCAAAAATGTGAAGAGGCATTTTTATAAGTGTCATAAATGTCATACAGGAAACTAGGGAAGCTTTCTTCGCAGAGCTGTGTTATGACCTTGGCTATACACGTAATCCCTGTTGCATTCAGGGAGAACATGATAACTAGATTTTTGTCCTTGCCCAATTTGCCTGCTAACCAAGTGGGTTAGAACAAAGGTTGACTGCCTGCCTGCTCACTGCCTTCTGCATTGTGTAAGAGAGAAGTCTGAATCTGTGGCTTTATATCTTTCCGAAGCAACAAGCTACTAAGTTAGAAGAGCAGAGTGATGGCTTTCTTGTGTGACAAACTGGGACATTCAAAGTAGTCATGTACTAAAATCAAGAAGGCTTTATTTGAACACTGGTGAAGAACAGTGAAGTTTCCTTGCAAGAGTGTATCATATAGGGACAGTGTAGATCTCCATAAAACTTTCCTCAATAAAGGAAATATTCTATATTTGCATTGTCCAAGCATGGTAGCCACAAGCCACATGTGACTACTGAACCCGAAGAAATGAATGTTTAGTTTTACTTATTTATAATTCACTTAAATTTAAATAGCCCCGTACATTTGGTGAAGTCTATGTTGGACAGCACAGTCCTAGAAAAACAGCAGCAGGAATGTGATCACCTGCTTCATGTACAATTTAAAATTGTGGAGACAATGTTCACTTTGTGTTTTTAACGTATTGGGAGTTTTCATTAATTTTTCTCGTGAAGCTGCAAGGCTGATCATAAAATAAGACATGTTTCTGCAATATAAGACTCTCATTAAAAAAAGAAAAGAAAATAAAAAAACCCTGAGGTTACAGGTGTTCCTGGAGAAAGACTGATGATTATTTCTTGGCCAACGATTTGCTGTGATGAAAAGTGGTATGTTTCAACCATTTTGCCACTACCAGTCATTTTTGGATGCTGGGTTTCTGCACTTTCGTCTGTGTTGGAGAGCTGTCTAACTCCTTTCCAAGCCACATATTAGGAAAACAAAGATAGAGGAAGATGTGCTCAGTGTGAGAAAACGTTGAACAGGGCAGGTCCCAACTTGCTACCAGGTCAGTCCATACATGACTGTACATCACTTATTTGGAATTTGGAACATGCTTTCTTATGGAAGCACTTTTATAATTTGCTAGTTTCCAAGGCTCATCCATGGTAGTCATTTTGCCCATGATGGGGCTGAAGAGTAGTATATTTATAATACAAATATCAGAAAGTGCTTCTGTGGAATAGAAGTTAATGGAAGCCCACATCAAAACCCAGCAATATTAATTCACTAATACTACTCTCCATAAAGAAATAAACATTACATAGAAACTAGTTTTTGTTTTGTTTTTAAGTGTTGACTGCTCAGTGAAAAGCAGATTAAGCTTAGAATTAGAGGGAAACTTCTGGGGACATTCTAAAGAAGACATTTTGAATATTCTGGGCTTATTTTAAGGGTGTTTGCATTTATTTATCCTAACCCTATATTTTGCTCCAAATATTTCATTTCACAGTTGATGGTTTAGCTTTTCGTATTCGTAGGCATGTTAGTAACGCTGTTCTTAGACTCCCCAAGTAGCCTTATTTTGATTTGTGAGTGGAACAAAGAGAAGGAGAGAAAGAAAAATTGAGAGGAAGAAAGGATTTTTTGATATATATATATATATCATATATACTGTATATGTATATATCGTATATATGATATATACATATATATATGATATATAATGGACAGAAGTTGAAAGAAAGAAAAAAGGACAATGTCAAAATTTAGGATGACTGCTGGAGGTGAAATTCACAGACTTGTGAATAATAATAACCATCCCCCACTGAGAGAGCATGTCCACCCATCACCCGGAGCTGGACTAGATCATTACATTAATTATTTCACGTAATTCTCATGACAACCATCTGAAGCAGGTAGGTGTTTTCCCTTTATTGCTCAGATGGAGAAACCGAAGTTTAGAGATTAAACAGCTCACTCAATGTATATCCCACCCCCTCCAGGTAAAAGCAGCCTGGATTTACACCAAGCCTCCTGACTGCCAAAGCCTTTGCCCCTTCCATTACAATAGACTTAGTGCTACCCTGTGTGGGGTGAGAGATGGAAAGGTGGGTCACCATGGGGTGTAGGAGTCTTTTGAGAAGGATGAAAAGAGGTGCTGAAGGGGAGTGTTAAATTGATTTCTGGTGCCAATCACCAAGTCCCCAAGAGAGCTTAGGAAACGAGTTAAAAGCAGGTGAGGAGTGAGGTGGGATTGATTGCAAGACCATTGGCTGGCAGCAGGTTTCCGAGTTTTAAGGAGCCGGGGTTCCAAATGCAGGGAATGCCTCTTCTGTTGGCGTTAATGAAAGCTCCTTACCACAGAGGAAGCAGCTGAGACAATTTGCAGACGCTGACTGTTAGATCCATTGCTGGAGATGTGTGGAATAGTTTGTGGTTTTGCAATGCTCACCTTTTTCAGGAAATTTGCTTCAGAGAGTGTTCTCTGTGATCTCAAAGAGTAAACAATACAAAATGGTATGTTCATTCAAGCAATCCACCCTTTTTGGGTATGTGCTACACAGCATGAATTCTTCTACATTCCACAAAGATTTAATGAGCATCTACTATATCCTGGGCTCTCAATATTACCCAGTGTGAACGTCAGCTCCACATACAGGACAATGTCTTCAGAAAGTCAAATTTTAATTTACTTACCCTCTTACTTTAATACAGGCTCCCTCTACTTTTTATACCACAATGCTGTGGTATTAAAATGCTTCTTAAAAGGAAATGAGAGCATTTTCCTTGTAGTGTATTTATAACTTCCTCTAGATTTAGGGCTTGACATAGCTGAGTAGAAAACTAAATATAACCCCTGTTTGTATTTTCCCTCCTAAGCCTATTGGGCATTAAAAAGGAAGGACGAGAATATGAGCTTTGTGAAAAAGGCTTCCAGTGTTAATGAGCAGCTGTATGTATCTCAGGGAAACAGTTTGTTACTAAAAATAGAGTCTATCTAACTATAGCAACTCGAGCATTTAATATCCAGATTCTGCATGGGCAGAAATAAATTCCAAAGGAGTGTATGAATAAGAAGTGGTAGTGCTGAAGTTATCAGAACTGTGGCCCCATATCTAGGGTAGCATCAGTCTGCTCATCGGCTTCCATCAATTGTGCTTACTGCATTCACAGGAGATTTTCCTAGTCTCAGAGACAATTAAAAATTAGTGTGCAACAATAAAGCTAAAAGGAAAAAACAGTGCACAGAGGCTATTTTTAGCACACTGAGCCAAATTGTTAAACTAACAAACCCCCCCTCCACCGCCCCCCCCCCACACACAAACAGATACAGGGAGTGAGTAGAAAGAAAGGAAATGTAACTGCTCAAAGAGATAGATAATGTAAGCTTCTTGGTGTGTAGCCATAGTTTGCTAAAGATGCAATATATGTACAGAAGGACATTCAGGGTCTTAGTTTTAAAATGACCATCTCTGTGTTTTATTAATACTTGTTAAATGAATATCTATAGAAAGCTGCATTCTAAGGTGAATTAGATCTTTTAACTGTGTTTTTGTTTTTGTTTTTTTGCTGTTAATCAGTGCTTTGGTCTGAACTGTGTCTACCTTTCAAATTCATATGTTGAAGCCCTAACTCCCAATGTGGTGATGTTTAGAGGTGGTGACTTTGGGAGATAGCTAGCTTTAGATGAGGTCATAAGCTTGAGATCCTCAGGATGACACTAGTGCCCTTATTTATTTATTTATCTTTTGTCAGTTTTATTTATTTGGTGTTTTTTTCTTTTTCTTTTTTTTTTTTTGAGATGGAGTTTCACTCTTGTTGCCCTTGCTGGAGTGCAATGGCGTGATCTCAGCTCATTGCAACCTCGGCCTCCCAGGTTCAGGTGATTCTCCTGCCTCAACCTTCCTGAGTAGCTGGGATTACAGGCATGTGCCACCATGCCCAGCTAATTTTGTATTTTCAGTAGGGACGGGGTTTCTCCATGTTGGTCAGGCTGATTTTGAACTCCTGACCTCAAATGATCTGCCCACCTCGGCCTCCCAAAGTGCTGGGATTACAGGTGTGAGCCACTGCTCCTGGCCATTTATTTTGTTTTTAAAAATTTTTTATTTCCGTAGGTTTTTGGGGAACAGGTGGTATTTGATTACATGAGTAAGTTCTTTACTGGTGATTTCTGAGATTTGTATACCCAAGCATTATACACTGAACCCAATTTGTAGTCTTTTTTCCCTCACTCCCGTCCCACCCTTTCCCTCTGAGTCCCCAGTATCCTTTGTATTATACTTATGCCTTGGCATCTTCGTAGCTTAGCTCTCACTTATAAGTGAGAACTTATGATGTTTGATTTTCCATTCCTGAGTTATTTCACTTAGGGTAATAGTCTCCAGTTCCATCCAGGTTGCTGCAAATGCCATTAATTTGTTCCTTTATATGGTTGAGTAGTATTCTATCATATATATATATATCTCAATTTTTATATCCACTCATTGACTGATGGGCATTTGGGGTGATTCTGTATTTTTGCAATTGCAAATTGTGCTGCTATAAACATACGTGTGCAAGTATCATTTTCGTATAATGACTTCTTTTCCTCTGGATAGATACCAAGTAGTGGGATTTCTGGATCAAATGGTAGTTCTACTTTTCGTACTTTAAGGAATCTCCACAATGTTTTCCATAGTGGTTGTATTAGTTTACATTCCCACCAGCAGGGTAGAATTGTTCCCATTACACTGCATCCATGCCAACATCCATTATTTTTTAATTATGGCCATTCTTGCAGGAGTAATGTGGTATCAAATTGTGGTTTTGATTTGCATTTTCCTTATCATTAGTGATGTTGAGCATTTTTTTCACATGTTTTTTGGACATTTGTGTATCTCCTTTAGAGAAGTGTCTATGCATGTCCTCAGCCCACTTTTTGATGGCATTTTTTTTCTTGCTAATTTGTTTGAGTTCATTGTAGATTCTGAATATTAGTCCTTTGCTGGATGTATAGATTGTGAAGATTTTCTCCCACTCTGTGGGTTGTCTGTTTACTCTGCTCACTGTTCCTTTTGCTGTGCAGGAGCTCCTTAGTTTAATTAAGTCCCATCCATTTATCTTTGTTTTTGTTACACTTGATTTTGGGTTCTTGGTCATGAAGTCTTTGCCTAAGCCAATGTCTAGAAGGGTTTTTCTGATGTTATGATCCAGAATTTTTCCATCATTCTTCACAGAACTAGAAAAGACAATCCTACAATTCATATGGAACCAAAAAAGAGCCTGCATAGCCCAAGCAAGACTAAGCAAAAAGAACAAATCGGGAGGTATCACATTACCTGACTTCAAACTATACTATAAGGCTATAATCACCAAAACAGCATGGTACTGGTATAAAAATAGGCACATAGACCAATGGAACAGAATAGAGAACCCAGAAAGCAACCCAAATACTTACAGCCAATTGATCTTTGACAAAGCAAACAAAAACATAAAGTGGGAAAAGGACACCCTATTCAACAAATAGTGCTGGGGATAATTGGCAAGCTACATGTAGGAGAATGAAACTGGATCCTCATCTCTCACCTTATACAAAAATCAACTCAAGATGGATCAAGGACTTAAATCTAAGACACTAGTGCTCTTATAAGACAAAGAGAAACCAGAGTCCCCTCTCTTTCTCTCCACACAGCACGAAGGCAGATGTCTACAGCCAGAAAGATGATGTCACCAAGAACCAAATCCACTAGCATCTTGATATCACATTTCCAGCCTCTAGAACTGTGTGAAATAATTGTCTGTTGTTTAAGTTACTCCAACTGTGGTATTTTGTTATATCAACCTGAGCAGACTAATAAAACTTGCATTGCCACTGTTGAGTTGAAAAAATTATATGGTTATGGCTCAGTAATCAAGGAATGGCCAATTGAACATTTTTTCCCCTCTCCATATTCTTTTTTCCTCCCTTATCAGAGGTTGAAATCTTTTGGAAATGTCAACTGGTAAAGACATCTCTGAATACATTCTCTGATCCTAGGCCTGGACTTGATACAATGTTTAAGGCATTTTCACGATGCATATATTTTAAACGTTTAATTAAAAGGCAAGACCTGAAGTGCTAAGCATTTCTTATTTTATGGCAATTAAGTACTAAAAAGAGGAAGATCTTAGACTGCTAATGTTTAAACTACCTATGGCCACATCTTTGTTTTGAAATAACAATTGTTATGATCTTGGCAATGGAGCATGATCTAGTTCCATACATATAGTTAAATACATTAAGGAAGAATTCCAGCATGGTAAAGCTTACTTATAATGTATTTGCCTAATGCCCTTCTTGTAACAACACCAACAACCACCAAATTATCTTGAGAAATTAAAATGTAGTGAAAACTTTAAAAGAATATAATCATTCCTCAACTTCCCACATTAAGTCATTTTAATTTGTATTTTGGGCTAAACTTATAGTGTCAGGCATAATTGTGCCCTTTACTGATGGAGATACTCAATCAGAGAAGTTCAAGTTGAGATAATTTATTCCTCTGTTAAATGTTTCCTCAGAAATTTTAAAAGAACAGCTATCCATTTCTGGAGAATTTAACGCTATTTTTTTTTTTTTTTTTGAGACGGAGTCTCGCCCTATCCCCCAGGCTGGAGTGCAGTGGCGGGATCTCAGCTCACTGCAAGCTCCGCCTCCCGGATTTAGGCCATTCTCCTGCCTCAGCCTCCGGAGTAGCTGGGACTACAGGC
>NW_012116599.1:6115840-6116963 GCF_000951035.1 Colobus angolensis palliatus | reverse complement strand
CAGGATGGTCTCGATCTCCTGACCTCGTGATCCGCCCGTCTCGGCCTCCCAAAGTGCTGGGATTACAGGCTTGAGCCACCGCGCCCGGCCGAATAATATTAAATTAAACCATATGAAATGTCTCTTTTTATGGGTCAGAAATGGTCAAATACTGGCCATTTCTGATGGTCTCACTTAGAATGGTTATTTTTCGGTTTGTATTGCCCAGGGTGATTGCAAAAGGGATCAGTAGTGGCTCAGGTATTATGTTAGGCTGCTCTTGTATTGCTATAAATAAATACCTGAGACTGGGTAATTTGTAAAGAAAAGAGATGTAATTGGCTCACAGTTCTGCAGGCTGTACAGGAAGCAGGGTGCTGGCCTTTGTTCGGCTGCTAGGGAGGCCTCAGGAAGCTTTTACCTATGGCGGAAGACCAAGTGGGAACAGGCATATCACACTGTCAGAGCAGGAGCAAGAAACTTGAGAGCAGGGGAAGGGGAAGTGCCACACTTCACAACAAACAGGTCTCGTGACAACCCACTCGCTATGGCAAGGACAGCCCGCAACCATAAGGAATGTGCTCCCATGACCCAAACACCTCTCACCCGGCCCCACCTCCAACATTGGAGATTACAACTCAACATGAGATTTGGGCGAGGACAAATATCCAAACTATATCAGACATTTTAACTTTTCTCTATGCCCCACCCCCACCACCTCCACACACCTCTTTACTACTATAGCTATTGACGTTGACACAACTACTGACAAAGATTCTTTCCCTGGCCAAACTCTAGCCAGCATCCTCTGAGTGGAGGCCTCAGCCTTGGCCTATGAAGATTTGCACAAGTAGTAACATAGTTTCAAACAGTGCAAGCTGAACCCTAGGATGACCCCAGCACCCCTTGAAGTGTCCAGCTGAGAAACTGAAGGCTGCCAAAATTTATTTTCTTTCTTTCTTTCTTCTTTCTTTTCTTTTTTCTTTTCTTTTCTTTCTTTCTTTTTCTTTCTGTCTTTTTCCTTCTTTCTTTCTCTTTCTTTCTTTTCTTTCTCTTTCTTTCTCTATCCTTCCTTCCCTCCCTCCTTCTTTCTTTCTTTCTTTCTTTCTTTCTTTCTTTCTTTCTTTCTTTCTTTCTTTCTTTC
>NW_012116599.1:6109191-6115345 GCF_000951035.1 Colobus angolensis palliatus | reverse complement strand
CCTGCCTCAGCCTCCCAAGTAGCTGGGACTACAGGTGCCTGCCACCATGCCCAACTAATTTTTGTATTTTTAGTAGAGACGGGGTTTTGCCATGTTAGCCAGGCTGGTTTCGAACCCCTGACCTCAGGTGATCCACCCACCTCAGTCTCCCAAAGTGCTGAGATTACAGGCATGAACCAATGTGTCTGTCCAAGAATTTACTATTTTTTTCCAGTCAACACCTGAAGACAGGGCCCCTGTCTCCCAGCCTCTGTGGGAGGGTAGGAGCCTAACTTTAGTAAATGTCAGTAACCAGATGGTTTCACATGGAATGATGCCTCCCTCCCTGATTTTTGTAATTTTCACTTCCCTGACTCCTGAGTCCTTGGTCACCCTTCTCCTTTTTCCCTCTTTCTCACTTTAAAACACCCAGCTACCGCTGTACAAATCAAGGTGGAGTTCAGTGCAGTAGTGTAGTACTGATTAAAATCTATCCTTACCACTCTGACTAGTGTCCAGCTTGGTTCATCTTTGATACCACATACTTCCTGTATATACTCAGATTTCATTGAAACCCCAAAATGGGAGGGGGGAAATGGAGGAAATAACAGCAATAACAGTTCTTATCATTGCAAGAATTAAGGGTCTGTGGCATGGATAACTTGCGTCTTAGACTACATTTTATTCCTGGTGCAAATGTCCATAGGTTTTTCTTGCATAAAAAGAAGGGTAAGTACAGTTGCCACTATTATGGGAATAACCTGGAATTGGCTCTGACTTATTAAAGGATCCAATCATTTTCTAATTTCAGTAATGATTTATTTCCAAAATATCTTGTGCTTGACTGATATTCATAGTGTCACAGCCTCAGGATTGAGAACGCCTGGTATTGCCTACCAGACCGTGGGGAAAAAGGGTATAATTCTAAGACTTTTTGCATGTGCCCTTAGGAGCATGTTGAAAGGGGCTACCCAGGAACTATCAGGATGTCCATGAGTTCCACATGTAGAGGAGACCTCTTTCAGTTTAGATACAATCTGGAAATTAATGTCAGTTGCTTTAAAAGTCCTCTGAAATGCTGTAGCCTCTCAGAGGCTGGACAGGACTCCAACGATATAGTGACTCTAGGTGCAGAATAAAGGCAGACTTTGAGTGCCTTGCAAGCTCAATGACCATGTCCATGTTGACAGGTGGCTAGCATTTCAGGAGGCATTGAATGAAAGCAATCATGGTAGGAATAAGGTTGCTAAAGACTGTGTACTTAAAATTGCCACTTAAAGCAACTGCAGACTGAGAATCATTTGCAGCCAATATTAAATGGCTTGCTACAAAGAAAGAACACACTGGTGCAAATAGGGTTAGAGCCACTAGAAATAGGTCTTTAGGCAGCAGAATTGAGACTGTGATAGCAAGAGAGGATATGGACAGGCTAAACCAGGGCAGTACCCTTTTCTGGACCTGGCTAAGAATTTTTATCAATTCCTTTGTAAGAAAGGTTGAGAAGTGAATACCAGAACTTAATAGTATGGTATTTGTAATTTGTTTTTTGGATGTGGTGGTGGCAGCTGTGGCACTGCTGTGACTGTTGTGTGTGTGTGTGTGTGTGTGTGTACATGCTTATATTAATTAGTAGTCTCCCTCTGAATTTTTATTTTGTCACTTTCAATAGATTCTTTATAAAATCTTGAGTTAAAGAACCCGTTCAGATATTTTTATACACATATCAGTACCAGGTGGAATGCACTGATACATTCATATGAGTTTCAGATCCTCTGAGGAGGCTGACCACATACATAGCTCTCCTCCCAAAGTGTGCCCAGATAAGCTTGCTCCACCCTGGGCACAGTCTATGTTGCATGAGTCAGCAGCACTCTTGCTAGTGGTCCTGCACGAATTGTTTATATTTGGCAGAGATAGGGAAGGAAATCCATTTGCATATTTTCTTTTTCCTCAAAGAAGTTTCAGGAGAGAATCAAATTCTTAAGGCCTTCAAAATAGCAATATAAATGAAGTGATGATATGATTGAATATAGAGAAAGACTTGAGTTTTCAGAGCAAATATGTGGGCTACTACTTAAAAAAAAAAGAAGGCGATTCCTCAAGGATCTAGAACTAGAAAAATACCATTTGACCCAGCCATCCCATTACTGGGTATATACCCAAAGGATTATAAATCATGCTGCTATAAAGACACATGCACACGTATGTTTACTGTGGCACCATTCACAATAGCAAAGACTTGGAACCAACCCAAATGTCCATCAATGACAGACTGGATTAAGAAAATGTGGCACATATACACCATGGAATACTATGCAGCTATAAAAAAGGATGAGTTCATGTCCTTTGTAGGGACATGGATGCAGCTGGAAACCATCATTCTCAGCAAACTATTGCAAGAACAGAAAACCAAACACCGCATGTTCTCACTCATAGGTGGGAATTGAACAATGAGATCACTTGGACACAGGAAGGGGAACATCACACACCGGGGCCTGTTGTGGGAAGGGGGTGGGGGGAGGGATAGCATTAGGAGATATACCTGATGTAAATGACGAGTTAATGGGTGCAGCACACCGACATGGCACATGTATACATATGTAACAAACCTGCACGTTGTGCACTTGTACCCTAGAATATAAAGTATAATAAAAATATTACCCAATAATTTATTAAACATTTATTAAGTATAATTTAAAAAATTACCCAATAATTTATTAAACATTTATTACAGGCTGACCTAATTACATAATTACAATGCGTAATTATAAATAAAATAAAATGAATAGAATTTAAAAAAAAGAAACTCCAAAAAGAAGCTAGTAGAAGACCAATAAAATCTAATTGAAGACTTAAGATTAAGTCAGCATTAAATCATCAGGCTGTGTCTCTCTCTTTCTTTTTCTCTCTTAATTTCAATTTCCCAGTCGGACAATGAGAAATTATGTTAACAAAAAGAAAGCATGAACTCCATTCGGTTTTTTCTACTCCAGGCAAAGCTGAGTCTGATCCTTACCAAGACTCCTACAATGAGGTGGTCTATCCTCAGGGTGAGACACAAACTCATTTTGGTGAAAACTTTCCTGATGTACACATGTAATTAAACTATTAAAGTGGTATCTGGAACAAGAATTTTGTTTCTATTTTTTGTAAACTAGAAGTGAATCATCCCTCAATGTTGGTGGCAGCAGTTTCTTTGGCATTTTTCTGGGCGGAGCCTCTGCCTTGCCCTGTGCCTGGACTGCAAGCGGAGCTTAAAAGGAAACTCAGGGCAAGGTGCTTGGGCAGCTGTAAGCGGAACAATCACTAGAATCAGTCACACTGCAGCATGATGATCCTAAAAGGCATATTTTCATAATCCCAAAAACTATTTTTGGAACAAGACAGGACATGAATACATAAAACAAAAATAAAAATATACCTTTAACACTTATGCACAGTTTAAGCAATTTGTGATGAACAGAAGACAGGATAGAAAGAAAAAAAACTCCAACCTGCTACTCTAGCATGAGAGACTCCCTTTTAGAGCCCCGTGTTTTAAAGACTCTAATGGAGAGATGTGACCAGATGCATGAAGTAGAGGGAAGAGACATCAAACCTAGAGAAACAAGATTATTTTGTGTAAAAGAAACATCTTTTAGGGCAGAGCAGTGTCGGAGGGGCTCTTGTTTCCAGAGCAAAGGTTCTTACATTTTTTGAGGTCTCTTTGGAAGTCTGGCAGAGCCTATGAATTCCTTCTCAGAATAATATTTTAAAATTATATAAGACAACACATAGAATTATAGAGATTAATTATCCCAGAATGTGATTATCAAAATACTGAAATTTATCATCTAGTAATATATGTATTTCTTTTCTTTCTTTTTTTTTTTTTTTTAGACAGGGCCTTACTCCGTCACCTAAGCTGGAATGCAGTGGCAAGATCTCGACTCACTGCATCCTCCAACTCCTGGGCTCAAGGCATCTTCGCACCACAGCCTCCCAAGTAGCTGAGACTACAGAAACGCGCCATCATGCCTGGCTAATTTTTGTATTTTTTGTAGAGACAGGGTTTTGCCATGTTGCCCAGGCTGGTCTCAAACTCCTGACCTCAAGTGATGTGCCCACCTTGGCCTCCTAAAATGCTGGAATTACAGGCGTGAGCCACTGCCCCTGGCCAATATATGTATTTCTTAATATACTAATAACAAGATTTAGCAGCAGGTCTGAACTTCCAAAATTTTGTAGTCGTGATATACACAAGGGAGATTCCAGATCTCTGTGCAGTCATAGCATAGTATGAAAATGTCTGAGACGGCTGTTGCTGACAGAGTCACAAGCCCTGCTCCTGTAAGTCTGGCTTATAGCTTCCTTTCACCACTGAAGGAAATGCTAAATTTCAGCTACACGTTAGTAGGTCCGATAGAGGTTAAAGAAGCAATTTAACAGATAGACAATAAAGAAGCAATTTTTCCCCTCTCCAATTTCATAGGTCAGCCTGAGTTCTCTCCAGGGACCTCTGTTGGCCACCCTTTCCTTATTCCTTTAGACAGTATCTGACTGGTAACTTTAGGAAAAGGAACTCAGCTCAGCTCAGCCTCTTGCAGGGCTCTCTTTTTCTCTCTAGCCTGTCTGCACAATGCTGACCTTCCCATCCACTCTCTGTCCTGCTGGAGCAGCACACCCCCATAAGGGGGACCTGCAGTTGACCCAGTGGCAAATCTGTCTCTTTCAGAGGTGGATGTCTAATGTCTTCCACAGTGGTACTAAGCCCTGTGTTCCAACCTAGCTTTTATTGGTAATAAATTTGCCATTTTAATCTTCAAATGTCTGCTATGCCCTGCTGCCTCTGTTGACCTCACATTGGATCCCCAGCCAGCTCTAGAGTGCTGCTGAACTGCTGTGATGGTTTAATTTTATGTGTCACCTTAACTGAGCTAAGGGATGCCCAGATAGCTGGTAACACATTTCTGGGAGTGTCTGGGAGGATGTTTGCAGAAGAGATTGGCATTTGGATCAGTAGGCTGAGTGAAGATTGCTGTCCCCAGTGTGGGTGGGCACACTCAAACCGTTAACAGCCGGAATAGAACACAAAGGTGGAGGAAAGGCAGATTGCTCTCTGCTTGCGCTGAGACATCCATCATCTCCTGCCTTCAGACATGGACATAGATACTGGTACTCGTGGTTCTCAGGCCTTCAGACTTGGACCAGAACTACACTATTGGCTTTTCTGGGCCTCCAGTTTGTAGAAAACAGATTGTGGGACTTCTCAGCCTCCATAATCACGTGAACCAATACCTGATTTGAAACTTTTTCTATACATGTATGTATTCCTATTGGTTGTGTTTCTCTGCAGAACCCTGAACAACGCAAATACACAGATTTTGGAGACAGCTTGGGTGCAAAACCAGTCTCTACTATCACTCACATTGGACTTTGGAAACTTTATCTTTCTCTCTTAGTTTCTTCATAAAATGGGGGTGATGATAGAACCCACTATGGAGGGTTGTGTAAGAAGTTAGTAAGTGAACTCGCAGAATGGTTTTAGAAAAATATGGAGAACCTAAGACATGCTCCCAAGAGGTTAACTGCTTCTGCATGGGGTGTGGAGAAATGTATGCCTCCAGTCTCATTACCTTCTACTTGTGATCTAAAATATCTGCTTGCCTGCATGGATAAGATGAACTAAATACCTACCAGATTATACTTATTTGTGCTACTTAAATGTAACTCAAGAGTTGAACTTTGCCCATTATTATGGAGATATTATTTCTGCTTCCTTTTTGGCATGTACATACTGATAGGGCTGTGTTGTTATTAACATAGTGAGGTATTAGCCAGAACCCTATGAAATGGACAGTATTATAGGCCCCAAATGGTTAAATCAGTAATAGCATGTGACTTAACCTAGTACTTCCATACTAATTGTTAAATAGCCACTCACTGCCTCTCAGTCCTCAAGGGACTCTACCTCCTCCCCAAGACTTTCTGAATTTCTCCAATTAAAAGGGTCCGCAGGATCTTGCTGTAGTGCTGAGGTCATTTGGCGTCCTTATTGTTATTAAAGGGAAGGCTCCTGAGAGTCTATTATGTATTATTTGATGACTTGTGCTAGATTTTGAGACTGTGTAAGGCTCTCAACTTACAGTTTGGACTTCAGTGTTCCTAAGCAATCATTAAAAAAAAAAAAAAAAAA
>NW_012116599.1:6085829-6108907 GCF_000951035.1 Colobus angolensis palliatus | reverse complement strand
AAAAAAAAAAAAAAAAAGGATTCAAAGCCTACTTTAAAGCATCCATGATATTTCTTGAACTCTTGTGTTGTGTCCCTATACGTCTAATTATCTCAGCTCTCAAATGTGTAAGACTTAATGTCTAGTTCTCTTAGGAGAAGAACAGAGTGAGGACTGATTTAGCAGAGGCTCTAAAAGGATTATCAGCAGGCACATGGCTCCAAGAGCCCACCAGTTGAGCACAGCCTCCTTAGGTTGTGAAGTCCCTGTGCCTGGTAAAGGGAAACAGAGTGAAGTGGGGGATCGTGTTATAGTGTTACCTCCTGGCACTGTGGCAGGTCATCTCATGCACACAACCCATCTGACAGCTGAGCTAACTCAGGAGAGCAGAACACAGAAGAATTATTTTGACATTTAAGAACCTCTAGAATTTGGCTCTATCTCCTAGTCTCTTCTCCAACAGGTTGTCCCATGCAGGTTTTCACCTTTGCGTTCTCAGTACCTTTTCTTCCTCCTGAAGTGCCTTTGCTTTCCACCATTCACTGTGGAAATGTACAACCCAGCCAAAATACCATGTCCTTCTTGAAGCCTTACAGGACAGTATGCAGCCTGATGGTGGCTAGTTCACACAGGCTCCTTTCATTATGGGACACACAGATGAGAACTTCTTTCTTCTAAAGATTGGGACAGTAGAAGGAAGAGGTTTGAGGGAGATGAGACTCTACGATGAATCAAATACTTTTGACAATTATTGTTTGCTCATTCATAGGGCAAATGTGTATGTGCTAGGCATGTCCTAGGCAGCGGAGACAGAATGGTAGACAGGACACAGTCCCTACCCTCAAAGAGAGACCGTCCCTAAGCTACACTTAAATCTAGATCTTTCTGTTTGTGAAGCATGATGTTATTTATTTATTTATTTGGATGGAGTCTTGCTCTGTCCCCCAGGCTGGAGTGCAGTGGCACTATTTTGGTTCACTGCAACTTCTGCCACCTGGGTTCAAGCAATTCTCCTGCCTCAGCCTCCTGAGTAGCTGAGACTACAGGCATATGCCACCACGCCTGGCTTATTTCTCTTATATTTTAGTACAGATGGGGTTTCACCGTGTTGCCCAGGCTGGTCTCAAACTCCTGAGCTCAGGCAATCCGCCCGCTTTAGCCTCCCAAAATGCTACGATTACAGGTGTGAGCCACTGCACCCGGCGAAGCATGATCTTTAAATTAGGTTGTTTGGTAATTTTTTCTTTTGGAAGATAATGTACACAAATACAAATACATATGGAATAATAACCAGACATATTTGTTCCACCGTAAAATCCCCTCCTCAAAATAGATAACTGTGATGATTATTCTACCCCTACCTCGATATACAGTAATATAAAAGAGAAGTGTCATAGAAACACGCTGAAATGAAAGAGCCCAGGTGGCATGTGCCTACTTTCCTTTATGACTTCAGACCCATTGACTTCTCCAACGTCTCCATGGATTTTTGTGTGTAACACCCATGATAACACCGAGCATGTCAGTGGGCCACGAAGGCAGTGCATATGCCAGCCAGGCCACCTGCGTGGAGAGGCCTGCTTAGTTTACCTGCCAGCGTGTGTAGATATGGAGAGGTCCAGACTGAACTCAGCAGTGAGCTCATGCTTAGATAAGCAAGGTCAGGCATCTCTAGCGGGCACAGACAATTACAAAAAAAAGGCAGCTCTTTGCAGCCCCACAAATAGGTTGCAATTTGCGCCTTGCCTTCTTTTGGGCATGGGGCCAATGTTATTCAGGGGAGTTATATTGTAATATTTATTTCCCAAAAAACAGAAGGCCTGGGCTTTTTACTAATGTGAACCATTTTGAATTTTACAGCCCTTGAAGGGAAAGGAGATTTTTGTTGTTGTTTGGCTGACTTTTGCAACCATTTTGTGAAGTTGATTTTTATTTTATTTATTCATTTATTTGTTAATTTTTTGAGACGGAGCCTTGCTCTGCTACCCAGGCTGGATAGCAGTGGCACCCTCTCAGCTCACTACAACCTCTGTCTCCTGGGTTCAAGCGATTCTCCTGCCTTAGCCTCCCAAATAGCTGAGATTATAGGCATGTACCACCACATCCAGCTAATTTTGTATTTTTAGTAAAGACGGGTTTTTTCCATCATATTGGCGAGGCTGGTCTCAAACCCCTGACCTCAAGTGATTCGCCCAGCATGAACCACTGTGCTTGGCCGCGAAGTTGATATTTCTATATGTGTTCCTCTGTTACAGATAAGTAAGCAGTTCTTTTATGAGTGAGAGTATCGTAACTGCTATTTATTACTAGGTGAATACATTATATGTGAAGTATTCCGTAGACCTTCATGTCCAAAGATATTTTTGATGGGGGAAGTTTTTCAGAGATGCTCATACGAAGTCAGTGTTTGGATGGGTAGGACAGTTACAAAGAGTAACTTTGGATAGTTACATATTGATGTTGTAATTTCTAATTAGCAAAATGACTTTTAAATAAACAATCTAGCTATGTATCTAAGGAACAATGTCTTTAATTGCCCTGTGATATACTACAAAGGAAATCCATATCAGGGTAACAGACAGCGGTAGAATCTCTCAGTCAAACAAATACTGCTATGCCTCCCAGCTCTGCTCACTTTGTGAGAGCGCTGAAGGCACAATCTTAATGGAGAATTATTTGAAAGACATTTAGGCACGCTGCAACACATCTATGCTCATACGATTTGGGAAAATTCTTTTCTTTTTAATCCTTCAAAGCTAATTACAAAGGAGCAAAGCACATACAAAAATATTTAGGTAAAAAGTTTCCTCCTTTGAAGACTTATGTGTGTAAAAGCAGAACATTGCCAGGATTACTGGTACTCAGATCAAACATTCACCGTGCCTGTTTCTTATATATGAACACTGTGTACCAGATAAATGTGATTACCATTTAATTAGGTCAGACTCCACTGGAGGTGAGTAAACACTTTCATCACGGTAATATTCTTGGTCTCTTCTATCATGTTATTATTAAACATTGTATTGTTTTAAATGTGCTGAACTCTTCATCTGTTAGGTGATTTTACAATGTTACTCTGATGTGGGTGAGTGGGAATTACCATGATTTTATATTCCAGGTGGGGTACTGAACATATTTAAATGACCTTTCAGGACGTCATGGAGTAAAGATTAAGACCCAGAGAACCGGAGGGACAGTGGTAGCTGTGGCCTCTCTCTACCCTACGTGATTTTTCAGGGTCTTTCTGATAGCAGCCCTCTGTTCTCCCTTTGGTGCTAACCCCGTGTGTTCAGCGTGAACTTGGTGGGGCTGGAGGTCACAGTGGTCTGTCCTCCCCCAACCACAGCAGTGGGGCAGATGACCCAGAATAGCTCCTATCCATGGCTAGAGTCATCGGTTCATAGAAGGGCACATTGGCTAATTTGAGTCAATCACTGTATTTCCTAAAATTGTTAACTTTCAGTTAACTGTTTTTCTGCTGGAATTGCTACACTGAGACTACGTGGCTGGCAGCCACTGGAGGTCATCTTGGAGAGACTCAATTTGAAGAATGGAGCCAAGCTAGGTCAAGAGAGATGAGGACCAGAGAAGCCGAGTCCTGAGGATAGTATGTATGTCCCAATACCAGTTGTGCTTGAAGCTAGTGTTCATTCTAGACCTTCCGGAAATAAGCAATGCCTCTTTTGCAAGTAATAGTTTGAGTTGAATTTCCATCATTTGAAACACAAAGAGTCATGATTAATTCAGAGAGTAACTTGTATGATAAGCAATCTTGAAAACAGACTTCTATTGAATAGAAGGACTAAGTGTAATCACTACTTACAAATCCTACCAAAACTGGGTCTATTCTACTAGGTGGGAAGATACAGTTTGGAAGATAGTCCTGCTAATTCAACAAAATATATTGATAAAGGTTGTTAGAGACCTCCGAAAACAATTTTTTTTTTCCCAAGATGGAGTCTCCCTCTGTCACCCAGGCTGGTATGCAGTGGCACAATCTCGGCTCACTGCAAGCTCTGCTTCCCGGGTTCATGCCATTCTCCTGCCTCAGCCTCCTGAGTAGCTGGGACTATAGGCACCCGCCACCATGCCCGGCGAATTCTTTGTATTTTTATTTTTATTTTTTTAATTTTTATTATTATTATTATTATTTTTTTTTGAGACGGAGTCTCGCTCTGTCGCCCAGGCTGGAGTGCAGTGGCCGGATCTCAGCTCACTGCAAGCTCCGCCTCCCGGGTTTACGCCATTCTCCTGCCTCAGCCTCCGGGTAGCTGGGACTACAGGCGCCCGCCACCCCGCCCGGCTAGTTTTTTTTGTATTTTTTTAGTAGAGACGGGGTTTCACCATGTTAGCCAGGATGGTCTCGATCTCCTGACCTCGTGATCCACCCGTCTCGGCCTCCCAAAGTGCTGGCATTACAGGCTTGAGCCACCGCGCCCGGCCATTCTTTGTATTTTTAGTAGAGACGGGATTTCACCCTGTTAGCCAGGATGGTCTCGATCTCCTGAGCTCGTGATCCGCCCGCCTTGGCCTCCCAAAGTGCTGGGATTACAGGCGTGAGCCACTGTGCCTGGCCTCAAAAAATTTATGTTACATTTCTTTATGATTTCTGCTTCAGTTGAACACTGTATATTTACATAGGCTATCCTCTTGGTAGAGATAATTCATTTAGTTTGTTGAGTTATGCATACTTACAAGATAACCTGGAAAGCAATAAAAGCACACTGGAGTCAAAGACAAGGAGAACATCTTCCTTTTTCCCTTGGTGGTCATAAATATTACGTTAGAGTTGGCCAAGTCTCAGTGACTCCTCTAAGAACATGTTACTACTACTAAGCTTTCCCCAAAAGACCCCACACCCAGCTCTTTCTGATTTAATTCCAAACTTTCTGACCTCACTGGCTGACCCCCAACCTCTGTATTTGGTCAACATTTTAATACCTTCATCTTGTCTTCATTTTGCAATTTCTTAGATTTGATCTCATTTCTATGTCCTCCTACCCCAACCCAAGCTATCCTCTCTCCTTTGGGTTGTGCACACCTGAAAACAGTTCTTAAGGTAAAATGCCTCTTGGACTGGCCTATGCTCTATGATTTTTAAAAATTAGGTTATTGGATTTATTAAGTAATTTTATTTTAACTTTAAAGTTCAGGGGTACCTGTGCAGGTTTGTCATACAGGTAAACTTGTTTCATAGGGATTTCTTGCACAGATTATTTCATCACCTGGGCATGAAGCCTAGTACCCAATAGTTATTTTTCCTGATCCTCTCCCTCCCCACACCTTCCATCCTCCGTTAAGTCCCACGGTATGTTGTTCCCCTCTATGTGTTCATGTGTTCTCATCATTTAGCTCCCATTTATAAGTGAGAATGTTTCCTCTCACACTGACTTTGAGAAGTTTTCTTGCCTCCCAAATCCCAACAATCATCTCTAGGATATGATATTAGAGTCATTAAGGGAACATTTTAAAATCAGATTACTGAAATATAACATTTCAGTATTAATTCCTTCATCTTCTTTCTATCTTTGATAGCATGCAGATAAATCTGGGAGAAGTGACACAAGAAATCTCATCAACAATGTTTTCCTTTGGTATATGCTGGGTATTGGGGTTGACTCCACAATCTTCACTCTACTGCTACTGCTGTGGGTAGCAGCTATGGGGATTGGAGATTGACCCAACTCCAGGGAGAGAGGGACCCTGATTATTCTTGGCCAAGCATGGTAACCTTCTTCCCTTTATCAGTAACTGGTTCAAAAACTCAGACAGAGTGTGGTATTCTATGTATGATGGCTCAGGGGTAAGTGACATATGTTGATCCAATCAGACAGAAGAGACAGCTTTGATTCAATGTCTGGGGAAAAGCATCTTCCTGTTCCTCTGGCCTCTCTCCCCAGTCCCTTGATGCTCCTTAGACATGAACAATGAAGCACAGACCCCTAATTGATATACATAACAACCGTATAATCACATGGAAAACAACCTTGGAATGAAGCTGACATTGTGTTTAGCAGAGCAGAGATAGTACGGACCTGAGTGTTTAATGACATTGTCCAGCCTCTGGATTGCCAGCCCTTGTCAAGACTTCCAGATAAGTGAGTCATACATTCTGCATCGTTGAAAACAATTGGATTAAAAAATCAAATGTAATGAATACAATGGGTTTATTAGTGTTTTTTTTCTGGACTGGATGGAATAGGATATAAGGAAAGGGAGCTAGGAATACCAGAAAATGAACTTTTCATACTTTGAAACATGCCTGAGAGTCAGCACTCTATCCAAGTAGTCTGGAGATGGGATTATTTTTTCCCATTAATCAAGGTTAAAGACTCATTTTTTGAAAATTTCCTTGAAACCCTCCAAATTGGACCAGACTGATGCAGAAACTTGTCCTGTATTTCCAGACAAAGATCATGAGGTTGGGCCATGAGTCCAGCAAATAATAACAAGGGCTAACATTGACATTTATAAATCACTTTCCACTTTGCAAGGGACTGCTACTACCCTAATACCTGATTTCATTTGAGTCTTAGGACAACTCTCTAGAGTAAACTTATGATCTATGTTGTACAGAGGAGGTTAACTAAGACTCAGGGAGATGAAATGATTGGCATGTAGCCATGTAGCTTGTAATATCACATGCAAGACTCAATGCTGGACTCAGGGGCTTTGCTGCTGCCACCATCTCTCTGCCATTCCACTTGGCCTCCACCCTTCCCTGGCAGGCAGCTGCTTCCTCTGAATTCATAATCAGCTTTCCTTATTGGCATCTCCTTGGGAAGGCCGCCTCAGGGCCTTTCTTATCAGTTTGTGGTTGCTAGATTTCTCTTACCACAAAAAGGGCTTTATTTCTTGACATCTAATCCCCTTCCTATCTACTCTCTCTTCATCATTTACCTTACTAGGCTTCCTGTTGGCTTTGAGGTATGAACACCCTGGGTTGACAATTGGAGTCATTTTCTGCATTTGACTCAAAGGAAACTCAAGTGAATGAATTCCACACAATGGTGAATCTAGTGAATCTTAAGTAATTCCCAGGCAATGCTATGAGACTATAGAACAGATATTAGTAATCCTGAATAATATAAGCTAAGAGTGAATTAACTCTTTGGTTTTTAATAACACCTGTGAAACTACTGATGTCTCACCATAAATATGAAAAAAAGAAAAAAAGGGAGAAAAAATGAAAAGGGAAGAAGAAATAGGAGAAAAGGGAGAGATGGAAGAAATAAATATATATGCAAATATTGGGAGTCAAAAAGTATACACATGCAATAGTTTTCTGACCTCTAAAGTTTTTCTTCCATCTTTGAGTTAATTTAGGCATTGTTTCGTGAACAAAATTAGTTTTTCTACCAAGGCTCTTGTGTACAACTGAATGTATTACATCAGTCATTTGTGTAATGATGACATTGGGTTAACACCTGACAAAATGGCAGATGAAATCAATAACCTACTGACTCACAAACCCAGTTGATTTGGCCCCAAAACACCTTTGTTTATTTATTGAATCTCATGCAAGGATATTGATAAGTTATAAAATAGCCTTGATTATTTTCTATAAATTATTTACTTTTCCTCCTCCCCCTAAGCCCTTACAAATTAAAACAGGAAGTAGAAGTTTTGAATTCACAGGTTAAATATAATTTTAATCCTTCATCCTATTGTAGAATTGCATCTTTTTTGAGACAGGGTCTCCCTCTATCACCAAGGCTGAGTGCAATGGTGCAACCAAATCTCACTGTAGCCTTGACCTTCTGGGCTCAAGGGATCCTCCCACCTCAGCCTCCTAAGTAGCTGAGACCACAGTAGGGTGCTACCCTGTCTAGCTAATTTTTAAACTTTAAAAAAATAGATACAGGGTCTCACTATGTTGCCCAGGCTGGTCTCAAACTCCTGGTCTCAAGTGGTCCTCCCACCTCGGCCTCTTAAAGTGCTGGGATTACAGGCATGAGCCACCACACCCACATCAATTGCATTTTTGATTGTTAAAATCCCTCTCTCTTTGCTTTAGTGAAGATGCAATGGTTTAGCTGAGGTGATACTTGGAGGAGGATTAGAACATGTCAACCAGGGACTATTAGGTCAAGAGAACTTTCAATCATATTTGCTCTAGACCTCTGGTTTTTCTCTGTTATTTGTGATGTCTTCAAATCCCCTGACATGGGAGATATTTGGTGTTCAGGGGTCTATACCCAGGAAAAATGATAGGGTGAGCATCATACACATGTGAACCCCGTCTTTTAGAATCAGGTGGCAGTTGATTTGTTTAAAGCGTTAATGAATAAGTGGAACTCTGAGACAGAATATTTGACTCATCCTTATCTTTTAGGATGCAGAGAATCCTTGCAACCAAGGAACATTAAAATAAACCATGTAATGGTGGGTGCATCTCATTAGTTTTACTAGTAGAACTGTGAGATTTATTGAGAAAAATTAGTAGCTGGGTTTGGCACAAATTGCAGTTGTTCATAGGCAGAAGGCAATATAAGGATTTCAAATACACCAGAAGAGAGAGTTATGGTGTAGGTAAGCATGGAAAAACATCTTCAAAATCTGATAATATAACATTCAGTTGTCATACCGTGTATATAGTAAAAAATGTTCAAATGAACAGACATGATGGCATGCACATTTAAAGTGTTGTTTCTCCAGATTGATCCAGGAGAACTTGTTAACTGGAATAAAGTCATAAATTGTGCAATCATTCAGAATTTGCATTCATGTAAGGAAAGATTTTTAATGTTCTAACTTGCTTTTACTTTTTCTGGACTTTGTCAGTCCTATCTCGTTGCCTTGGTGTGCATTCACGTGGCATAGCTCAATGGTACAGGTTCCCTTTCCTGCCCCACCCCACCCGCTTGTTAATATTCTGTCCAATCCAAAGTGAAGCTTAGATGAGGGACGGATAATATTAGCAAGTCACAATTAGGGCAAAGGATATGAACTAGCCATGCTGCTGCCTCATGCTATTTACAGCTTTTCTCTCTTAAGGTTTCTAATCTGCGTGTGTTTGGCAACGCTAAGAGACAAAGGGAGGTCATCTTTCTAGTTCCTGTTTCAAAGAGAAAAACAGTCACAATAGCCACAGCAGTAGTCACCGAAATAGTTACTTAGCACATGATATAAATGCATTTACATCCATTATCTCGTTTAATCCTTTCAACAACCCAGGGAGGAAGGTAATATTATTGCATTTGACAGATGAGAAAAAAGAGATGCAGAAAAAGTTAGGTAATGAGCTCAAAGTTGCACAGCTGGTGAATGGAAGCATTAGGCTTTAAACCCAGATTTGTCTGTCACTAAAGCCCGTGCTTTTGTTACTGTTGTCTACTGCCTTTTTAAAAGCAAAGTTTTGAGAAGGTAGGGATGAGATGGAGGCCACTGGTTGGTTACATGGTCTTTCTATATTTGTCACATTCTCTCTCTGTTGCATTTTCCCCCTGGCTTTTCTATCCGCTACATCCAGGCAAAAAACAGCAAGATGAACCAAGATGCTAGTTGTCGCGGATTTTGAAGTAAAAGAAATTAGTCAGCTAAAGTAAACGTGAAAACACTATTCTGCCATGTTCCTACATTCTCTGCTCAGAGGCTCCTCTCTTTTCCATTAAGCAACTACTGAGAGAATCATTTAGATGGGATTTCCTCTGAAACTAAAATAAATCTCATTTCTGAATTTGGGGTACAAAAGACTCATTATCATTTATTTGCATCAATTTTGCTCTGATGGTCTGAGCCAGTGGTTCCGAAACCTTGGTGTGAGTAAGACTCATCCAAGGATGAATCCATTGGTGTTTGTTGGTTGTAAGTAACAGAAATCTGCTCTGGATGTTGTAAGCAGCCAGGATTTGGGCAGCTTGGGGATTCTGGGTAGAAGGAACTAATTATATTTTCTCTCTATATTCAACTTGGCGATTGCATCTAATCCCAAGGTTTTATATAACTATCTACAGTAGTCAGAATTCTAAGATGGGCCTTAACATTCGTATCTCCTGTGTAATCCCCTCCCCCTGATGGTGGGTGGGAGTATGAATGTGATGGGACTTCACCTCTGTGATTTGATTACTAATCAGTTGACTGACTTCATCAAAAGAGTGATTATCCTGGGTTTACCTGGTCTGATCAGCTGAATTCTGAAAAGAGGGACTGGACCCTTGCTGGAGTGAAAGTCTTTATGAGAAAGAGATTCTCTTGGTGGCCTTAAAGAAGAAAATCGTCATGTCATAGAGAGGCCACAAGGCTTGGAACCGTGGGTAGCTCCTGGGAGCTGAGAGGCACCCCTGACCAACAGCCAGCAAGAAAATGGGGACCTCAGCCCCACAGTCACAAGGAACCGAACTTGGCCATCAACCAGTGAGCTCGGAAGAGGACCAAAGTCTCACTGTAGCCCCAGCTGGCACCTTGATTTCAGCCTGTGAGAGCCTGAGCAGAGAACCCAGCCATGCTGTGTCCAGGCTTCTGACCCACAGAACTGTGAGACAATGGATATTATTTTAAGAAGCTCAGTTTCTGTTGTTTTGTTATGCAGCAATACAAATTAACATACCATCTGCATGTTGATGACTCCAGAATTCATATTTCCAGTCCAGGCCTCTCTCCCGAACTTCAGTCTGATAGCCAACTGTTTATTTGATATCTCTGCTTGGATGTCAAATGCATGTTGCAAACTTAACATGTCCCAGACTAGACTCTCTACATCCCCTTTCCTCTAATTCACTCTTCCTACAGTCCTTTTATCTGAAAAACGACAAATCTATCCTTACAGTTGCCTAACTAAAAAATGTTGAGTCGCATTTCATGTTCAGTCCATCAGCAAATCCCTTGACTATAGTTTTAAAATATTTCCAGAATTTCCCACTTGTCACTAACTCTTCTGCTATTTCTCTGCTCCATGCCACCACAGTGTTTCTCATGGAGTAACATGATCGCTTCTAACTAGCCTCTTGGATTCCACGTTGGCTCTCCTACTCTCTATTTTCAACATACTAGCCACATCGATGTTAAACGAAAGTCAGACTAGGTCACTCATCTGCTTAGAACCTTCAATGGCTCCCTGGTTCTGAGAAGAGTTATCATTCTCCATTCTCCATCCATCCCTTTGCCATATGACTTTGCAGTGCTTCCCACTAGAGGTGAAGTCACGTTAGAGAGTCTCAACAGTGGGGAGGGGGTAATTTCCATAAAGGAGTTGGCAACGTTTTAACTAAACAAGAACCGAGGAGCAAGGCGTGGTCCATTACCTGGGGCTGGAATTTAACCGCCTATCCTTATAGCGTATTCTAGAGCCCCACAGAAGAGTGTCTGCAGCTCACATTTTGAGAAACATCAGATGTAATAAAATAGCTTAGAAAAGTCCTTTGAGAATCTCAAAGAAGGGCAAGGAAACTTGAGGTTGTCTCTTCCGTGTATAAGGGGAAGAGGAAATACTATTAGAAGCCCTTGAAGAAGTTAGCCTGAGGACTTGGTATAGGTAAACACACAGAATGGGAAGTAGTTCCAGTACTTTCCAAGAGTTTGCAGCCTTTCCTAGCTGCTCTCACTTGAGTCCCTGATTGAGCCCTTCACCATTTCTCTGGCCTTTTCTCCACCAAAGCCACTATCCCAGGCCTCAGAGATCCAGTAGGGTCTTTTCTTCTACTTCCTGGCTAGCAGGTAAGAGGTGAAGGGTAACTTTCACCTGCTTCTAGGGTTGCAGCTTGGCAGACACATTCTTGCTATCCTGGGTTGGAATCCCAGGAGCACTTTCCCATTGTCCACAGTATGTGGGTCACGGTGATTACAGGGCTCTTTTGCTGTATTCTGCCTATAAAAAATATCTGTGGGTTGGCCCTGGACCTGACTACACCATATGAAGGTGGAAAAGAGCATTCTGAGCACCAGACACCAAGTAGCTGACTTGTTTTTAGAACACAGATTGTTTGTGAGTTAGAAATTGCGCTTATTTTGTTTAGAGACAGGATCTCACTCTGTTACCTTGGCTGAAGTGCAGTGGTGCGATCACAGCCTTGAATTCCTGGGCTCCAGGGATGCTCCTGCCTCAGCTTCCTGAGTAGCTGGGACTACAGATGTGCACCACCATGCCCAGGTAATTTTTAGGACTTTTTTGTACGGACAGAGGTTTCTCCATCTTACCCAGGCTCGTCTCGATCTCCTGAGCTCAAGCAACATTTTTGCCTCGGCCTCCCAAAGTGCTGGGATTACAGACCTGACCCACTATACTCAACCAGAAACTGCACTTTTGGAAAAGGAAATTTACCATCTTTCTAGGTAAAGTGACTCAGTGTTTAATAGCTTGCAGAAGTTGACTTCCTTTATCAGCAATTTCTCTGCCATTTGGTATAAACATCAATGTGGGATATGTTCATCATGAAACTGGAATATGATCTTTCACTTGTATGATAAGAAACACTAGTCTCTTATGTTCCAGAAACTTGTTACCTGCTTGCCCTTACTATAGCTAGGTCACATAATTCTCCATCTTCAACATTTTCTCTTCAATGGAAATAAATATACTTCTCATCTGGATAGCTCATTAAAAAATCAATTAAAGAGGTGAAGTTCTGTGAATAATTGTGAGCCCTTTAGAGATAGTCGTTATTTAAATTCATGCATTTATTCTGCATTTTGGTAATGTGTTTATGAACTTGTTGGATTCTTGTTATTTTACCTTTGGCGACTGGTTTAGGGAATTTAAAGTTGTACCTATCATTTTAACAACTTAGATATTTCTAGGTCCTGGAAATTAGATCTGAAGGTTTAGAGCCTTGGATAATGAAAATAATAGTAGCAGTAATAATGACAGTAATAATGATAATCATAATATTCCTAGCAGTAAACATTTTTTAGACTTTATTATGTGCTATATGGACAGTGCTAGGCACATATATTATGTCATTTAAACTTTTGGATCTCTGATTTGTCTCGTGTCAGTCAAATGGATGTTTACTCATGTAGTGCTGGTTTTGAATTCAGATGAATATGGGTCTGAATCCCACCTGTGCCACCTGATTGGCTGTGTAATGGCAGGCCAGTTACTTAACCTCCCTATAAAGTATGGATTGCAATCCCTACCTTAGGGAATCTTTGTGAAAATCAAGTTAAACACAATAATGTATATAAAAGACTAGGTACGGAATCAAATAGTCGTCTCTTAATAGACAATGACTCTTAATAATAATAAATTTATTGCATGTTACACATATCAAAGCTCCTAATAGGTGCACATAAACACATAGGAGTTGAATGAGTAAAAAGAAATTCTACCACCCAAAGCTCAAGGAGACAGCACACACACTTTGATTTTGATTGATAATCACAATTTGCTAACCATTAATACATGGGATTAGGAGAGCTTACAAGGACTCTGCCTTTACACCCCCAAATGTAAGACGGGCTGACCATCAATTATTACTTCTAAGCACTTTATTACTTTCTCACTGAGGTTCCAGTCTTTGGGCTGTGCAAGCACCACCAAGAAAATGCAGAGTTTGTGGGAGGTGGGAGTTGGGAGATAGGAAAGACACTCTTTAAAAAATACTTTGCCCAAGATAATTATAAACACTGAAGAATGATACAGGCAAATCAACATCATAATCTATGGGAGTGGAAGACATGGTGGTGATTTTCCCACAAGAAATACGTCTATTTTGGAATTCTCAGTGGTTTACAACTTTCTCTACCAAGGGAGTCGATACAGTTTTCATTTACTGACTCACTGTCCCTGGAGTCTTTTCCTCTGAATTTTAAACAACAAAAAAAAGAGAAAATGAAGAAGGGTAGAAGAGATGCAAAGCAAGGAAGAAAGTAAATGAGGGGAAAAAAGGAAATGAGAGAGAAAGAAGAAAAGGGGAGAAAAAAGGTGAGCAAAGGAAGAAGAGAAAAAATCAGTGTGCTGTTACAGAGACTGAAAGGATAATATTTCATTTTGTTCTAATTAAGAAAAATAAAAATTGAAAACATTTTGATTTAAACCATCATTGAAAATAGTTCAAAATTTGAGTGTTATTCAACCAGTGAGCCTCCTATTGACCCAATGACAAGTGTTTATTGAGTATTTACTGTGTGTCTAACTTTGTGCCCGTTGCGGTGTGGTAGATTGGGGTTATCAATGGATCAATGTCTGCTCCCTCAATGCTGTGAACTGGTTGGAGATGCTAAAAAATTAGAGAATCAGACACCCTATAATGAAGGAGCAAAATCAATAGAGAGGCAGTTTATTTTAGTTCTGTAGGTTCTGGGAAGAACACAAAGGAGTGGCCCAGTCAGATACCTTTGGGAAGTTTTGCCTACTACTTCTTCTAGGAGAATCACAGCACATATCGGCATATGAAAATTCCTCTCTTTCAGTAGAGCTGCCTGGGTCTCTTCAAAAGCAGAGACTTCTAAACATTGTGTGTGTGAAATTTATTTGCAAGTGTAAATGCAGAGGGCAGGGCAAGAAGCAAAGGAGAGTGAGAAAGGGAAGGAGAAGAGGCCAGCATAAGAATGTGTCACGAGTCAGCCACCATGAAGGGCACCTGGTGCTCAACACTGTGGGGCTTTCTGCCAAATAAAAAGAAAACCTGGGAAAGCAGGGCAAAAAGTTCAGAAAGAGGGACTGGAATCTTGGGAACTATCATTCGAGCCTCTGACTAGGGTCTTATCAACTGTGTCTTGGAATTGTCCCAGGAGGAGGCAAAAGGGGAGCATTTACCCATTGGCTCCTGAACCATCTTGGTCAAGGGTGATTCCCATGTGCATTGGCTCCCTGTACCTCTGGGTTGCCCCTCCATGATGGCTGGGCAGTTGCCATGGAAGAACTGGGCTGCAGGGTCAGAGAAGCCCGAGGCAGGAAGAGAGAAGCTCTAGGCGTTGGGCCAAAGTGAGGCATTGCCAGCTGGCACCTGGGAGAGCCTGGTCAAAGCCTGGCAGAACTGGACTCTGAAAGAAGTGGCTGGAGGAAGAGGTGGGCCCAAGAGGATGCATAAGCTGTACACAAGCATAGGCCAATCCAGACACCTATTTAAGCTTTAAAATTTCTCATCTGCCATCCCAATTGAATTATTATCCTGCTGAATATGTTTTGAGAAACATAAGAACGCTTTCTTTGAAATGATAGGAGCAGGAATTGGTCCAACATCAGATATGGCCTATCCAGGGGATCAGATAACATTTCTCACATCTTTTATTTATTTATTTTTAATCTCTGCTTTGCTATGTTTTGTTTTCATCTACCAGTGGCTCTTTTTCCACATGGCAGGAAATACGGATCCTGGTAACTCCCTCTGGGTCATTTATCCTACTCTTTCCTTTTGCTCCTAGGCACACAATTAGACTATTTTTCCCAGCCTTCCTTGCAATTAGGTGGGAGCATAAAATGGTTTCTGATTAATGTGAGGTGGGCAGAAGAGATGCGTGTCACTCCCTCTGAAGACTCCCTAGGAGTCTTCACCTCAGGTCTGTTTCCCCTGGCTGCCAGGAGACTGCAGGGGATTCAATGAGGACTCCATGGCCCAGGGGATACAGGGGGACTCCATGGAAGGCCACCAGCAAATATCCACATTGGGCCATTAAGTGAGTAAACAAGCCAACAAAAACCAACCTCTACAGTGTTAAGCCACTACGATTTTGGTGTTGTTTGTTACAGCAGTGAGCTTGCCCTGGCTAATACACTTCTTGTGATCTGTATATCAGTATCAATTCTCAAAAAAAAAAAATCTCATTACTTCAATTTAGGTCACTTGGCTACTCTCTGGACTAATCAGTTTCCAGGAAGTTGGGGGGAGGTAGGGACTTTTAACCCCCAGCAGAAACATGTGGAATGGGAATAGATAGTTTATAAGATGAAGAAAGAAGGGACAGGAGGAAAAAGAAAAGATGATGTGGCAGTTGTTACAGGATCAGCCCTAGAAGTCAAGGCATCTGCTATGGTTTGAATGCGTCCTGCAAAAGTTTATGTGAACGGCAATGCAGCAATGTTCAGAGGTGGAACATCTGAGGGGTGATGGGGTCATTATTGGATTAATGGATTAATGGGCAATTGAGGGAGTGGGTTAGTTATCACACAGTGGGTCTGTTAAAAAAGCCAATTTGGTTATGTGTCATGAAGTCCTTGCTATGTAATGCCCTGTACCACCTGGGTACCCTACAAAGTCCCCTCCAGCAAGAAAGCCCTCGCCAGATGCAACCCCTCAACCTTGGGTTCCCCAGCCTCCAGAATTGTAAGAAATAAATTCTTTCTCTTTATAAATTACCCAGTCTCGGTTATTTGGTTATAGCAACAGAAAATCAACTAGGACAGCATTGGAGTCCAGACTCGGCTGTACCATAACTTATGTGTGTGGCCCTGGACCTGGTACTCACCCATTGTGGGCCTTGCCTCCTTGGTACCATGAGAGAATTGGTCTAGATGGTCTTGAATGCCTCTTTAAACTTTGAGATTATTTGGTCATAAAACGATCAAAAATTAAACTGGACAGATTCTACACTTTTCTAGGTAGACTGAGTGATACTTCAGAGGTTTCTACTCTTCATTTTCACAAGTGTCATGGGAAACATGGGCCTTTGCCACCTGTTCTCGGCACTGTCTTCTACTAGGCCAGTGAATCCAAGCTACGGCTGTGGAAGGTGCACATCCAGAGTATTGCAATCACCCACGTGCAAGGCAGAGGGAAAACACAGGTGGCTCTTCTGCTGCCTCTGTAGCTGCAAGGCAGATGATCTCTCATCCCAACTTAATTCTCAGACGGGGTGCTTCGAATGGAGGCAGCAAGAGAGTCCAGGATCAGAGCTGTTTCCCTTGTGGATGGTTTTCCTGGTGGCCCCATCTAAGAGATCTCCATCTCTCTTCCTGAACAGTGGGTGTGCTGGAGGGAATAGTTATCCTGCCCACTTGATGGATGGATATTTACTCAAGAAGGGGATTTATTCCAGATTTAGAAATGGCAGAGGCAGGTCAGTTCCATCGTGGGCAGCCATGTGCAGTGGCCTTGTGGGCAGAACTGAGAACAGAGGGACACAGTCAGAGGACATTTCAAGGAGCATGCCATGTTGTCCTGAAAGGGGCCAGGCAGTGAGAAATGACATTTAGATGGATTTATAGGGAAAACAACAAGGTGCTAAAAATAAACAGTAATACTCATGCATGCAATGAGTCACTTTAGAGGCATGTATAAATTCTTCGCTGACACCATAAGAACATGGGAGAACTTAACACATGAGGAGACAGTGGGGAATGGAATCGGGGTGGATGGGGGAGACACAGATGACCCGCTAGATGGTTCTGGCTAGTGACCTTTGCCCCACTTCTGTGAGGAGGCATCTGTAGTCACAAATAGAACGAGTGGTGGTATTTTTAAAGTGAACTGTTTTGATGATATCTGCTTAGCTTTCTCATGTTCATCTCTTTTTGTGGTAAGTTCTTCTAAAGTTATTGATTCATAGCAAGGGTTGCACTTTAAATCTAAGGGATCTCTGCATGTTAGGAAGATTAAGGGGTGGGGAGTAGAGTTCACACATGTTGGCATGAAGGGCCACATTGTGTCTTGGGAGAAGGACGTCGTTGAGAAAAAGTCTGGGTACACGTTCTAAGTTCAATAGAAAACAACTTAGCATTCTGGGGGCAGGGTCAGTGTACAGGAATTCCTCTTATGGTAACTTTTGGAAACGGATCCTATAAACACATATTTGAGCTGCTGGTGGTGGTGGTGGTGGTGTGTGTGTGTGTGTGTGTGTGTGTGTTTGGAAATCAACATTCATTATTGATTCATTCATTAAACCAGACATTCATTAAAAATGTCTGGCTGTGTGCAGTGGCTCACGCCTGCACTTTGGGAGGCCGAGGTGGGTGGATCACGAGGTCAAGAGATCGAGACCATCTTGGCCAACATGGTGAAATCCTGTCTCTAGTAAAAATACAAAAATTATCTGGGCATGGTGGCATGCACCTGTAGTCCCAGTTACTTGGGAAGCTGAGGCAGGAGAATCACTTGAACCCAGGAGGCGGAGGTTGCAGCGAGCTGAGATCGTGCCACTGCACTCCAGCCTGGTGACAGAGTGAGACTCTGTCTCAAAAAAAAAAAAAAAAAAAAGTCTACGGCATTCTTTCCTTGTTGAGTACCTACTATGTGCCAGGCCTGGCACTTGTCCCTGGAGCACAGTGATAGGTACTCATCCTGCTTATATTTGAGGAGAACAAGATCCAGATGTATGAGGTAAAGCAAGCAAATGTCAACTGGTGATGAAGACATAATCAGGTTAATGAAACTGACAGGGATTAGGGGCATGTGGGGGTGGGATTTCGTGGTGAAACTTGAGAGATGACAAAGAGCCAACCCTGCAAGGAGAGGAGTGTTTCAAGCAGTGAGAATGATGACTGCAAAGGCCCCAAGGAGGGAAGGACTTGGCATGTTCTGTGACCTGAAAGGAGGCCAGAGAGGATGAAGCAATAATGAACAGGGTTAGAGACAGGAAGTGAACTGGTCATTTGGAGCAGGGTTTCTCAGCTGCAATGCTACTATTGGCATTTAGGACTGGAAAATTCTGTTGTTGGGAACCATGCTGTGTATTAGAAGACATTTTGCAGCATCCCTGGCCTCTACCCACTAGATGCAAGTAGTTTTCCCCCAGCTGTGACTGCCACAAATGTCCTTTGGAGTTGAGAATGACTGGTTTGGGCTGGAAGCCCACCAAAAGGGAGGTGGGACCCTAAGGAGAGTTACTAAAATGTCAAACAAAAAAGGCGATGGGTAATTTTATGTGTCTGTTTGTCTGGGACACAGTACCCAGAAATTTGGTTAAATATTTGGATGTTTCATGAAAATATTTTTTAGATGAGATTGACGTTTAAATGAGTAGGCGCTGAGTAAAGCAAATTGCCCTCCATAATAGGGATGGCTCTCATCTACCCAGTAGAAGGCCTTAAAAGAAAAAACAAAGACTGACCTCACCACAGAAGACAGAATTCTGCCAGTAGACTGCCTTTGGATTCTGCAGTGTCATCTCTTCCCTTGGTCTCTAACCTGCTGGCCTACTCCGCAGATTCGGGACCTGCCCAAATTCCCTAAAATTGCACACCGTCCCCACTCTCTCTACACACACACACACACACACACACACACACTCTCTCTCTCTCTCTCTTTCTCTTCCTTTTTCTCTCTCTCTCGCTATTGGTTCTGTTTCTCTGAAGATACACACACACACATATTATATATATACACACACACACATATATTTAATACACAGACACACACACACTTTCTCTCTCTCTCTAGCTATTGGTTCTGTTTCTCTGAAGATATATATATATACACACACACACATATATATACACACACATATATATATAAAATATACACACAGACACACACACTCTCTCTTTCTTTCTCCCTATTGGCTCTGTTTCTCTGAATATATATATATACACACACACACACAAACACACACATATTTAATACACAGACACACAAGACACAGACACAGACACACACTCTATTGGTTCTGTTTCTCTGAATATATGTATACACATACACACTATACATGCACACACACACACACACACATCTCTCATCTCTCTTTCTTAGCTATTTTCTCTGTTTCTCTGGAGAATCCTGACTACTAGACTACTACAGTCATTATTCTTCTCACTTTGGCATTAAATCCAGGGATTCCTGTGATAATTGCATTGGGTGGTGCCTGGTTGGTGGAGCTGGCAGTGGAAGTGGCTGAAGCCACCACAGAGCTTCAGGACCTCCACAGAGAACACACACTTCGGACGGGAGGGCAATTTTCTTGTTGTGGGG
Organism: Colobus angolensis palliatus; assembly: GCF_000951035.1. Taxonomy (NCBI): domain Eukaryota; kingdom Metazoa; phylum Chordata; class Mammalia; order Primates; family Cercopithecidae; genus Colobus; species Colobus angolensis. The sequence continues at coordinate 6,089,147 of NW_012116599.1, read as the reverse complement.
CCCACAGCAGGGCTGGCAATGAGGCCCCCTCCAAGGCCTCACAGTTCAGAGAGGCCTCATAGAAAGACAGTAGGAGATAGCTGCAGTGAGGACGGGACAGAGGGAATTGGATGGTTCCCAGTGCACCTGAGGTCACCCCGGGAACACTCTTACTAATGAGTAGATAGGACTTTCAATGGGGCTAGAGATATGTGAGGGGAAGTGACAGTCAAGGAGACAGGGTCACTGCTATTTTGTGGTGTTATTTTAACTCCCAGGCTGGTGTAGGGGAACTGAGGATGGAGACAGAGGAGAAATATCTCGATGTGAGTGTTACTGAATTATCTGGTGGTCCTCAAATGGTGCACAAGTACAGACTATCTACTTGCAACCTGGCTGCTGGCTAACAAAAAAAGAGTGCCTGGAAATAGGTAATATACACACAGGTGCCTATTCTCTACACATTTCCTCCTCCTTGGGGACTTAGAGAGTTGTTTACATTGTCACACCAAAAAGCACTTTCTTTTCCTGAATATTCAGAAGTTGGATTCTTTCTCAAGAGAGGCCACAGTGAAGAGGAAAAGTGGTTTCTTCTCCATTTCCTGTTAGGAAAACACATAGGTTTCATGATTTGGACCGGAGATTCAGGAGAAGTTTCTTTTTATAGATGTTGGTTTTGGAGTGAGTTCCAGCAGTCATTACAGGTATCTCTCCAGTTGTCTCAGTAAACTTGCTGTGACTTGGCCTTAAGAGGAGGTTTGGCGGCCTCAGCTCCTGGGATATGCTGCTGGTCCAACCTGAAATCCTTTTGTAGGTTGAGTCAGCAACATATCCCATGACTTTTGGGTGATAACTTCTTTTATGTAAGACCTGGAAGCAAATGGCCCTTTCTCCATAGTGTTGAATTTCCCAGAGGCTATGACCAGGGATTAGATGGAGGTACAAAAGTCTAAGAGATACTGCTAAAAAGCATTGAGTAATACGTAACTTGGCTTAGTCAAGCCCTTCAAGTGTTTGTGGAGAGCCAATAAGACCATGGGTAATTGAGAAGAAAATGTGTTTATTTTCACACATGGGGATAGCTCCAGTGGAAATGAATCCCTTTAAACATTTTAATTTCAATGTACTCCATATTATAAGAGATGCACATACACACACTCATACATTTAGTTTTTGGCTTGTATTGGTTTTACTATGACTGTAGTTTTGCAAACCTGATGTTACATAAGCACATAAAAGTTTTTCTTAAAAATGATCCAATTTTATCAAAATGATCTAAATATAAAAATCTCAAAGAAGGCCATGTCAACACATAGTTAACCAGGTAAATACAATTCTCATTGTTTGGGCCTTTATAAAAAACAATCCATAACAGTTGTACGTATTTTGGGGTATATGTGATTTTGGTACATGTGATATTCATCACTCCATTATTTATCTTTTCTTTGTTTTGTTTTTGTTGTTTGATACATGTGTATAATGTGTAATGATCAAATCAGGATAATCGGGATATTCATCACCTCCATTATTTATCTTTTCTTTGTTTTGGCCTTTTGATAATCATTCTAGTTCACTAGTTCCCCACCCTTCTTCCCATGGATGCTGTTCATGGCTAACCTTCCTATTGGTAACAGCCGCTCATACAGAGTTGCTGCATGGATAATTCTGCAATTTCCAGCTCCAAATCCTCTCCTTTCTCATGTGTTGATCTCAGATGCATCAATACTCTGCCAACCCAATATCATGGTTGACAATAGCTGATCTACCTTAGAAGCTGGTCAGTATGATAAAAGCACATTCAAGCACTTCAAATAAACTGGTGACTTCAAACTCTAACATGCAGTTTGGTATTATGCGGGTCTGTTCATTTCAGCGTTTTATTTAAATAAGAAGTATAGTTTTGCCAAACACTGACAAAAGTTGATATTCCTTAATGGAGGAGTGTTTGTAGTAGGAGAAAAACTTTGTTCTTTGTACTCAAGAGACCTTGATTTGTGGTCAAATCCAACAGGCTTTGAGCAGATTACTCAACTTATTCTACATTTCAATTTTCTTATCTCTAAAGTGATGCTAACAATGATTGTCACTAACTCACACACAGCCTTATTGTGGTAGTCACAATCAATAATGAGTGAAAATGATTTGTAAGTTTCAAAGCACCAGGCATATGTAAGATTGCATTCATTAATCAACAATTATTGAGCACTTACAGTGTGTTGACAACCTTAGTTTAATTCAAGTTTAATATACAGATTAGGGTAAAAACAAGGTCCCTACCATCAGGGATTGCACTAGGAGAAGCCCACGAACTAAGAAGGAACTAAAATTCTTTGGCCCCCACATAAAAAGTAATAAAAATTTAAATTCTGTGAGAGATGAAAGATGAATTCGCATCACAAAGCTTTAAATAGCATTAATGAATTTTTTTTTTTTTTTTTGCACATCGGGTTCCATTTTGTTTTTGAGCCAAGTTGTAAGGTTAACATATTATTTATTAAAATAGAACTCTTTCTTATTTTATAATTACAATAGAGGAACATTTAAATAAAAGGCTATGGGTATGCAAAAAGTAGAAACTGCAAGTACTTTGACTGGAACTGGCTATGAATCCCAGCATTGCTCTTACTATTAATAGCTATGTGAGTCCGTGAACTGACAGTTTCCTCCTCATCAAAATGGGGTTAATAAACATGAAAATTTTGTGATAATTGGGAGAAAAGTGATTTAAAATGCCAAGCATAATAATTGGTGGGTATTTAATAAATACTGTATGTTTTCTCCTTGTATTTTTAAAGTTAATTTGAGTAGAATTAATTTTATATGTAATATAGTGATCTGAAAAAATCCTAGTCTCTATGATATATGTTTGCTTACCTCAGGATCTGTTTTTGCATAACAAATTTCGCAAAATCCCCAGTGCCCAGTGGAGGGGACTTCCTGGCCATTTACAAATTAACTGTCTCAAGGACTTTTCAGATAGTTGATCATCAACTCTCAGCAAACGCCTAACCCATAAATTATCCTGGCTGCTTTAAATTTTTGAGGAAAAGGCACATTAATGTTTTTGTTTGTTTTTGCATAACTTTAACTTGTAATCACAATAATTTCCCTGTGGGCGCAAACAATAAAGTGTCTTTTCTGAGTACTTAAAGACCGGGGCAATCAAAATCAGTAAATAATAAAGTTTCGCTTTCATTATTCTTGGAATAGTTTTACTGTAAATTGGGAAAAGAAAATTTGCTGGATATGGTACTGGTACCAAAACAGAGATATAGACCAATGGAACAGAACAGAGTCCTCAGAAATAATACCACACATCTATAGCCATCTGATTTTTGA
>NW_012116599.1:6069285-6084834 GCF_000951035.1 Colobus angolensis palliatus | reverse complement strand
AGGTGGGAACTGAACAATGAGATCACTTGGACTCGGGAAGGGGAATATCACACACCGGGGCCTATTATGGGGAGGGGGGAGGGGGGAGGGATTGCACTGGGAGTTATATCTGATGTAAATGATGAGTTGATGGGTGCTGATGAGTTGATGGGTACAGCACACCAACATGGCACAAGTATACATATGTAACAAACATGCACGTTATGCACATGTACCCTAGAACTTAAAGTATAATAAAAAAAAAAGAAAGAAAAAAGAAAATTTGCTGGTTATAAAAAGGAAAAAATGTTTTTTCTTTTATTGGTTTCTTAAGTGTTGTGACTCAGAGCATATTAGATGAAATAACTTCTTCACTGATTAAAATAGATTATTTGCTCCTCAGTTAAACTAGTAAATTCCAAAGAGATACTGAAAGTATGTCTTGAAAGTTTTCTAGGAGATAGCACGACTATCATGGTGTCACATGCAAAGAAATGTCCTTCTTTTGAGAAGGAGGTTGGCATGGCCACACAGAGCCTGGACTTTGGTGTTGTAAGAACCATTTTCACACTGGACTGCAAATCATATTCTGTGATCTAGGGAAGTTAGCCAACTACTTAGAACTTCAGTTTTCTCATCTCTCATGTGGGGCAAACACTGTCTGCCTCATGAGAAAGTCTAGAAGACTGCATAGGAGAATATATTCATATTTCCTATACACTGTGGGCATAAGTAAATGTTTATTATTTCGGTGCCTCCCCTAACTAAAAATGCTAGGCTAGGTGATCTTAAAACTAAACACCTCTCATTTGCATGGAAGGTTACAAAGTGCTTCCACATATGATATCTCCTTTGATTTTTCAAAACAACCCTGGAAAGTTGGTAGGCTTGGATTTAGTATGAATACTATTTTACAAGTAAAAAGACAGTGCTGAGAGAGGTTATGAGACTTAGTAGCCCAAAGTCACTTGGCTGGTGAAGAAAGATGCTGGGATAAGGTGCAGGCCACGTGGCCCCTGAGTCTGTGGTTTCCCCTCTGTATTTTGTAGGGGCCCACGTTTTTGTGGAAGATCCAAATGGCAAACTTGAATATATTCTCGTTATTTTCAGATGACAATTATATCAGTTAGGGTTCAACCAGAGAAGCAGAACTGGTGTGAGATTTATCTGAACAAATTGGTTTATGCAATTATGGGGACTGGTTATGCAGGTCTGAGGCCCATAGGGAAGATGGTCAGAAGGGAAGTAATGAGCATGCCAGAACCCCAGAAGCATGAGCTGGAATGTGGAATCTTTCAACTCAGGGAAGGTTTAGGCCTTCCTACTGATTAAAGGACTTGATCAACAGGACTTCCCTATTAATTAACTTGAAGTCAACTGAGTAGGGACCTTAATTACACCTGCAAGATCCCTTTACACTGGCACCTGGATAAGAGTTTGCTGAATCACTAGGAGAAGGTAGGTACATGCTATAATATGGCTGCTGCCCCCTTTCCATCCTCCTTCCAGGAAAGGATATTCTTTGTAGTCCATGCTAGCTAGAAACAAACTAGAAAGAGAATTCTGGGGATTGTAGTTCAATTGATCCAGGTTGAAAAATCACAAAGCCAATACAATAACAAACCAAAGCCCACCACTGAAATGCCTTTCTCTAGTAATGTCTTTCTCTGGTACCTGTGTAAACTTTCTCATCATTGCAAGAGATACTTGAGCAAACTGGGAAAAATGATTGGTCACCATGAGTTTACTCCTAGCATTTCTGCTATCAGGTTCCAAGGACAGAGCTTCTTTGCACACTGGATCTTGTGGGCTGGATTTCTGGAAGATTCCTAGAGAAGTTCCACATTGGGAGTGTTTGTTGATAGGTGGCACGGGTGCACATCTCACAGTTGAACTTGAGGTGCTTAACCATTTTAGGCAAAAGCAAAACAAAGCACAAACAGCCAAAACAAACAAAAAAGAGCAACTGGAGTGACAACAGTATAACAAGATCAACAGCAACACTGGAGAGTTATTAGTTCAAGGTTTATATTCTTCCCATGATGCCTGGGATTATTTGCTAACAGTGAAAGAAACAAGGGATGGCAAACCTGGGTACAAACCAGTCATTTACCTTTACCAGGCATCAAATATTCCTTTGCCCTTTTGCCTGGCACAATATCCCAATAAGTAGTTGTATTAGAGTTCTTCAGGGAAACAGAATCAATAGGATGGTGTGTGTGTGTGTGTGTGTGTGTGTGTGTGTGTGTGTGTATTACAAGGAATTGCCTCGTGATTATGGAGAATGCCAAATCTCAAGATCTGTAAGTTGGCAAGCAGCCGGAGATCCAGGAGAGCCAATGGTGTAATTCCAGTCTGAAGGCTGGCAGGCTTGAGACCCAGAAAGAGCTGGTGCTTGAGTCCAAAGGCAGGAAGTAACCAATGTCCCAGTTCAAAGGCAATCTGGCAAGAGGAGTTCCCTGGTATTTGGGGGAGAGTAACCTTTTGTTCTATTCAAGTCTTCGATGGATTGGATGAGCCCCACACATGTTAGGGAGGGCACACTGCTTTAGATGTTAAAGTCATCCCAAGACACCCTCACAGATATGCTGAGGATAATGTTTGCCCAGATATCTAGGTATGTCATGGCCCAGTCAGGCTGGCATGTAAAATGAACTATCACAGTAGTTTTAGTTTATATGAAGCATAAAATAAAATCTCAGTTTCCCAGAGGAGCACGAGTCCTCTTTTATCAGGATCCCTGTGTTTTTCCTCTGGCTCTCTCAGCTCAGGTATTCCAACTGTGCTTTCCTTCATGTCACCATTTCCAGTTATTTGTCCAGAGACGCAAAGCTGAACTTTACTACAAAGTTACTTGGGACATCTGTCTACTACTCTGGGAAGCAGTAGCTATCTACTACTCATGCAAAAAGGATTATCTCCCATCTTGAGAGTACCAAATAGTGGGAAGGCTGCCATGAAGGAACATCAGGCATTCTTGCTGTTGCTCTGATTTGTCTTAAACAGAAATGCTGCACTCAGTCAGTGCTATGATCTGTCTTGTTGGTTTAGCTAGTGGGACATTAAGGAGCACGTGGGAGAGAGGGTTTTGTTGGATTGCAAAAGTGGCCACAATTTTTTATGCCTGGATTTGACTCTGTAACTCCTCTTATCAATAGGTGGAATTGATTTCCCTACTTCTTGAATCTAGGTTGACTCTGTAACTTGCTTTGGCAATGGAATGTGGTGGAAATGGCAGTGTGCTAGTTTTGAACATAGATTCCAAGAGGCCTTGCACCTTTCTTGTTCCCTTTTGGAACACTGCTCAGATACTTTATGAACAAGCCCTGGCTAACTTTTGAAGGATGAAAGATTTTGTGGAATAAAGACTAGCCATCATAGCTGATACTCTTCTAGAGCAGCCTACAGGCCTAGCAGCCAACCACAGACCTATTTATAAACTGAGCTGAAACCAGAAGAACTGTCCAGATGATCACAGCCCTATTACCAACCTGAAGAACTGTGAGCTAAATAAATGGCTACTGTTTTAAGCCACTGTGTTTTGTAGTGGTTTCTTATATAATAAAAACTAACTGATAAGGAATGCCTGGAGTGGCATTCCTTATATAGGTTCCCTGAGCATTTTTATGGTTCCCTGCTTTGGAGTAAAGAATTAATAGAGTATTTCTTCTGGCAGAATCAATAGGTTTCTTCTCCCTAGCATTTTTTCTGATGTAGCCTAGCTCCTAAATTCTCCCGACTGGCATATGTACAGACTTAGATTGTTTGATAGGATTTTCAAATTTTGGCACATAATCCTGGATGACATAAGTCCGTGGGCTTTGAATATCTGTTTCAGTAGCTCTTCCATGAACCCTGACTTCTCTCTTTTCCTTGTTCAAGGAAATGCAGGTTCTAACTGGCCAACTGGTCGAGCAGTTAATAACTACTCTCATTTCCTACTGCATTCATAATTTACTGTTGAACTTCCTTGACCTCAATGGCGTCACAGATTTGAAGAATTACAGAGCTATTTAGTGGAAGTGAAAGAACAATTTCAGAGGAGATTCATAGATTTTGATGACTATGAATCATATCTTAAGAATTTGTGGCTACCTTTGAAGCACAAAACCACGGGATGTGTCTGAGTTACTCAGCATCAACGTTCTTTCTGTGGTTCAGTTTCCCAAAGATCTGACTGGGCTGAAAATGGACCTTGCTCACCAAGACCACTGGTAAAAACTTTGGGTATATTAACCAGAATTATTCTTAAATTTCTGGCCACACTGCCAAAATCTTGCTGAAGTTTGGGTTTTCTTGACTTTGTGGAAATGTTTCTTTCATGGAACTGTTGGGATCAAAGTTGCATCTCTCTTAGGGATGCAGCTTGTGGCTGGGAAATGAGATGTGCCTTAACTTAAAGAACGTCTGAGCTTCTTCAGAGTAGCTCAGTTTAAAATGTTTTCTTATTGACTGATGGAGATGTGCAACAGGCTGCCACCTGACTTGTAAGAATGGATTTTCAAGTGTATTTGTTTTTTAGATTACTTCATATTGAGTGCAGAGAATACATAGCCTAGAATTTCCTCTAATTATAAGCCTAATCCAGTTAGTGCACAAATCTGGCACATATTTTAATGTAATACAAATTAATGTTTTCATTTGCTTCACCTGATTTCTTTAGTTGAATCTTAAGTGTGTTTTAAATGTGAATTTTTAGTAACTATGTATCAATTTCCATGATCAACAAATTTTTTGGAGAAATCTGATAGCTTTACTCTTCTCTAACCTTGCATGTTTTTGAAATATTTTCTACTATAATTGCAAAATGATACGACTCTTCAACTGAAATCACCTTCATCCTTCATCAAAAACATCTTCCCCTAAGAAGCCTAGTTTTAGTTTGGCAGAAGAGAGAGGCTATACCTTTTTAAGAGGTGATAATATGCTTTTAGCTTGGCCAAACCCGGTTTATTAGACCTTTAATTAAAATAATTAGTTGAATGGCTATTTGATTAGTCTATTAGTGTTTGTAGTAGTAGTGACGGTAGTAGTGGTAGTAGTATTATTAATTACATTTATTGGGCACTGAGTAAGACTCTAAGTAAAATTAGCTATGTAGGTCATCTCATTTAATCCTCATAGCAATTCTGTGAGGTAGACACTATTATTATCCCCATTCTAAGATGAGGAAACTGAGGCACAGTGAAGTCAGATGACTTCTCCAGGTGGTAAATCTAGAAAACAGAACAGTTCAGGCCCAAACAGTGTCATTTGACTCCAAACTCACAGTCGTTCCAAAATACTAGACAGCATACTGTCTCTTACCTAAATAGATTGTCTCGCTGTATTAAAACATGAATAGCTAGTGGCAACTCTTTTTGAGCAGGCAAAATGGATGCTTAAAACTTAATGTCAATCATTCTAACTCTGGTGTAAGCACCATTGTAGGTGGGGTCCTGGAACAGGGTATGAGGAATGACGTCAAGTCTACCATCTCTACTGGGTTATGCTCTGAAAGATCTTTTAGACTTTAGATTCCATTCATGGCAAAATGGAATACCCTAGAAGTAGGCGAGAGAGGCAAAAAGAAAGGGAGAGAGATTGATAGAAAGGGAAAGGAAAAGCGAGAGACAGCATGCTCCGTCTTTACCACTATGAAGGAATCACTGACCATCCTACATCTCTCCAGGTCCTTCTCAGTGACCCAGGACATCTCAGTACAACTTAGTATTTCAGTTTCATTGCCTTAAAAATTACAGGTCAAAACACATTTTAAGGTGTTCTCTCTTTCCTGTCTCATTCTAATCGATTTTGTCCATAGCTGGTTTCATTTGAACTCAATCATTGTCATTTGCCCCTTATGGTCAGCTACAATTAGCCAAGGGCATGTTAGTCACCAGTTTGTGTACACCACATAATGAAAAGCCCATGAAATTTAGGCATTTTGAATGTTCTAAGACCAAGCCTCAGTGAGCTTTCCCTTGCAGAACTGGCTTCCCGGCTGGAGGGAAATTTATGGCCACTGCCTTTCCCAACCAAAATGTTTGTGACATTTCCCTGCGTAAACACTGACTTTGTTGGGGGGGAATCCTGCCGTGCCTGGAGAAATGGGAGAAATGGATTTCGGAAATGCGAACCTAGGGGAGCAATGCGCAGTACTGCAGCCTGCGGGGACTGTGTTTGCATGCTCCCCACAGCTGCTTCTGAGCGAGCTTATTGACAAAGGCGAAAGAAGCTCTCAGTGCACCAGGATGACTCACTCCACGTCTGCTGGGTGGTTCACAGGGCTGCCTGCTTGCCGGAACAGGAAGGCCCTTATTGTGCTCAATTGTTTTCCTGAATGCCTTTCTCAACAACAGCAAAAGGAAACATTACTTTTTGGCTTCCAGCCATCCTGGCCACTTGCTACTTCCAGTGCTTAGAATGCAAAAGTTGGGCTCAGCCAAGACATGCAGAGGCACAAGGCTGCAGTTATTTCTGTCTGTGTTTCAGATTAACCGCTGCCTTTTGCAGTAAACAATTCAGGGTGATTTAAGACAACGGGAACTCCCTTTACTAGCAACAGCCCCGACCCGAGTTTGACCGTTTGTTTTATGGACTTGTTTCATGTACAGTAACCCCATGGGGGGCCTTGACACCACCACCCACTGAGTTGCCTGAATAAAACAGAAAAGGCCTTGCCTGTCAGTTACTTCCTCCTTGAATCTGATTGTTCCAGAGAGACTGTGAGGGAGGGGAAAGTGTGGCCTGGGAAAAAGGGAAGGAGGAAACCAGAAGGTTAACAGTGAAAGGAATAGAGTCAGAGTGCCCAGGCTCCCCAGCCTCTGGGTGTAATTATAGGCACAGTAAGGCCTACTGGTCGTGGTTTTATCCTTCCATGCTCCTGCATTTGATGTCTTTCCTGTGCTCAGTGACAAGTCTGGATCTGTCTTCCCCTCTGGACACCTTGGCCTGGTCCTTTACTGGTTCTTCAGTGGCTGCTTCCCTCCAGGCGGTTCTTTTTGAGCTTAGGGGCCAAAGTTACGCTGCAGTTTGTAGCCAGAAAATGGGGATGGGGATGAAGTGGCAAAGCAGAGTGTCAGCAGAGTAAACAGACAGCTACCAAATGCGGGAAGACATTCACAAAGGCGAAATATGCAAAATTTATAGGGAACTTGAGCAAATCAACAAGATAAAAAACAACTTCATTAAAAATGGGCGAAGGACATGAACAGACACTTCTCAAAAAGGACATATAAGTGGTCAAAAAACATGAAAAATTGCTCAGCATCAGTAATCATCAGAGAAATACAAAGCAAAACCACAGTGAAATACCACCTCACACCAATCACCATGACTATCACTTCAAAGTCCAAAAACAACAGATGCTGATGAGACTGCAGAAAGAAGGGAACACTTATACCCTGCTGGTGGGAATGTAAGTTAGTGCAGCCACTCTGGAAAACAGTCTGAAGATTTCTCAACTTAAAACAGAGCTACCATTTGACCCAGCAATCTCATTATTGGGCATATATACTCAAAGGAAAATAAATCATTCCACCTAAAATACACATGCACTTGTATGGTCATTGCTGCACTATTCACAATAGTAAAGACATGGAATCAACCCAGGTGGCCATCAGTGGTAGATTGTATAAAGAAAATGTGGTACATATACATGACAGAATACTAAACCACCATAAAAGGAATGAAATCATGTCTTTTACAGCAACATGGATGCAGTTGGAGGCCATAATCCTAAGTGAATTAACACAGGAACAAAACCAAAGACCCTATGTTCTCGCTTGTAAGTGGGAGCTAAATATTTAGCACACATGGGCATAAATATAGGAACAATAGACATGTGGACTACTGGAGGGAGGAGGAAAAAATGGGGTATGGGTGGGTAACTACCTATTGGGTACTGTGCTCACTACTTGTGTGGTGGGAGCCATACCCATACCTCAGCATCACATAATATTCCCATGTAACAAACCTACACATGTGCCCCCTGTATCTAAAATAAAAGTTGAAATTTAAAAAAAGAATGTTTATCTTTTCAACTCAGTATTGCTCTAGGCCCCAAGTGGCCCCCACTGTGTTCGCAGTCTTGCTGCGCCTACCATGCCATGGTTTTCAGAGCTACTCTGAGCTTTCTCTGTCCAGGTGCTCAAGCTAGAGGCCGTGGAAGGTGTGTAGGAAGGGTAGGGGTAGCAGGAGGAGGCAGATCCCACACTGTTCCTTCTGGCCTCTCTGCTCCCTGTTCTCTTCCTCCTTTCAGGTTCTCCTGCACCAACTCCACCCACTTCACCAGCACAAGATCTGGAGCTCACATGCAGATTATTTCAACCCTTCCTAGGCCACCTGTTCTGACCCAAATGAAAGCTTAAATCAGTCTGGGCTCACCCAGAGCATCCTGCAGCATGAGCTCCTTGCAAAGCCCCCAGGACTTTTGCCAGTCTTTATCAACATGGATCCCTATAAAGCAGGTTGTCCAAAAGTGTTCCATGTTCAAAATAGCTTGGGAAACTAGACTAAAGGAAAGCAAGCAGGTTCCTGGCGGCAGCACTCCTCAGATACACTGCTGTGCTGCTGTGTACTGTGGCTCTGCAATGAGGCTCAAGTATGTAGGGTTCCCTTGTGCTTTAGACTGGTTAAGTGCTAATGCCAAAGAGGGAACAAAGGACAGGTACTTTTCCTTCAACTGATTGGGCCTCTCTCAGAATACAGACTCATAAAATAAGAGTAAAAGTAAAGCAAACTTTGTGATTGCCTTTAGCACCCCTATACCTACTGGGGGTAAAGGGCGAGTCCAGCTCTGGAGAGGGGAAGGGTCACTGCTTTCAGACTCTGGGCAGGGTAACATGCATGGTGCTGGCAGGTGGAGCCAGCCACATCTGCGTTTAACGTATAATACTTCACCGGGAGTAGAGTGGGGATAGCCAGTGTGGTGGCAGGTCCCAGCGGAGCAACAGCAATAGTCGGTTGTGGGTCCTGTTACATCAGGCTGTTTTTGGGAAGGGACCTGAGGCCTCGTCCTTTGGCAGGACAGACTGGTAGAGTCAGGGCTGCCAGTGAAAACAACCAAACTCATGCAAGCTAGGGTGCAGAGACTCATCTAGCTCATGATTCGCTCAGGTACATCAAAAAGCAGGCAAGCCCAACAATAGCAAAAAAACGAGTCACCGTCTTAAATTCAAACATCACATCTATACACAAATTATACTGTCAGTGTGTTCTAAGCAGGTGGAATCATCTTGTTCATTTCTTGGGGCTAGAGTGAAAATCCCATTTGGTGGCTGGGCACGGTGGCTCACACCTGTAATCCCAGCACTTTGGGAGGCCAAGGCAGGCAGATTGCTTGAGCCCAGAAGTTTAAGACCAGTCTGGGCAGCATGGCAAAACCCCATCTCTGCAAAAACTACAAAAATTAACCAGGCATGGTGGCACGCTCCTGTGGTTCCAGATACTCAGGAGGCTGAGGATTGCTGGAGCCCGGGAGATCAAGGCTGCAGTGAGCTGTGATCGTGCCACTGCACTCTAATCTGGGTGACAGAGTGAGACCCTGTCTCAAAAAAAAAGCATTTTCCTAGAAGCCCATGCATAAGAAATATTATCTTCCAACCTCCCTCCCTCTATGTTATATCCTAAACAAGCTAAGTGAAAGAAGAAAATTCTGTATGGAAGGAGAAGAGGCAGGAGGTGCCGAGTTCATGGCCATGTTCTGACTTGGGTAACTAGTAAATGGCAAGCGGAACTCACTGAGAATGGGAACATGAGAAGTGGACATATTCTTTGGAGGAGTAGGCAGATAGCAAGTTCCTTTTGGACAGGCTTTAGAGACTTCTAAGTGGAAATCTCCACTAGGCAGGAAATGTATGAGTCTGGAGTTCAGAGACGTCTGGGCTGGAGGCATAACTTCGGGTCAACAGAGAATTGAAGCATCAGTGTGCATGAGATCATCGGAGAAGGCAGTTCAATGTGAAAGAGGGCCTTGGCTGGGCTGCAAGAGGAGAATGGACAGAGACCAGGCAGGGAGGCTGCGGAGATGGGAGGAACCCAGGACTCCAAGTGCACTCGCAGTTCTCAGCAGATGCGCGTTAGCCTGTTTGATTCATCATTTAGCAGGACAGTGTGGATTTGCATTAAACAGTGAGCCTCAGTTTTCTTTAAAAATAATACCTTTCATTTGTATACTAGAGTTTTCAAAGTGCACATTCAGTGATTTTGTTTCATTAAAAAATTACATTCTTATAACAAACCAGTGAAGAAGTCCTAGATGGTATTAGGTGCCCTGTTTCAATAAGAACATTCATGCTCATCTGTGGGAGAGAAAGGGAGAGGGGAGTTTGTTGTGACTGGGCACTAGTGTCTTCAAGGGCACGATTTACCTCACTCTTGGTTCACTGCATTGTGATTTCTCTTGTACATACACTGGTTCTGCTTTCCTGCTGGATAGTACAAGTGGGTAGGAATCGTGTCTCAACTCTCCTTCCAACTCCCTTTCTCCATCCAAAACCTTGCTTTGCAACTGCAAACTATCTGATAAATTGAGGGGTGGGGAGTTGAATCAACAACAGGACAAAGGCTTTGAAGCCTTCAGCAGAGCTCAGCAATTCCTGACCCTACTATAAAATGATGGCAGCACAGAATAGGGGATTTTGTTCTGATTAGCATTAGGAGAAGAGCAAACAGATGGTAATATATTCCATAGGGGAGTCTTCCTGCGGAATTCAACATGACGAGCTCAACAAACACTTCTTGGATCACTATGTCTTTTTACACAGTCCCCCCATTTTTTTCTTTCTTTCTCTAATTGTACACAACTGCGTGGGAATTTGCTGTTGAAATTGAATGAGGGAGGCTGGGCGCGGTGGCTCAAGCCTGTAATCCCAGCACTTTGGGAGGCCAAGACGGGTGGATCACGAGGTCAGGAGATCGAGACCATCCTGACTAACACGGTGAAACCCCGTCTCTACTAAAAAATACAAAAAACTAGCCGGGCAAGGTGGCGGGCGCCTGTAGTCCCAGCTACTCCGGAGGCTGAGGCAGGAGAATGGCATAAACCCGGGAGGTGGAGCTTGCAGTGAGCTGAGATCCGGCCACTGCACTCCAGCCTGGGCGACAGAGCCAGACTCTGTCTCCAAAAAAAAAAAGAAATTGAATGAGGGAAATGTGGTGTAGCAGTCTTCTTTCTTTCTTTTTTTTTTTTTTACAGTTCAAAAAAAATCTGATTTTAATTTTTTTTTGGTATTACATTTTGTACAATTTTGAATTGATTTCTCCCGAGTATAGACAATTGAGGGATTCCTGTTATTGGCCAATTCTGCCCTGGGATATGAAAAATGAAGGCAATTCATGTAGTACAGGGGAGGGAGCATAGGCTTTGGCCTCTGTTGTCTGGAGTGGACCCTGGGTGACCTCAGGCCAGTTCCTTCCTTTAAGAGTCTGTTTCTAGGGCTTGTAATGAGAATTAAGTGAGATAAGACATAAAGCTGGTGTGTAGATGTAAAGCTTATAGTATGTGCTTGATAAATGTTTATTTTCTTTCTACTCCTTCTATTCTTAACCCTGACACATATTTCTCATGTAACCTGGAGAGGGATCTTTCAACATCTGCACATAATAGTCTGTACCTGTCATTTAGTACTTCTCACTTTTTCTTCATTGGCCTGGGCTTTCCCACAATAGGTTCCAAGCACCTTGAGGATAGAACAATATGTTTTATTTTTAGGTGCTTTCATGTCCAATCACCTATAATTATGCTCATCACCAAGTAGTAGGTGGTCAGATGCTTTTTTTTTTAATACTTTAAGTTCCAGGGTACATGTGTACAATGTACAGGTTTGTTACATGTGTATACATGTGCCATGTTGGTGTGCTGCACCCATTAACTCTTCATTTACATTAGGTATATCTCCTAATGCTATCCCTCCCCTCTCCCCCAACTCCACGACAGGACCCGGTGTGTGATGTTCCCCATCCTGTGTCCAAGTGTTCTCATTGTTCAACTCCCACCTATGAGTCAGAACATGCGCTGTTTGGTTTTCTGTCCTTGCAATAGTTTGCTCAGAATGATGGTTTCCAGCTTCATCCATGTCCCTACAAAGGATATGAACTCATCTTTTTTTATGGCTGCATAGTATTCCATGGTGTGTATATGTGTCACATTTTCTTAATCCAGTCTATCATTTGTGGACATTTGGGTTGGTTCCAAGTCTTTGCTATTATGAATAGTGCCACAATAAACATACGTGTGCATATGTCTTTATAAAAGCATGATTTATAATTCTTTGGGTATACACCCAGTAATGGGATGGCTGGGTCAAATGGTATTTCTAGTTCTAGATCCTTGAGGAATCGGGTTGTCAGATGCTTTTTAACTAACTTTGCTTGATTTCACCTGTCATGTGGTGATAATGACTGCATTTGCCTCTCTGTAAGAACTTAATGAGAAAAGTTTTTAAAAAATTCATGTCTCCTCAGGTATTCATGATGGAGATCTAAGGTGGTGTTAGTGTTACTATTGATTTACTCCATGCTTTCTTTAATCTGGAGACACTTGCATCTATACTCATCACTCTTCTCTTTGCATGGCAGGATTCCCAGCATAATTGGCAAATTAAGAAACAGTGATGTTTGTGCAGAAATGAAAGTCACTCAGAAATAAAGTGACTATATAATTTGTTGTAATGGGGACACATTTGAAAGTGAAGAGAAGACCTATTAATGGTTGTATTGGCTCGACAGTGGGAACCAGGGCTGTCCAGGGCAAACCAAGGTTTCCTGGTTCTGGCAGATGGTATCAAGGTTGTTTCTGCCTTGTGACAGTCACCCCAAACTAGCTGCATTGCTACTATGTTGAAGCAATTACAAGAATAATTGAATTTTGTGGTGTCTTTCTTTCTTTCTTTCTTTTTTAACCTCTCTGTTGCCTAGGCTGGAGTGCAGTGGTGCGATCTTGGCTCACTGCAGCCTCTGCCTCCCGGGTTCAAACAATGCTCCTGCCTCAGCCTCCCAAGTAGGTGGGATTATGCTACCATGCCCAGTTAATGTTTGCATTTTTAGTAGAGATGGGGTTTCAACATGTTGCCCAGGCTGGTCTCGAACTTCTGACCTCCGGTGATCCACTTGCCCTGGCCTCCCAAAGTGCTGGGATTACAGGCGTGAGCCGCTGCACCCGGCCAAGACTAATTCAATTTTGTATGCACGCTGCAGCATTCATTTGATGTGTACATTTCTTTACCTCTGTCTAGATGTGGCACTGTGTTGGCTAAATTAAGTATATTATGTTGAAGAGAAATTCCAGGTATAGCAGGAGAGACATTACATGGTCTCTTCATCATGCAACTCACAATTTAATGAGGGCCTCAGGTGCAGTACTATGGACTTATTTCACCTGTGTTTCTCCCCTAAGCTCCCTGACATTTCTCCAACCCTAGGGCAGCATGTCAGTCCTAAGAATTTTGTCTGAAAGATGACATAATCAGTTTTACTCTAGAATTCATTTACAATTTAATTGTAGAGTTCGAGAGAAATTTCTTTGCAAACAGAAGATGCACGAATGAACTACCAGAAGGATTAATTCTATACATCTTTTATAAATTGTTTTTCCTCATTTTGTTAGAAGTTGCCTCTCTGAGCACTTACAATGTCTTCAGCGGTATAGTAATAACCATTGGGACAGTAAGTCTGTCTTTCATGAAAGGCAAATAAATCCAGAAAGAATTTGAAATAAAGAAGGATATTTAAACTGAATCACATATGAGATTGTTGCCTGTTTTCCAGATGGAAATCAGATGCCTTCTGATGAGCAATCACCCTGTGAAAGTCTTTTTCATGAATAAAAATGATGTTTTTGACCAATAAGGTAAGAATCTCTTTTGCCAGTTCCTATTGAGCAATAAAATGCTGTGGCCTGAATGAAAGGCCTAACAATCACTTATAACAATGCCTTTCTGGCAAGTTTGGTTCATTAGGATATTGGGAAGAGAATAGAACATAACAGAAAATCAGGTTCAAATCCATTCCTTGTCTTTTACTGTCTGGCTTTAGATTAGTCACTATCACCATGGCCCTCAGTATTCTCACTTATAAAAGTAGTTCTTTTATGGACTCAATGAGATAACATGTGCCCAACATGTGTGTTCCTGTGTGTCTGTGCATCTATATGTGTCGATCTGGATATGTATCCACGTGTGTCTATCTGGGTATAACTCTGGATATGTGCACAAAGAGTTAATTAACCTGGCTGGACACAGGGGCTCATGCCTGTAATCCCAGCACTTTGGGAGGCCGAGGTGGATGGATCACTTGAGAATGTAGAATACTATGCTAAATGAATTGACATTAAAACGATCAATTATCTTCTAGTTAATACCATTTCTTCAGTGAATCAATATTTATTAAATATATAAGTAAGAACGCTAGGGATGTCAAGAAAATGTTTACTCTTGTGTTTTTTTTTTTTTTTTCCATTGTGGTATCTTCTGGGACTTGTATGAGCTGCCTGGTCCTTGGGTGCCCATGGATTGAGATCATCTTATTCTTTTCCTTTTGGGCCTCTTTAAGTCTAATAACTGAGGGACTGTAAGCTGGAATATGGTGATTTCAGTGAGGCTTCCCATGGCCCAGTCACCTGGACACAGCCCACAAAGGCCTGTCCAAGAATGAGAACAGGAGAGGAGGGTATTTTCATGTGTATGTCCTTGTGTGTGTCCTGGGTGTCCATGGGTATCCGTGTCTGTGCCTATATGCATATGTGTGTCTGTGTATCTGTTTGTGTGTCCATGTGTGTTTGTGTGCCTATATATGTGTCCATGTGTGTATGTGTGTCCATGTCTATCTGTATGTGTGCTCATGTATATATGTCCATGTGTGTCTCTATGTGTGGCTTTCTGTATATGTGTGTGCCATTTGTATAAATATGTTTGTGTGCATGTGCATCTATGTGTCTGTGTGTCTCTAGCTGTATATTTGTGTTTATATACATTGGTGTGCCTGTGTATATATGTCCATGTGTGTTGCTATGACCATACATGTCTCTCTGTGTCTATCTGTATGTGTGTGTCTGTCTGTGTGACCATGTGTGTCTGGGTCTCTGTGACCATGTGTGTCTGTGTGTCTGTGTGGGGAGACGTTCTTCCTGAGACCCACTCAGGACTTTGCCCGCATCGCTTTCTCCCTTATTCTTACCTGAGCTCAGGAAACCTTTCTCTACCTGCAGGGAACTTCTTCCCCCATTGATTTGTTCCATCCTCCCAGAAGCAGCCCCCTGCGGTGATGTCCGCGTCAGAGGCACCAGCATGATCTCCGAGGGGCGGAAGTTCCTGGAGCCACACATGCCCTGGAGTTTCTGCCACACCAGTTCCTCCGGGGCAAGGGACTCTTGAGCCTACTCTTCGCTTGTGTGAGGGAAAATTACCATGAGATAAAATCAAATACGATAATGCTGCAAAAATATTATTCTGCTACATGAATGGAAGAACAACTAGAGATCAGTCACAAGGTGAGACATAACCTGGGGCATGACTGTAGAAAGTAGCAGTCATGAATGAGCAAGCCACTTGGGAAGGGAGAGCCCGATGAGGCTCCATCTTTTTTTTTTTT
>NW_012116599.1:5942764-6068980 GCF_000951035.1 Colobus angolensis palliatus | reverse complement strand
GCTGGGATTACAGGCGTGAGCCACCGCGCCCGGCAAGGCTCCATCTTTAAGCGGTGAGGGCTGAGCGTCCCTCTGTGCGCCTGTGGGCGTGGCTAGACCTTCGAGGAGGAATTCAAGATACCAGGGCTTCTGTGTGGGGCCGTTGGGGTGCTGAGGCTGGCTCCTTGTGTACAGTCTTCACCAAGTTATCAACTTCAAGCTGCTGCCAAAGGTAAGGCAGTGTTGCCCCAGCTGGGGCGAATCTTTCAAGGACTGCCTCGCTGAGCCCCTTTTGTGTATTTTGTGCTCCCTCAGCAGACTACATGAAGGTTGTTTGAATATTCTGCTACTTCCTGTTCCTTTTCTTTTGCAAGTTTGTTCCAATGGAAAATATACAAAAGGGTGAAAGGCATTAAGTATGGAATTAAGTAAGGTGTTGTTTAGCATATACACAGTCTCTGCTATTCATTCGGCCAACTCTGAACTTCACTTTTCTGTTCTTTTTTTTTTTTTTGATACAGGGTCTTGCTCTGTTGCCCAGGCTGGAGTGCAGTGGTGTGATCATATGAGTTCGAATTTTCAGTGCAGAAAAGGATTTCTTTATCCCTTTGTCTGACTCTCTCTGTCTGCCTCTGCCACTTCACCTTGTATGACTATTGAATACTTTCCCAACCTAGTACTTGTGCGAATGGAATACTGAACTGGAAGTATCCTAAGTACTTCTTATGATAGTGGAATACAGTAATAGACCCCAGCATTGGACCTCCCTAAGACTGTATTCCAACAGTGGCATGCAAATAACCGTTCCTTCTTCCCTTCTTCATTCTTTGTGGATGCTACATTCAGAGTGTCTTTTTCTTATAATTATAACTAACTTAAATAGGAAAAGTTTTTCTGACCTGCCTGCATTTCTAGATGAAACAATAAATAGGCACAGGTTGTGGAGGTTGTGGTGATGAGTCTTGTAAGAAATTGTAAACTGATACCAGTTTACAACTTCGCTTGTGTGGGGGAAGATTACCATGAGATAAAACCAAATAAGATAATGCTGCAAAAATATTATTCTGCTACATGAATGGAAGAACAACTAGAGATCAGTCACAAGGTGAGACATAACCTGGGACATGCTGTAGAAAGTAGCAGTCATGAATGAGCAAGCCACCGGGGAAGGGAGAGCCCCTCTTATGAGACTCTTATGAGACACATAAGAGTTGCTGTCACGTGGGAGTAACTTTACAGGTTTTGAAGCACTTTTGTATATGTATCTGTGAATACATTCGAGCTTCACAACAATGCACTGAAATCGATAAAGCAGGTTTTTCTTGTTTTATGATAAAGCAGGTTTTTCTTGTTTTATGATGAGAAGACTGTGGGCCAGTGACTTGCCCATGGTCATATAAATGGTAAAAGGTAGACTTGGAACTTTAAGTCTTCTGATTCCAAGACCTCTGATGAACAATGTGTATTAGACTAACATAGGCTTGTTTCCTTTTTTATTTTTTAATTAAATTTAATTTTTTAATTAAATTTTATTAAAATTAAATATGTTGGCCAGGTTGATCTTGAATTCCTGGCCTCAAACAATCCTCTTGCCTTGGCCTCCCAAAGCGCTGGGATTATAGGCATGAGTCACTGTGACTGGCATGGTAACATAGGTTTATTTCTTCATACAAATTTTAATTGGATAAACATATGTAAGTGGGTTTGCATAATATACTACTTTTGACAAGTTTAATGTCCTTAAATCCTGAGAGATCGGCTCATAAGGTAGCTGGTGGGCACACCCGTTATTTTTGTCTTCTTAGCACGCAGTCCTCTCAACTCCTGATAAGGAAACATTGGTTTTCCTTTGGGGTCAGATTTTCCCTGTTATTTGCAGATTTGGTAGGACAGTGTCTTGACCCCTCACTGGCCCAAGGCTGGGCAGAATTCTCAATTAGACTCTCTCCCTTGAGAATTTGAATCCTCAGCTGAGTGACTTGATGGAAAATTGTCCCCATTCTGTGACCTGAGACTGCCTACTAGTTTCTGCTACTCAGACCTTTTGAGTTTTCTGGTTCTAATCCTTTCTGAGGTCTGTATGGTCAGATTTTGTTTTTTAATTCTATGAATTTCCCCATACTCTTTTGATGAATTTCTTTGTGATTAGCTTCGCCAGATTTATTTTAGTTGCTTATACTAAAAGGTGCCTAACTTATGTAGAAATTATGAAAGTAAAGTAGAAACAAGAAGGGTGTGTGCATGTGTATGTGAGATTTACCTCTTGTCAGATATATTCCCTCCCTTCTCACTTTCATGAAAGGAGTAAACTTCTCTGAAGTTGGACTTCACCATATGGCTTTCTTTGGCTTCATAGTGGATAGAAAGTATTTCACCACTCCTTGAGTTTGGTCTTAGAATGTGATTTGCTTTGGCTAATGGGATGTTAGCAGTTGTGACTCAACAAAGGCTGAAAATGCTCTTGTATGGTAAGTCCTGGGTTCTTGTACATCCGCTGTTTCCATGAAAGGAACATGACCAGGTTAGTTTGCAGGTTCCAGGAGGGGAATGAGATACATAGTGCTCAGCCACCCAGCCGAGTTGCCCCAGGGTCTGGATAAGCAGACCCTGCCCCAGCCAATCTACAGATACCATGAGCTAAATAAACGTTCGTTGTTGCTGTGTTAGGCCATATTTGCATGGCTAAGCAGACCCTTCCCCAGCCAATCTACGGATAACGTGAGCTAAATAAATGTTTATTGTTGCTGTGTTAGGCCATATTTACATTGCTATAGAGAAATATTTGAGACTGGGTAATTTTTAAGAAAAGATGTTTAATTAGCTCATGGTTCTGCAGGCTGTACAGGAAGCATAGCACTGGCATCTGCTTCTGGGGAGACCTCAGGAAGCTTACAGTCATGGTGGAAAGCAAAGCAGGAGCTTGCACATCACATGACCAGAGCAGGAGCAAGAGAAAGAGAGAGCTGGGGGTAGATACCACGTTTTACAACAACCAGATCTTGAGAGAACTCACTCACTATTGCGAAGACAGCACCAAGCCACGAGGGATTTGCCCCCATGACTGAAACACCTCCCTCTAGGTCCCGCCTCCAACATTGGGGATTATAATTCAACAGGAGATTTGAAGAGGACATCCAAACTATCCGTTGCATACCACTGAGGTTTTTTAAAGCTGTTCGTTATGCCAGATTTCTGTACCAATTGCAAATGAAAATAGAAATTCGTATTAACAAGTGGTGTGCTGGCTATAAGTAAAACCTAAATTATGTGGGACTGGATGGTGGTATAGGTTGGTAAAATACTGAAGAAACCATCATTAGCAGCCTGCAAAAGGGATGGCCCATGTTCTGTAACTGTGGTCAACTGGAAGGTAGCTATGTAACCAGTGAACTTGTGGACTTGGGAAAGGTGGTTTCTATGAGAATGTTGAAGTATTGGCTGGCTTCTTTTAGCCAGCTAATATATAATATTAGCTATATGATATCATGAGCTCAGAAAATAACCAGCTGGCTTGCAAATAGAATTTCAAGGGACTGTAGAAAACTCAGAACTTGCTGGTTCAGAAAAACATGAGTTTCTTAGACCATCTCTCCATTCAGTAGGAGATTCTTAAATGAAGATACAGCCTGATCACAGAGGTCAAGTTTAGGTACCCTAGCAAGACATGGCCTTTCACTCTAACCTTTGCTCCAAGGCTTAAAGACCAAAGCAAAAGTTGGGCTGTTAACAACTTTTAAAAACCTGTGGAAGGAATAAAATGGTGACTAGAATACCCTTTCAGCCAGACAAAATGTATCTTAGAAAACTTACGAATGTCTCTGGTCCCACAGCAGCCTCATGCTCCACTGCCAAGAGTGAAGGCCAGAGATAGAGGCATGTCTTAAAAATAATGGTGGGTGTGGCTTTTGGAATATGAAATAGACAGGAGTAGTTAACAGTATGCAAGTATAGCAGACATTTATTCATCTAAACATAGTTTTAAAAAATTTAAACAAGGAATAAAAAAAAAAACTCAAAATGACTAAGCAACTAAAACCTAGATATTCACCATATGAAAATCTGCCCTGAGAAAATGTACAGTAAACAAACAGGAATTCTAATATGGTGATATGTAAACCAGAGTGATGAAATGTCAGATATTTCCCCTCCAAGCCAGGAATGAGTTGAGATTATTGCAGCTGTTAGTGGACTATAAACACAGAAGGCTTGCATGATAAAAGGCAAGTATCAATGATGCAGGGAAATATTCACAATGCCTGTGATAAATATCAGGAAATAAAATCAGAGTAAGAAGCCCAGAATTAGAGACCGATTAAATAACAACAGTTCTAGTGAGAGCTTTGAAACTGAAGAGAAAATGTTGAAACCCAAAGAAGATGGAACATTTAAGTTGGCTAGAATGAGTCTATTGTGCCTTGATTTTAGTTTAGTTCTTAACTTTGTATTCCCTAACCACCAGAATTTACAGAGTTAAAAATGGGATTGATATTCTAATATCATAAGCAAAATAATGGTAAGAATGACAAAAGTTGATTTGGCTATCTTTATCTTTCGCCAGTAAAAATGAGAACTAGTTTTCCAAAATCTTTACATGATGTAGTTGAGTGAACTTGGCCCATTTATAGTAGAGATAAAGAATTGTTTTAACCTCTATTTTCTCAAACTGTCTTTTCTTTAGTGGGATCTTTTCCTTGTTCATAGCCACGTCTCTAGAAATGTAATGTACAGTATAGTAGCCACTAGCCACATGTGGCCGTTAAAATTTTTTAAAATTAAAAATTCAGTTTCTCATATACACACTAGCCACATTTTAGGCCCTCAGTAATCACATGTGGCTAGTGGCTATCATACTGGGCAGTGCAGATATGGAATGCTTCTACCTAACAGAAATTTCTAGTGAATAACACTCTTTGAGAACCTCATACCATGCTTTTGATATCATAAGTGCCTCATAAATATTTTTCGACTAAAATTATTACAACTGGTTGCATTTTTCAACATCTCAGAGAAATATGCAGATGATCCTACACCAGGAGACTGTCAGTACCAAGGGAATGAATGCAGAAAGAGAAGGAAAGAGGGCCAAGAACTGGTCCAGGGACACCCTGACATTAACCAGTTAGAGAGGAGGAAGCAGCCAGGAGGTCTGTGAAGGAGCAAGTGCAGCAGGAGGAAGGATGGAGAGGAGAAGAGTGTGTGCCGAAAGCCTAGAGAGGCCAGATGTCAGGGAAAAAGTTCGCTGATAGGTCAAATAAGGGGAGGACTGGGGATTTACCATTTCTGGTTTCATTTTTTAATAGTTTTACTGTCACAAAAAGCGATATATTTATACTTCTGTTTGTTTCATCAAATATATCAGCATTGATTTCTGCTCTTAAAGATAAGGATTTGTCCTATGTATATTCACCTTTTTTGATTTAACCACTTCTTTACAGGTTCTGTTACTTTTAGTTCATGGTAACTCGTGTTACTTTATGCACTTTGCTTATGCTTATATCTCTATTTCTTGATTTTCTTTCTCTCGTTCTTTTCTTTCTCTCTCTCTTTCTTTCTTTTTTTTTTTCTTTTTTGTCAGAGTCTCGTTCTGTCACCCAGGCTGGAGTATAGTGGTGCAATCTCAGCTCACTGCAACCTCCGCCTCCCAGGTTCATGCGATTCTCCTGCCTCAGCCTCCTGAGTAGCTGGGATTACAGGCGCGTGCCACAACGCCCGGCTAATTTTTGTGTTTTTAGTAGAGATGGGATTTCACCATGTTGGTCAGGCTGGTCTAGAACTCCTGACCTCATGATCTGCCCACCTAGGCCTCCCAAAGTGCTGGGATTACAGGCATGAGTCACTGTACCCGGCCGATTTTATTTCTTAATTCCTCAATTTGAGGTGGTATTTCTTTGACGCCTAACTACACAGGTGGAGGAAATTAGCCTCCTATACATCAGGTAGCTTTCTTTCTTCTTACTGCTGACTTCTGTCAGTTCTGTCTTTCCATTTATGTTAGTCACCATTTTAGCATTTACATCATGTTCTGTAAATGTAATTAAGTCTCTTGTATTATTCTGTGTCTATAGGTTGACTGTAAAAATGGAAAACCAATAAATATAAATTATGATGTTATAATAAGTTTTAGCTCAACTAAGACTTGTGATTGTCAATTTCTCTATTTGATGAAAGTAGCACTTTACTTTGGGGAATCATAAAAAATAGTACTTACCTTACACATTTAAATGCGTGTTTATTTGCCTGTATTTGAATGTAAGGCCAGGGACCTTTTCTTTGAGCAGATCTAATAATCACTGTGAGAGATTTGGAACATTGGAGTCTCAGTATCTCTCTGAAGCAGGCTGTGCTTAGAACAATATATTTTGAGTGATTATAATGCCAGATTCCGTGAATAAATAACGCTGTCCTATAATTGACATATAAAATGACATGAAAGGAACGTTTGTCTGAAAAATTCCTTTGGTGTATAATTATAATATTACATTCCTAGAGTAAGCACTGTGTTAATAACATTGATTAAATCAATATGCATAAGTGAACACAGCTATTGCTTTTATGCTACAAAACAACCCCCCATTTCTTGCCATTAAGCACTGGCAAGTAATAATGAAAATGACAAATAAAACTAAAGCAATAAAAATGCATATCATCTGCAAAATAACTGTACCATTTACACATATATGGCAAATTCTTCTGCACATAAAATTTCTTTATTGGCCTTCTGCAGCATTCTTCTTGTAGTTTTAGTCCCCCCACAACCTAAATTCTCATCTTAAAGGTGAAGAAATTGCTTTTAATAGATGGTGGGTGAGCTTTTGCTCCTTGCCACTCAGACAGATTTGGAGGTAAATTCCAGGTTTAGCCACTGATGTTTTGAGCAGCTTTCAAGTATTCTCATCTCAGTGTGGTTTATTTTTCATCTCCGGGCCTAATGTAATATTATTCGATGAGAACTTTTTTTAAGTGCTACTATTAGGACAGAAAATGAATTCATGAATCCTTCTGGAGTCTTGTTATTTATAAGTAATAATTTGGTGCAACCATTAGAGCCCTAAGTCCATTTTTCTGTACAAAAAAACACCTGGTTTCCCGATACCCAGAAGAAGACTTTGTTAACATTTTCTCCTGTTTGCCTCTGGTTTTTTTTTTTTTTTTTATATAAAAGAAATAAAATGGCCTCAGTTCTTTTTAATAAAATTTTACACATATAAACTAAGAACAAAGAACTGTTTTGACAGTGTGGAGTTCTAAGAAAGAGAAGCCCAGATTAAAGAAGCAGTAAGTGCCACCACATCTACTGCCAAAGGAACAACAGTGCTCGAGTGATATTTTCCAGGCAACCCCACGGCATAAATCTTTAATCCCACTGCCTTTCATGTGACATTTATATATAAAAACTGTTTATAGAGCAATGTAACCTTTTCCTGTGTTCATTCGGGTTTATCAGGGCCGCCAATGCTTCAGTTCTTATGCTCTGACTGCTCATAATACGTCAGCAAATATGATCAGCGCATTTTGCCTTTGCTCTCACCAGAACCAAATAAGGGGCTGATGTACCAGTTACAAAACAAGGTCAATGGCAAGAAGACGAACCTCGCACAGCTGGCCTCGCAGAATCCAGTGTCTGTGCAACAGTCACTGAACTGTTTTGCAGCAGGCCAGAGTGGGAATTTCTCTTCACAGCATCCATAAATTTGGACTTAGTTCATCTTTGCAGAAAATTAAGGGGGGGGATAAACTCAGTATCATTTTGAGCAACATAAAACCGGTCCAGAAGGAAATTAGTTGCTCTATTAGAAAATAACCTGCACAAGTTAGGGAATAGAATATTTTTTAGAGTCATAGGTCTGGAGAAAGGCCATTGAGAATGATTTGCCCGTTTATTGAGTCAATTAGAAAATTAATTTTACAGGACTATTCAGCCAACTCTGTGAGGCTCTTGATTACAAATGACCAAAACCCAACTCAAACTAGATTTTGTGAAAAAGGGGAGTAGATTGGCAGGGGTAACTAGGGAGCCAAAGACATACACTTGACCTCAGGCATCCGTGGCTTCAGGCCTCTTGGAGATGCTTTCCTCGACCTGGCTTGCCTCTCATCCTCTCCCTAAGAAGTAGCACAATGGCCCCCAAGAGTTCCAGATGCATGTGGCTTTCAGTGTTCTTAATCAAAGAGAAAGAGAAACCATCTCTCATGGCAAGAGTGCTGGGAACATTATGATATGGCTCACTCTGAGGAAGGAACCCTTTCCTGACCTAACCACCATGCCCAGGATGTGGGCTCAGTTCCCTGAATGACCTAGCCTGGGTCATGGCTGCTGCTTCGGCAGGAAGGTGATATCAATTTCACCTGCACAACATGGTCTAAGGAGAGATCCCTCCCAAAATGGTGGAGGGGTGACTCCCCAAAGGATGGGATGCTGGACAGATCAGAAAAAATACCTGCACACTACAGCTAGTCACGGACAGGCCTACAAGTGGAACTCAGGATGTATTAGTCTGTTTTTACACTGCTCTAAAGAAGTACCCAATACTCAAGACTGGGTAATTTATAAAGGAAAGAGGCTTAATTGACTCACAGTTCCACAAGGCTGGGGAAGCCTCAGGAAACATACAATCTGGCACAGAAGGTGAAGGGGAAGCAAGGACCTTTTTAACATGGTGGCAGGAGAGAGAAGAGAGTGAAAGGCCCAGGGGAAACTGCCATTTATGAAACCATCAGATCTCGTGAGAGCTCCCTCACTATCCTGAGAACAGCATGGGGGAAACCACCCCCATGATCCAATCACCTCCCTCCCTCCACACGTGGAGATTACAATTCGAGATGACATTTGGGTGTGGACACAGAGCCAAACCATATCAGAGGAATGCCAACTCCATGTTTATCTGTAATGGTTGATTGGTAGCTTCTACTCTCTGCCTAATCAGCATGTCCAGTCTATGAAGCAAAAACACCAGAGTTGGTGGGTATGTGTGTATGCGTGTAACTGTCAGCGTACACAGACACAGCCGTGCTTGGGTTTGGAGTAAAGAAGTAGGTGAATGCCTGGAAGCAGTTGTCTCTTTATAAGAAAGTTCATAGATGCATCACAGACCAAAAAATATTAATAGTTTGTTCTCCAGGAAGGTATGCTGCTATCTCAAGTGTTTATCTTTGAATTACGGTACTATAAGATGCAGCAGGAATCTGGGCTTTAAGGCAGTGGCTGATGGGCAAACTAAAAAATGCACACATGTGATAAGGAACCCAATGTCTTGAACCATCTTTACTATCACCTGAGTTTCCCCTCCAAAACTCATGCTGGAATTTAATTGGCATGGCGATGGTTTAAAGAGGTAGGACCAGGTGAGACCTACAAAAGGTGATTGGGTGAAAGAATTCGTGGATTAATGGGTGATCCAAAGAGTGGGTTGGTTCTCTCTGAGAATGGCTGTTATAAAAGCCAGCACGGTGGCTCCCTCCTGTCACCCTGTGTTGCCTTCTGTCATGTTATGACAGCAAGAAGGACCTCCCTAGATGTGGCCCCTCAGCCTTACACTTCTCACCCGCCAGAACTGTGAGACATAAATTTCTTTTTATTATAAATTACTCAGTCTATAGTAGTCTATTATAACAACAGAAAATGGATGAATACATTACAAAACAAAACAAAACAAAAAAGCAAACACTGGTTTGTGTTTTCCTGAGGAAGAAAAAAAGATGCCTCATGATATTCACATGTCTTTTACTAATAGTCCCAGCTGGAAGAAAGAAGTGTAGCCAGTGAAACTTAACAAGTGAATTTTTTTTAGCATTATGGAAACCTGCAAACCTCAAAACAGTTCTGCTACTATGTGCTCCGTTTTTATTTAGTCAAGTCACTACTTAACTGTCCTCACATTTCAATTGAGTAAAACTGTAAGAACAGACAGCAGTGAGAAGATTCCTAATCTAACATAATAAAGTTAATAAATGAACACATTTCATTTGAGCATGACACCATCGCATAGCAATCTGTGTGAGCGAATAAAAAAGATGTTCTATCCTGGTCATCATATATCGATAGATGTTCTAGTACATGTGTCTTTGCCTAGAACAATAGTCCAAAGACTTTAGTGTGCAGACTTTAAGGGAGTTGTTGAACCTCAGATGGCTGGGCCATACCTCCAGAGTGTCTAATTCAGTAGGTCTGTGGTGGGCCCAATAATCTGTATTTCTGGTAAGTTCCCAAGAGATGTTGATGTTGCTCATCTGTGACTACACTTGGAGAATCACTCCTCTAGATGAATCCCAGTGCTAAGCTCAGATGAGTAATTATAATCCGTAGTTCAGTTGAGAGCTGGGTTGAGGCTGCCCTGGGGACATAGTAGCCAGAGTTTCTAGCAGTGGTGATGTTCCTAATTATGGCACAGGCAGAATTCCAAGAGGGAGGCATATGGATGAGCATGGGACTCCAGCTCATCTGCAGAGTAAAATGGCAGGGTTTATATCCTTGGGAAGACACATCAAGCAGTATTTAGGAAGGTTGTTAGGAATTTTGTCAAGTACTCTGGGTTTTAAGGGCAAAGTTTCAGGACTGGCTGGGAATTTCAGTGCCAATTAGGATAGAAGGCTCATTAAAGGGCTTTGTGTATGTATTGGGCTCACAGGAAAGGCTGGAGCTGGAGGCTGTGTGGATTCCTAAGAAGATGACCTTGACTAGGCTTAAGGCAACCAAAGATGGCCCCAAGGATGGGGTTGGTGGGATGGGATGGTGGTAGTGGTGCTGACCAAATACTGAGCCAAGTGAACACAGGGTACAGACCCAATTATATCTGAAAGTTGCCTGTTCAAAGCCTGCCACGATCAGAATGAGAGCAGGCAGGGTCTATCTGGAACACTAGTTGTGCTTCTTGAGCCTTTTTTGACCTTGATATATATTAAGAAGTACAAATTACATTGCATTGATAGCACAATAGTGTGACTATAGTCAATAATAACTGTACATTTTTAAATAACTTAAAGAGTGTAATAGGATTGTTTGTAATTCAAGGGATAAATGATGGATGGGACGGGCACCGCCTTCTCTATGATGTGCTTATTTCACATTGTATGATGGTATCAAAACATCTCACGTACCCCATACATATATACATCTACTGTGTACCCACTAAAAACATTAAAAAAAAAAACAAATTGTATCATGGTACACACACACACACACACACACATAGAGTTTCCCCAAATGATACGTCCTTTACCATGTGGAATGCTCTTTATTCTACTTTAATCTATGTATTCTATCACATTCTATTACTTCATGAAGATAACAGACACCTTTTGCTATTCAGGAATTTATTTTATGACCCACTAATGGGTAGAGACCTATAGCTGGAAAACATTCACCTAGAACGCAGTTGATACCATCTGCCTTGACCTACAGCGGGCACTCTCATCCTGTATGCAGCAGCTAGCACATAAACACTGGCTGTAGAACATAAAGTCATTTCCAGTTAAAAGGCCCAAGATCTTCTGGCTTCGCTCAACCTGCACTTCTTGGTCAGCATCCTCCATCACAGAACTCCCTGGTTTCTTGAACTTCATGCCTTGCATAATTTTTGGTTTTGAACTCTTTTGATGATCCTGACAGCTTCAGGGAAGAGTCTTTCTCCTCCAGGTTTGACTTTGCAAATCCCTTCACCTAGGCTAATCCTCCTTCCTCCACCACTGAAAGCAGATTAGTGCTAGGCAAAATTATGTATTTGTGTTAGTCCGTTCTCATGCTGTTAATAAAGACATACCTGAGACTGAGTAATTTACAAATAAAAAGAGGTTTAATGGACTCACAGTTCCACATGGGTGGGGAGGCCTCACAATCATGGCAGAAGGTGAAGGAGGAGCAAAGTTACGTCTTACACAGCAGCAGGCAAGAGAACGTGTGCAGGGAAATTGCCCTTCGTAAAACCATCAGATCTCCTGAGACTTATTCACTATCAGGAGAACAGCATGGCGAAAACTTACCTTCATGATTCTATTACCTCCCACCAGGTCCCTCCCACGATACATGGGGATTATGGGAGCTACAATAAAAGATGAGGTTTGGGTGAAGACACAGCCAAACTATATCAGTATTTTAATTCTGTTTCCCTTCATGTGATACCAACCCAGTCCTTTTCGCTAAAAATCTGTATTTCATTTCTCCTTGTTTAATTTGTCTTTTTCTCAGTAAAATATCTGGAGCAATGATTTAAAAATTGCTTATTTGTGTTAGAAATAATAGATAATTAAGTAACCGCCAATAAATTCCAGTTGATAAGCAAGCAAAATTATGTTAGTGTAAGCAATAAAAGCGTGATACTATCCAATAATGAATTATTTCTATTATCTGTGGCACCTGTAATGCAGAAAAGATGTATCTTAAACAATCAACCAACCAACCAGACAAGCAGAATTCCCATCAATCCAAGTTTCTGAAGCAAGCTTTCGTGAAAGTGACCCATAACAGATGAGATGACATGTTGATAAGCCACATTTTCAAAAGGCAAGGTTGTGTGTTTCAACAGCACTCATAAAACAAAGAGATATGCTGGGACAAGGGTAAGATGTCTGTTTCTAAGCCACCAAATTGATCTCTGACCAGAGATATTTTCTAACATTTTAGTGCTGTAAAGAATATTACCACGGTAGCTAAGAAATATCTTAGAATATGCCCATCTCCTGCCATGCTTTGATTTTCAACCAAATGGAACTTTCTTGAGTAGGATCATTTACTTTTCCCTCCCTCCCTCCTTCCCTCCCTCCCTCCCTTCCTCCCTCCCTTCCTTCCTTCCTTTCTTTCATTTTTTTTTTGATTTTTTTGACAAGGTCTTGCTCTCTTGCTCTGTCTCCCAGGCTGGAGTGCAGTGGTGCTATTTTGGCTCAGTGCAACCTCTGCCTCCCCACTTCAAGTGATCCTTCTGCCTCAGCCTCTCGTGTAACTGTGACTGCAGGCATGCACAACCGTACCTGGATAATTTTGTTTATTTTTTGTAGAGACAAGATCTCACTTGAAGCAAGGTCTTCAAATTCCAAAGGTCAGTAATTCATGCTGTGAGAATACAAGAATAAACAGAAAGGATGGTGACAAGCAAAGACCAAGGGACATCCCTGCCTCCCGACTCCTCCCAAAGTAGCACCTGCCTCTGGTGCATACTGTAGCACCCACCTGCCCCCTCACTGACACAAGCATGTTTTATTCACAGAAGTTTCAGAAAACTTCAGAAATCAAAAAAGGAGATCACGAGAGGAAACTGAATTTTATTGTGTGGAATGGAAGACAAATATAAAATTAAACACTTGGTCATTGACATGGTTTGGATATTTATCCCCTCCTGATATGGTCTGGCTGTGTCCCCACCCAAATCTCATCTTAAATTGTAACTCCCATAATTCCCACATATTGTGGGAGAGACCTGGTGGGAGATAATTGAATCATGGAGCGTGGTTTCTCCCATACTGTTCTCATGGTAATGACTAAGTCTCACAAGATCTGATGGTTCTATAAGGGGTTTCGCCTTTAACATGGCTCTCATTCTCTCCTCCCTGCTGCCATGCAAGAAATGGCTTTCACCTTCCACCATGACTGAGAGGCCCCCCAGCCGTGTGGAACTGTGAGTCCATTAAACTTCTTTTTCTTTATAGATTACCCAGTCTCAAGTATGGCTTTATCAGCAGCATGAAAATGGACTAATATACCTCCAGATCTGGTGTCTAATTGTAATACCTGGTGTTGGAGGTGGGGCATGGTGGGAGGTGTTTGAGTCATGGAGGTGGATCCCTCATGAATGGCTCAGCACCATCCCCTTGGTGATGGAGTGAGTTCGTTCTCCCAGTTCATGTGAAAGCTGGTTATGTAAAAAAGTCTGGCATTTCTTCCTCTCTCTCTCACTCCCTCTCTCACCACGTGACACGCAGGTTCCCCTTTGTCTTCCCCGTTGATTGTAAGCCTCCTGAGGCCTCATCAGTAGCAGATGCTGGCACCATGCTTGCTGTACAGCCTGCAGAACCATGAGCTAAAATAAACCTCACTTCTTTTTTTTTTTTTTTTGACAGAGTCTTGCTCTGTCACCCAGTCTAGGGTGCAGTGGCAAGATCTCAGCTCACTGCAACCTCCACCTCCTGGGTTCAAGCGATTCTCCTGCCTCAGCCTCCTGAGTGGCTGGAATTATAAGCTTGCATCCCAATGCTCCACTAATTTTTGTATTTTTAATAGAGATGGGGTTTTGCTACGCTGACCAGGCTGGTCTTGAACTCCTCACTTCAAGTGATCTGCCCGCCTTGGCATCCCAAAGTGCTGGGATTACTTTCTGTATAAACCTCATTTCTTTATAAATCACTCAGCTTCAGGTGTTCCTGTATAGCAATGCAAAATGGACTAACACAGTCATTTCTAGTAGGATATGCTAAAAATGGGAAAAACATAGAGCAGTCTTTTAAAAAGTTGTAAAACGTACCTAAGGAAGGAAACGTAGTTTGTAAGAACTTGCTGGCTGGTGGTCTGGCTTAGTCTCCACAGCCTGGAATGTACCATCCGGTAAAGTCATGTCATGGCCTCTCTGGCCTCTCTTTGTATTTGTGAAGTGGGCACAAAAGGCTGTGTGTCCCTTAAATGATTCACAGGAATTTACATGAAATTATTAGTCTACCTC
The DNA here is from genome assembly GCF_000951035.1 of Colobus angolensis palliatus. Lineage (NCBI taxonomy): Eukaryota > Metazoa > Chordata > Mammalia > Primates > Cercopithecidae > Colobus > Colobus angolensis. The sequence goes on along the minus strand of NW_012116599.1, from coordinate 6,054,359 downwards.
CTGAAAAATCATTTTTGTGCCTAAGGAATCAATGCTCTTTAAAAACAAAATATTCTTGTGATTCTCTTACGGAAAAGAGAGCCTTTACCGCCAGCTAATCAGTATCTTCATTCAGACAGACACACATGCGCGCGCGCACACACACACACACACACACATGCACACACACGGTGGGGGGATCTTTTTGGCATACCATTAAAAGCCACAATAAATCTTAGCACCTGACTGAAAAAAAAAAGGAAAAGAATTTCACTGAAGCCTCAGAGTGCTTAAATAAAGACTAAAGTGCTCTGCAGATCAAAATGATTTATTCTCAGACAATTCACCTAGAGACATTTTTCTCCAATTACTAAAGGTCTGGTGAGGGAGAATCCTTAATGACATCTTCAACAGACGATATCTTGGAAAATCCTTTTAGTTCCTCTTCGGGATCTAACCAGGGTACATACTTAGAAACTAGGAAACATTTGGCCGGCTCCTCATCAGAAAAAGAGAGATTTAATCCCATCTAGTATTACATGCAGCTTTGCTCAAAATAAAGCAGCTGCTTGCGAACTGATTTGAGCCTTTTCCCATTTAAGCAAATCCATTTTTTGGTGTGTGTCTTCTTCAGCTGAATCTGACTTGTCAGGCTGAGAACATATGTGTCTGTCATTCCAGAAAGAATGCACATTTATTTTCCTCTCATTTAATGTTTGAACATGATCACAGTCACCAGATGGGTCAGAAAAACAATGACAGCATGGTATAAATCTTCAGAGGGTTTATCAATCTGATTGAATTGAGAAGATAAAGTGGATTTTGCTAGAAATCCAATAAACTCTCTCCACTTCGAAGAATAATAAGAGTTTGTGCCAATTTTCTCCTTTATTACCATCTCTGCCCTTTCTCTTTTTATGCTGTTTTCTGTTTCACTTCCTTCGTATTACAAGACTCATTTTATTCTCTAGCGGTGTTAGGTTAGCCTCAGTCCTAGCTTAGTTAGTTGAAGAGATTGGGGGCCAATGGTGGCAGTAGGACTAGTCAGGGACTTAAAGCTGGATGAACCAGAATTTGAATACAGGCTTATCCCCCAAATCACTGGGTGGTCCTTCAGCCTCAGTTTCCTTGTATAAAAAACGAGGCAGACCTTTTCATAATGTGACAGTTAGACATCATGAATGTGAAGCATTTAAAGTGATTTCTGGCCCAGTAAAGAGTGCTTATTCTTATCTTGGACACCCAAGTTTAGGTTTGTTAGCCAGAGGTTCATTTTCTCTAAGGAGGCAGGAATTATCACCAAGAGGAGTGAAATACTCTTTACTAAAGACCTTTAACAGTACCATTGAATTGAACCTCTATCTCTGTTCTGTGGCTCTGATGGTAGGAATAGTATGTCCACGTCTGTGATTTTCTCTAAGCATTGAAATTGAAGTGTTAAATTTGCTATCACCTACTAATCAGAAAATTGCGATCCATAGTTCAACATGCAGTAACTGGCAAAGTCAAACTCCAGGGCTTGATTTTGCCGGGACATGGTGCTTCAGATGTCTGTCGTTTAAAAAATAAATGGCTACGTCTACCAGATAGGTTCTACTGGAACTCGGCAGAGCTCCCAGTGACCTCACCCACCACAGTAACTCCAGCAGAGGGAGATTTGCAAAATTAACCTGCTAAAGACACCTGTGGTCAAAACACCTTCCTTTTGGCCAGTGAACTGAGCAGTTTCTAAGGTGAAAGATTTCAGTGAGCCCACTGTTCTTTATGTTTATTTTTAACTGGAGAAAATGGACACCATCTTTAGAATGATATATACAACAATAGAGGAAGATTTTAAAATTCAGTAACAAAAGGGTTGTTTTTATGATCACGCTTTAAGATTTAACATTGAAAGAACAAAACCTCCTTTTTTGTTTGTTTGTTTTGTTTTGTTTTTGAGACGCAATTTGGCTTTTGTTGCCCAGGCTGGAGTGCAATGGCGCGATCTCGGCTCACCACAACCTCCACCTTCGTGATCAGCTGATTCTCCTGCCTCAGCCTCCTGAGTAGCTGGGAGTACAGGCATGCACTACCACGCCCAGCTAATTTTTGTATGGTTAGTACAGACCCGGTTTCTCCATGTTGGTCAGGCTGGTCTTGAACTCCCTACCTCAGGTGATCTGCCTGCCTCGGCCTCCCAGAGTGCTGGGATTACACACATGAGCCACCTTGCCTGGCCTAGAACAAAACCTCTTTAAGGAGAGGAAATCCAAGTTGACCCATGTGAAGAAGCCAACCATGCAAAGACTGGACATGAACATTCTAGGCAGAGTAATCCAAAGGTACATATACCCTGAGATGGGAATGGATTGGTGAGTGAGGAAAAAGAAGCAGGCAGTGTGAGGCTGGGATATAGTGGATAAGCAGGGAGAGGCATGGTGTGACAGGCATTAGGCACCAGAACATAGGAATAGGTAGGTGCAAGCCAGGTCTTGCAATGGGGCAGGATACCACTGACTGCCTTTAGGCAGGTAATGAAGTGACTACTCTGGCAGACAGTGGATTTAGGGAGCGGCAGCCATGAGAGCAGGGAGATAAGCTAGGAGGCTGTTGAGATCGTACAGGTAAGAGATGGGTGTCCTGGGCTAGGAGGTGGCACACAGATAGAGAGAAGTGAATGATTTCAGGATATATTCTGGAAGTAGCCTTTGAATGGAAGAGTGTGCCGATGGTTTGGTTGTTGGGAGCAGAAGTGATGAGACCAAGAGAGAAAACAAGGATGACGCCTAGGTTTCCGTTTTTTCCAAATAGTGAATAATTGGTACCATTACAGATACGGGGAGGTGAAGAGAAACAGGTTTGGGGATCAAAACCACATGCATTGTTTTGGCTGTGTTAGTTTCATCCTTCATGATGGTCTCTAGAGTTTAATATAAACACAGCATAGTGAAAGGACAATTTACTGCAAGTTGTAAGTTCGCTCTAATTAAAGATCAAGTCACTGAATATCATGTGTAAAGAAAAACCTAAGTTATGAAGAAAACATAGTATAACTCAAAATGTTTTAGTTTTCCTGTCTTCCTTTTCTCCACTTTTCTTAGATCTATCTTTTGAAGACCTCCCTTCCTTGCTGGGCTTCCTTGCAGCACACCTAGGGCTTGAAATGTGCTCCCTCTTCTCTTTCTCTGCTGGGCTATGCCATCGTCATCTCCACTAGTTCTTGGTGCCTGCCACAGAGGTGGCAGCCACAGGATGTTTTCTAAATGAAGAAGCAAATCAATGAAGATGTGCCGAGGCACCTACATCTTCACCTCTGGTCAGTCTCATTGCAGGCTGTAATCGGGAGGTGAGGGAGATTGAACGGAAGGCATCTACCAGCATCAGTTTTGTTCTGACATGGGTTTCTGCCCTGTTCATGGCACGGAGTCCCCACCACAGACTCTAGTTTTAGTAGATGGCTATCAGTTCTCTTGGGCCTAAATTCCTGCCTTGTCAACCTAGCTGCGCTCTTAGGCCCCCCAAGACAGGAGCCCAGCAGGTTCTTGACAGCAGAATTTGTCTTGCCTGTATTTTGTCCACTTTATGCATATATGAGCCCAGATCTGTCATGAGCTATACTCTTTAATCTCAGACACCTTGGCCATTTTTCATAGTGACTAAATAGTGCCTGCTCCCAAGTCCCTGTTTTCAAGCCCCATGGCCCATCAGGAAAGACCATGATCCCTCCCTGACCTTCCCTGTGATAGCTGTTTGCAATATTTATAGCTGCTGCTTGTCACTGTTTGGCCAGGATGTTCCCTCTACTCAACCATTGCTGCCCCTGGATTCTTTCCTAATCCTTACCCCAATTCATGGGCTACCTCAGGGAACATAGCTAGTTCAACTTCCTGGCATCTTTTAAAAAGTTTCTTGAGATGGAGTCTTGCTGTGTTGCCCAGGCAGATCTCAAAATTCTGTGCTCAAAGGATCCTCCTGTCCCAGCCTCCAGAATAGCGGGGGTTACAGGTGCATGCCACTGGCTTGCAGGCTTCTTCAACCATGCAAGCCCACAGTTATCATTCTTCAATCTGGTCAAGTCATTAGATACAACAAATGTAATCAAACAAAACACATGGAGGAGAAAACAAAATAACTTACTGGTATAAAGAAAAACAGCAGGCTGCGGCTACGTGGCTTCAGAAGAATCTGGTTATAAGGCATGTTGTGGAGTGTATGTGCGTGTGTGTGTAGATGTAACCTGATATATTTATCTGCAAATACTTTTATTTTTCAGTTGTTCACCTGGCTTTCTAGGAGCAAAACTTAAGCTTTGCCACCAGCCTGTCATAGGTCAATGAACATTGATGATTGAATATTGATGCTTACTAAGGAGTAAAGCATGTGCTAAGTACTAGGGATAGCAATTTCTATCCTTTCACAGTTGAACTCCTCCTATGTACCAGGCGGTACTCTGGTTCAGGACCCATTCTTGAACGTTTTTACCCAAGATTAACACTGGAGGCTCCCTCTTTTCTAGGAACTCAGTGGGAGGGACAGATCAATTCCTTGAGAAGCTCCAGGCAATGAAAAGGTTACCTTGGCCCTTTCCCACCCTAATACAATTCAAACTCAAACAACACTAAACTAAGTGGAAGGAAGTCCAACAAAGTACTGAGTTTTTCCTGTAGTGAGTGATTATTTCAATAATTTTGTTAAAATAAATATCTATCAAACTATTTCTATTTCTTCCTCTTCTTTTTTTTTTTTGTTATTGTTGTGTTGTTGCTGCCTGTCTTTTGCCAAGGGCTCGCACACATTTTCCTGGCTGGTAATTTAGCATATGGTTCATGGAAGCAATAAACAAGTAAGCAGATTTAAATAAATAGTTGCAACATAAATAGCCACACCCTATATTAGAAGTATATTCAGAGTGCCAGGGATGTAAACACTGTTCTGTGTGAACACGGCACTTCCTACCCTCTCTCCTCTATTGCCTTCACATTCATATTCAGGGGTAATTGCTTCCAGATTCAGGGGAAAATGGAATGTACATAAATCACAGCTCTCAGGAAAAATAAGGTAACATATGGCCGCTTAGGTTTTTGTGTGAGATGAAGGAATGAACTCAGAAATATTCGCCTGTACTTTTGAAGTTTTGTGGGTCTTGTTATTGCAACCCTAAGGTGTGAAATGTTTGTACTGTGTCTGCAATTAAGAATTAGCATAGCTGCTAACTCAAAAGCTTCCTTTATATGCTGCTTTTTTCTTTCTCACTGAGTTTTAGCTTACACAACTTGTTCAAAGGACAGCATCAAAGGATTGCTTTATCAGTTAGTTTAGGATAATAGACTGGGGTTGAACTCTAGTCAGTAAAAGGAAACTTTTCAGACTTGGAGTTAAAGTTCAATCTGTTATTCTTGGCATATGGCCCAAGAGGGAAATAGAATTTATGGAAGAGACTTGTTTGCTGGACGGCTATATGATCCAACAGTTGCTATGAAGAGATCACAGAATGGAATGATCAAATGAATGTTCACACACTACTGACAGCATGAAAAGATTTCACTTTCCTCACACGACTTCTTTCTTTAAGCGCCATTCTTAGTGCTCCTTCAATATAGTGAAATCTCACTCATTGTGAGTGAAAGAATAAATGTCTTCATGTGGGTTCAATTCTGGTGTTCATTAGGTTATAGTGATCAGTAATGTATTTCCACTGGGAACACATGTTTCTGCTTCATGTTGATGGTGATTACTTGGCACTCATATTGCATTAGTAAAGATTTCTTCCTCTCTGACGTAAAGACAAGAAGGAAGTTGTGCCTGGTGTCACTTGTGGAATGATTGGGAGCAGTGGTCAGCTCAGGTGGTGCTGGATGCTCATCCTGGGCCTCGGGACCTTGACAGTGGTCTTCCTTGCCATGAAGAGTGGTGCTCTCATAATCTTAGTGCCAAAGAGGAGGGAGTAGGAAGAGGGGTAGAAAGAGAGGGGGAGAGAAGAGAAAGAGGGTCATGGGGTATAAAACTTTGTAATGGATGAGCACGCTCCTGCTTCATGATCCATGGGCAGTGTCTGCAGCTGTTGAAAGGAAGTCATCCATAGACACCACCCTGCTGCTCCTGAGTGGGGCAGTGCTCTCTGTTTCTCAAATGGAGCCCAGCCAGCCTGTGCTTGTGTGAGTGTGCTTGTGTGAGGGTTGGAGGCTGGTTGGTGTCTGCAGAGTGACACCACTCTGCCCTCTATGATTTTCTTACATCCAGCCACCTTGTCTGGGATCCCCTGACCTCTCAGGTTCGTGTCTTCTTATGCCATGCTGGAGAAACCTTTTGGTGTCTGGCAGACTCCTGCAACACTTATCCTTCCTAATCTATTATTTAGGTATGGTCATCATTTCAAAAGTATTGTCTTACCACTATCACTTCCTTTCCTCTATCATTTAGTAGGGCTGATGGAGAAAGACTAACAATAAACGTGGCAGTGCCAACACAAATATATCCAGAGATGATAAACTCGATTCATGGGAAGATAGTTAAAAACTATCAATTGAAAGATAACAAATGTGGTTGAAATCCAGTTGCTCAAACATGTAAGATTGTAATGACTAACACTCCTAGAGCAATGTTCTGAGAGCTTTGCTTATATTAGTGCATTTAATCCTCACAATAACTCTATAAACCTGGTACAATTATTATCTTCATTTTTGTTTTTACAAATGAGAAAACAGAAGCACAGAGATATTAAGCATTTAGCCCAAGGTTATACAGTTGGTAAGTCCTAGACCTGAATTTGAGCCCGGGCATTCTTGCTCCAGAGTCTGTGTACCTAATACATATGGGGATAACATGCACAGATCTAAGCATGAAGAGACTGTGTGTGACAGAAAACTACATAAACTTCCGAAGGGCGCGGTGGCTCAAGCCTGTAATCCCAGCACTTTGGGAGGCCGAGACGGGTGGATCACGAGGTCAGGAGATCGAGACCATCCTGGCTAACACGGCGAAACCCCGTCTCTACTAAAAAATACAAAAAACTAGCCGGGCGAGGTGGCGGGTGCCTGTAGTCCCAGCTACTCGGGAGGCTGAGGCAGGAGAATGGCGTAAACCCAGGAGGCGGAGCTTGTAGTGAGCTGAGATCGGCCATTGCACTCCAGCCTGGGCGACAGAGTGAGACTCCGTCTCAAAAAAAAAAAAAAAAAACTTCAATTTAGAAGGCTCTGCTACAGTTCACATAATTAATTTGAGTCTCAATGTCCTCATTAAACATTAAGGATGATATGCTTGCTCACAAAGTCTGTGTTCAAAGAAAGCTTTCATAAGAAAACACTTAAGTCTAGGCCTGGTACAGAATGTGTGTGCAATAATGTTTTCTTCTTTCCTCTTCTGTCTACACAAGTACCCGATGCATCAAATTCAGTCTTCAGGTATATTGCTGCTCGGCCTAGACTACATTATTAGCATCTGCTGTTAGGTGTTAATTCTTCATTTACTGTGGCACATATATACCATGGAATACTATACAGCCATAAAAGAATGAGGTCATGTCCTTTGCAGGGACATGGATGAACCTGGAAACCATCATTCTCAGGAAACTAACACAGGAACAGAAAACCAAACATCGCATGTTCTCACTCATAAGTGGGAGTTGAACAATGAGAACACGTGGACACAGGGAGGGGAACATCACACTGGGGACTGTTGGGGGGTGGGGACCAAGGGGAAGGAGAGCATTAGGACAAATACCTAATGCATGCACAGCTTAAAACCTAGATGACAGGTTGACAGGTGCTGCAAACCACCATGGCACATGTGTACCTATGTAACAAACCTGCACGTTCTGCACATGCATCCCAGAACTTAAAATAAAATAAAAATTTAAAAAGAAAAAAAAATTAAGTGCAGCATACAGAATAATGCCCCCTCCAAAGATACTCACGCCATAACCCCTAGAACCTGTGAATATTTTAGCATCATGTGACAAAGGGACATTGCAGATTACTTTAAAATAGGGAGATTATTCTGGATTATTCAATATAATCACATGGACCCTTAAAGGGAAGGGAGAAGCGTCAGAGAGAAATACAGCAGAAGAGGCAAGGGAGAGCCAAGGCACGAGAGGGGCCTCAGTGCATTGATGCTGGCTTTCAAGATGAAGGAGGTCATGAGCCAGATGGCCTCTTTTGCATTAGTCCTCAGTTTACATCCAGAAAACAAACAGGGACCTTGGTCTTGAAGTCACAAGGAACTGAATTTGATCAACAGCCTGAGTTAATTTGAAAATGGGTCCTTCCCCACAGTTTCCCAAAAGGAACACAGTCCTGCTGACACCTTGACTTCAGCCTATAAGACTCTAAGCTGAGGGCTCTCCCTGAGCCACAATGTATTACACCTGGACCTTGGATTTACAGAATTTGTGAGATAGTAAATGTTTTAAGCTGCCAAATGTGTGGTAATTTGTTACTGTGACAATAGAACACCTTCTATTGCAGGTACCTACCTTGTCCCAGAAACTCTGCCAGTTACTGGGAATATAGCTGGGACCTCGACAGAGTGATACCCTGATATCTAGGACACGAGCTCACCCGAATGCGGTGTTCGGCGGAGGCCAGTTCTTTCCTGATCCTGCTTGATGGTAGTTCCTAAAGTAATTGTCTTGCCAGTGTGTGCCTCAATCTCCACAACTGTAAGACAATAGTAATTGCACAGAGCTTGTCTCTGGAATTGAGGTATAAAGACTTGTGAGCTGTTGTCCATTTAGTCCTTGGATGACCTGTGAAAACTTAACTGCCTGCTGGTGCTGAAATGCATCTCCCACAAAATGTGGTTGTGTCCCTCTGCTCATAGATGTGGTCTGCAAAGATGCTACCTCTGACTCAGGCAGGAGCACTTATTTAATCGAACAAATTAGCTGTCTGAATTAGTTTTTGAAAAAAAATTCCCATGCGGGTCTTTTCTTAGTGTGGTCCCTTTTGTAATTCTTTAGACAATGGTAATCATCAGATGAAAGAAAGAATTAAAGTGGAAAAGACAACAGAAGGGTTCTCACTGTACTAACTGCAGACAAATTTGAGATCATCAGACAATTAGTTGCAACAAACCCAGGTCACATACAAACAAATGCCATTATGTAAAAATACAAAATACTTCCCTCAGCAAACAACCTTGAGAACTGAACAAATATTTAGATTTGCCAGCATCTGTTGAAAATCTGTATAAATCGTCTCAAATAAACTGAACAATGCTTAAGAAACACTTGTGTTAAATAACCTGAAAAGAAATAATTTGTATTTACTGAAGAATTACATAAACCAAAGCCTCACTTGCCTCAATATAATCTTATATGGAGAATTTACCTCCTGGGATAGGCTTTTTCTAGTCACCTTGTCTAATTTATTATACTTGTAAGTCTGTCATCATATGATTTATTTTCTTTAGAGTCCTGAACACTGTCTGACATTTATCTTATTTAAGTATTTTGCTCATTGTCTCTTTAGCTTCTAGAACATGAACTCTTTGAGGGCAAGGCCTTGCCTATTGGTGAGATGCTGTTTATGTTCCATCTGGTACCAACCTGAGTTTTCCTCTAGAAAATCCTCAGCTTTCTTCTGACCATTTATTCCCAGGGAAGCAGATGTCATCCTGAACTTCAGTCTTTTTTATCCATATATCTGCTTTTAAATTTTAAAATATTTAACTGACAAGTAAAGATTGGATATATCCAAGTAGTGCAATGTGATGATTTGATAAATGTGCACATTGTGTATAATGATTGCCACAGTCAAAATAAGTAGCACATCCATCATCACCCATGCTGTATATTATATTAGCTCTCCAGAGCTTATTCATCTTATAGCTGAAAATGTGTAACCTTGGATCAACATCTCCCCATTTCTCTCACCTCTCATCCTCTGTTCTACTCTCTGTTTCTATGAGTTTGACTCTTTTAGATTCTGCATACAAATGAGATCATAGAGTATTTGTCTATTTCTAGCTTATTTCACTTAGCATAATGTCCTCTAAGTTCATCTATGTTGCTGCAAATGGCCAAATTTCCTTCTTTTTTATGGCTGAATGATATTTCGTTGTATATATGAACCACAATTTCTTCATTCATTCATTCATTAATAGGCACTTAGTTTCCATGCTGTGGCTATTATGAATAAGGTCTTAATGAGAGTGCAAATGGAAATAAAAATATCTCCTCACGCTACTGATTTCCTTTCCTTCAAATATCTACCCATTGTATGGCAGTTCTATTTTTAGTTTTTTGAGGAAACTCCATAATGGCTGCACCAATTAACTTCCCACCAAAAGTGTAAAAGAGTCCCTTCTTCTCCACATCCTTGCCAACAATTATTAACTCTTGTTTTTTTAAAACATAGCCACCAGACTTTAGCCTTGAAAGCATTTGCATCCATGGCCCAAAGTAGTCAGCACATTCCATCCCATTGGCTAGGAGGATGGATTTGTTACAGGCCCATAACCAAAGTCATACCTATCAGGATGAAAACGATTCAATTTTGGGACTTCTGTTTGAGCTTTTCCACTGGATCTTAAGCCTGAGAGGAGGTGGGGCTAGAGCTTCTGTTGCCATTTTACCTTTACATTGGCTTTATCAAAATGGTTGAAAGGCTAAGCCCAGAGATAGAGGAAAAGCGAATCTGATGGTGTAATGTAGGCCCTAAATCCTGCCATGTTCATTTCAGCACTGACCATGGGATTTTTACTTATGGGGCAAATATATATTTTTCTCCAAACAAATATCTCCAATTGAATTATAATTGATAATCCAGAGAAAACAGAGAAGCATAAAGTACTATGGAATAATTGCTTTGCTAATCTGGGAACAAAATTTCTATAACTTAATTAAACAATGTGTGTGTGTGTATGTGTGTGTGTGTGTGTGTGGTGTGATGTCTACCAGCTGCCCACCATCCTTTGTCTTAGGGTCTGATTCATTTAGAAAACTCAAGACAGGTGAAATGAAATAGTATATTAGCTATTCCCTAAAACAGCAAGTAAAATCTTTGACTTGTGGCTTTGAAAACTGTACCTCATTTCTATTGTACCTAAGTTGGCAGCTCTAAACACTTTGGGTAAGAACTTTCTACTCTTCTTATTGAATACCATCAGCCTTAATGCAGATTATTAGTAAGGCAGATTATTTTGAGTTCTTGTGATATTTCAAATTATGAAATTTGAAACTGTGATATTTCTGATTATGTTCCTGTGTGTTTGGGCTACTATTGGATATCCAATGAATGCAATTTATTTAAAAATCCCAACAAAACTGGACCAAAAAGCTCTAAACATAGTTACTTGATCAAAATTCTCTTAAGGACGACTGATTGACTGATGTGTTGACATGAGAGGGTCAAGACAGCTGCACTGCTGGGCATCCTGGTGGCCATGAGGGGCTGCAGTCATTAACGGGTGCTACAGCTCAACCTGTGGACCGGTGAGTTGTTTTTGTTCAAAATTTTAATGTGAAGAAAAAGGAGAAGGAGGAAGAATAGTATATCTAGAGAACTGTCTAGAGGCAAAAAGGCAGACTTGAAAGAAGAAGAGTTTTAAAGCACGAGGATGAGAGTCAAGAATTTATCATCAGTCTTGCTCCTGAACATCCACTGGGAACATACTGCTATTTTATTAGTGAAAACTATTTTTTGGTCTGGTCATAGATAGGAGCAAGAGAAATCATTTGAAAGTCTAGGCCTTGGTAACTGAAAAATTTATAGAGAGAAAAAAGGCAAAAAAGGTATTACATGGACAGACATTTAGAATATACATCCAATGGATTCAACCAAAACTGAGTGCTTTCATCCTGAAAGCAGTCACAGCAAACACAACTGGAAAGCATCACACGTACCTTCAGCAAATGTCTAAAAATAAGTCCAAGATTTTAGACTTGAGATCCATCCATGTAGGATCAAGAAGATCCAGTCTGAGCACAGTGACACACCCCTGGAATCCCAGCACTTTGGGAGGCCGAGGTGGGTGGATTGCTTGAGCCTGGTCAATATGGCAAAACCCCGTCTCTACTAAAAATACAAAAATTAGCTGGACGTGGGGGTGCGTGCCTGTAATCCCAGCTGCTTGGGAGGCTGAGGCATGAGAACAGCTTGAACCTGGGAGGCAGAGGTTGCAGTGAGCTGAGTTCACCCTACTGCACTCCAGTTGGGCAACAGAGTGAGAGTCTATCTGTCTCAAAAAAAAAAAACAAAAAAACAAAAGAGATCCCAGAGACAAGGACAGACTGAGGTTTCGGAGGAGGACTGTCCAAACACCCAGCAAGCACTGGAGACCTGGGCCTAGGAAGACCTGTGTTTCTTTTCCCTTCTAAGGAAAAGAACTTGGGTGAAGGAAAAAAAGAAAGAAAGAAAGAAAAGTCATGAATCCAGTTAATCCAAAATTAAAGTATCAAGAATGACTCAACACTGAGCCAGTGAATAACCAATGTAGAATTTTTTCTAGTTCCATACATGTAACAGGAGTTAAATGACTCATGTTTCAGAAAAGGAAAGCATAAATGAGGGTCGCTGTGGAAATGTTTCCTTTACCTGTCAGACCCTAGGCTTGGTCAACAGAAGGTAGACAGCTCAAGAAAATCCACTGTGAAGAAACTGCCAGCACAAACAAACTGACAAAGTCTGGCAATGAGCAGTAAGAGGGAATTTGAATAGGTGGATGGAGTAATTGGGAGTTGGCAATAGGCAAACAGCAGAGGTACAGAGAAGCAGAGGGTCTCAGATAGACAGAATTCAGGACTCCAGAACTCAGAGTTCTGGCTCAACCAAAGCAAGAACACTTTGTCTAAAAAAACCTGGAGTAAGGAATAAGACACTTAGAATAAAAGTCAAATATGAGACAATTGGATAAATATGTGATGTCTAGATCTCAGGCATAAGGCAGGACATTTGTCTGGCCAGGCAGGGATCTCTTGAGCCTTGATTTTGTGCTCTTTTGAACCTAGGGTGAAGTTCAGTCTGCTGTGAGAAGCTGTGAAATCCCACATCTGAAGATCAGATGGACATGTGGGCAGAGAATACAGTGAAGCTCATTTCTATCTTTATTCCTCAAAATCTGTCCTTTGTCTTTCTCTCCTAAGTCTCCTTGGTTTCAGCTTCCTCATGGCCTCAATATATACTGAGACCTTTTCCAGCTCTCTTTCTGTACGTATATAAAAATACCTATTAAAACCTGTCCTCAGAAGTTCCTGGGATGTGGGCTGTTTGCGGCAGCCACAGCAGAGGACATAATTATGAGACCTCAGGTCATCTAGGAAGCTATCTTCAGGACTATCTTGTAGGAGATTAATGATTCGTGTGATCTCATCATTCATCCATTCAAAGCATATTTATTTAATGGAACCAGTGAAATCTCTACTTTCCTGGAATTTACAGCCTATAACTACAGTTCCATTCCTTAGTCTCAATCTCAGAGACATTTCAGATTCAGTGTGTTCTGAAGTCACATCATATAATGAGAAAACACAATTTCTTGTGTAGTATGGTGTGTCTGACTTATTGCATGTTTCAATAACTTTTCATTAAACAAAGAACTTTTTGATTTCAGGAAATAGCTTAGTAAATAACAGTTTCCATGATCTAGTCACCTGACTTGACTGAATTAAACTGCGCTAACACCTTCCAAACAGTCCACAAATTGGTAATGTACAAGTAAAAAAAAAAAAAACTGTAAGTGCACAATTTTACATTTCTTACAGCTCTATGTTCCTTATGTAGAATGTAAATAATTAAAAATAATAAAATTTTACTACCCAGAGATAATCACTGTTAATCACTTATAATTATCTGGCATATAGCTTTCCAGATTCTCATACATATATGTTGATGCTCAGTAACTATTTCATGTTTTGCTTTTTATCTATTATATCATAAATTACCTTTTCATATTAGATGTATTTCTGTAGTATAAATTTGATGGCTACCTACAATCCCATCTTACAGATGTGCTGTAGTTTATAATCTCATATTGTTTGAATATAGCTTGTCACAAGTATTTTCACTGTTACAAATAATGCTACAGCAAACATCTTATATCTTTGTGAGTATTTATGACTATTTCCTCTAGGACAAATTCTTAGGAGAACTTATAGGTTAAAGGATATGTAAAAATTTCAACATTTTTGCTATTTATGTTGTCAAATTTAACTCCAACAAAATTTTCCCCCAAAATTACAATCAGGAATCAATTCCTTATTATGTTATGAATCTGGCTGCATGAGTTCTTCTTATAAATGATGCCAACTAGTTATTAAATCTTCTATTTTCCTTCCATTGCATGAATCCTGCCTTTAACAAATGAAGTACACAATTTCATATTCAGAACTAACACCTGAAATTCTAGTGGTTCGGTCCTATTAATTCATTTATAATTGTGTACTAGATAAAACTATTGCTGAAAATGTATTTAAATGTATCAAGTGGCCTGAGTCCTAATGTCAGGTTAATCTCACGTTGGTTGGACCTTTGGATTGAGGTGGAACATGGAGGATTTTTGAGCTCGAAGGAGCTTTAAGAAGTGCATGTTTTCATAATAGTTCTGGTACAAGAAGCTTTGTTTTCTTAGGCATCTGGAGAGACAGCAGATGACATGGGTGGCTACTCCCTTTCCTTCTATTGTTCTTCCTGAACCCTGTCGAAGCCAGAATTTTGTGAAACTTCAGAACGTGGTTTATGGGACCTCTTTTCTTGCTTTTAATTTTAAATTCCATTTGACACATCTTTAAATGGTCTTCCTAACTTCTCAAACATGACTATGTCCAAAGAGGTTTGATTTCTTCCAATATTGTCTCAGAAATGTCAGTAGTATTCTGTCCTGGAAAGACTCACTGTCTGATGGGGAAAGGTGGTAGATTAAAGAGGCTTATGAATACTTGGCTGCTCCCCCTTCAAGAGGTACATTCTTACTACCTGGTCCCAGGCTTGGATGGCTTTGTGACCTGCTTTGTTCAATAAAAAGTGAAGGTCGTGGTACTATCCAAGTTCTAGGCTCAGCCCTTAAGAAGACTTACAACTCCCACTTTTTTTCTCTTGCGCAGCTGCTGTGCTGTGTAAGAAGCCCAAGCTCAATCACTGAGTGATTAACCAGCATGTGGAGAGAGGCCTTAGACGATGAGATGTCATCGTTGATGTCTTGCTCTCAGCATCTGAATGCAGCTACATGAGTGACCTCAACTACTACAACACTTAGCAGAAGAATGGCTCTGCTGAACCTGGTTGGCCCATAAATTCATGAAAACTTTTTAAAAATGCTATTGTTTTAGGCTAGTAAGTTTTGAGATGGTATGTTACACAGTAATACATAACTAAAACAAAGATAGACAAGTGTACAAGTTCAATTCACTGGCTATAAAATAGACAAGGGAGAGATCATAGGTGGCTGTCTACCCTTATATGGAGGAATCAGAAAAGGCTTCCATGGAGAAATGGTATTCTACTTGAACTTCGAGAGATGAAAATGTTTCTGGACAGATGAGGGGGAGTCTCTTCTATGGAATGAATATTCCAGAAGATGACTTGGAGACCAGGAATAACATGACATTCTCAAGTGAACTGATAATCTAATATCGACGATGGTTGTAATTTGATGGCTTAGAGAGAAACTGTGTAAAATCAGGAGGAATAATCACAGGAATACCATACTTGTCTTTCTTTTGTATCATGTTACCAGGAGAGAAGACCTTGTAATTGACACATTTCACCTACCTACATTCTACAGTGCCAACATTTTCTGAAGGACTAATGAGACAAAAGGAACTGCATTTGTTGAAAGGCAGCGTCTGATCCTCATTTACTATTCTAACTAAATGATTAATTCATTCCAGAAACAAAAACAAAGACATAGTCATATTATAAACATGAATTCCTCAAGAAACCCTTCTATGGACCACCTAGGAGGCACTTGGGAACCACCAGTCAGGATCGGTTTGGGCAAGATTATGAAGTGGTTGGAGTTTATCTTGGTGTTCCCAGGCTCTCATTTTTGTGTCTTTCAGTCTGCTTCATGTCTCAGTAGCACTAGGCTCTCCACTTTTCTGTGAAAATCTGCTTCTCAGAAAAGATCAGATACACGTGTTCTTACTTAGAAGCATGATCCCCAGAAGAAGGCTATTGTTTCCAAGAAGGGTATCCGTTTTACTTCTGAGAAGACAAGGTTTTAAGCTACAGGAGTGATTCTGTGATGGCGTATTTTTTTAAAAGTAATTTAGTGTGAAAGAATTTGCAGACAGGGAAAGGGAGAAAACATGTTGGCTTCTCACTTCCCCTCTAATCACATCCTGAATTAACAGACTGCTTATTCTTTTAGAGTGAATCCACTGGACGAGTCATTAAAGGGAGTTTGCAATGTTTAAGCCAAAAAGCCAAATGTTGTGGGAGATACAATAGTTATAATAAAACCAGTCCCCACCCTCAAACATCTCACTGTTTAGTAGGAGAGAGAAGAAACAACAACTGATAACAATAAAGTAAGGCAGAATAAATCACAGGCAAAACATATACAAAATACTATATGAGAGCCCCTCAAAAGAAGACAATTATTTCTAAATGATGAAAGTTATGAAAGTGGACTAGTGGTCAGAGGTGGGTGGGGATAGGGAAGGGCAGGAGGAAATGTGTGGCCGGTACCGTCAACCCTACATAGCATGCATTGGAAATTGGAGGCCCATAAAGGTAAATAACTTCCCAAGGTAAGCTAGTTAGTGACTGGCATGGCGGGAACTTAAGGAGAGCGAAGGAGTGTGGAGGGATGTAGTGGAAAGTGGTGTAGGGATCACATTTTAATTCTGTGCTAAGGAATTTAATTTAATATTCTGGGAATAAGGGGAGCTTTTGAAGGTCTTTTGTTTGTTTGTGGGGTGGAGTGTGTTGCTGGGTGAAATAGACATGATAGATACATAGAGATAATTTACTTGATATTGTGAAGGATGAATTAGAAAGAAAAGAGGTTGCACTCAGGGAGACATATTACAGTGACTCATCCACCCATTTATCTACCTTTCAACAAAAATTTAGTCAGAATCGACTGTTTCCCAGGCATTACAAAATATTATGGCAAGAATCCGGTGAAAGAGTGTGAGATAAGAAAGTGAGTGAGCTAGAAAGTTCACAGTAGTGATTTAATGTAGGGCTGGGACTGTCCTTCTTATGTCTGCCATTTGGTGTTTTTCTCAAATGTACGCATGGTCTTTTCACCACTGTCCAAGTTACCTCTCTGTAAGCCACTGGCTACCTGGCTTTGTATCATCTTATCCAGGAAAAGACCTCATGGCCACTGGCTTGCTGTAAGAAGGAGGGGTGTGGGTGATGGGGAGGCTCTGGGAGAGGCATCTGGGCTCTGGCAGCCAGTATTGGATGGAAGTGGAGATTCTGAATCCAGAGCATCTTCCCTGAAGCCCAGAGGGAACAGAGCCTTCGACATATCCTCTCCATCTCACTCACTTTTCCCTCCCCGATAATACCTTGTGATTTTTCTTTGAATGTCTTGTTCCCAGGACTTGCTCTCTCTGCAGATTTATAGGTACCTAGCATTTGGACTGAGGATCAAAGAAATAGTACACAATGAATGTCTAAATACAAAAATGTACCCCAGAACATCTAAATCACACATGCAAATGATGCCAGCTTTTATCAGCTTTGAGGAATGCTCTCTCTTCATTAGTGCTACCTGAAAATGCAGTCAAAGAACCAGGATAGCGTTGATCAAAGGGGCTATCTCAGCTACAGGGGCTACAGGTCACTAAGGAGAGTGAGGAAGGTGGCTAGTGCGTTCCGGGGTGTGAATTGAAGGGGAAAATGGTGGGGTGAAGCAGTCATCCAAAGATCTTCAGGGCTTTTGCCATATTAACAGTTTGCATTTATTTCTTTCAAATTTGTTGATGCTCTTGGTTCTCTTTTACCATCTGACCTTACTTTTCTACCCTTTCTTTAAAATGAATAGTATATCCAAAGTTGTCTCCTTTTTGCATAATTATCGATTCTTCTTTTAAATTAATGTCTGTTAAAAAATAGACTTTTTAGAGCTGTTTTTTTTTGTTTGTTTTACATTTGCAATAAAACTGTGTGGGAAGTAGAGAGATTTTGCATATACCCCTTGCCACTACACACTGGCAGCCTCACCTGCTATTAACACCCTGAATCACATTGGTACATTTGTTACAATGGATGAACCTACATTAACACCTCATTGTCACCCAAAGTCCATAGTTTACATTAGTGTTAGTGCTTTACATTCTAAGGTTTTAAACAAATATATAATGACATGTATCCACTGTTATAGTGCCATGCAGCATATTTCACTGTCCTAAAATTCCTTTGTGCTCTGCCTATTCATTCTTCTCTATCTCCAATTTCTGGCAGCTAGCGATCTTTTTACCATCTCCACAGTTTTGCCTTTTCCAGAATGTCATAGAGTTGGAATCATACAATATGCAGCCATTTTAGACTTGCTTTGATTACTGTTTCTTTTAAAGTACAAAATGATCTTCTGTGTTCTTTTGTCTCTAGTGGAACTATCTTTACTTTGACAATGTAAGCTTAGGAGAAGATTTTTTTTTCTGGGCTCAGTTTAACAAACTACAGGAATATAGGAAGCGATGTCCTTCATACAAGCGTTTTGTTCCATGGTGCCATCAAAAGGGATGCAATTATATTATCATGCTCTAAAATTAGACTTACCTTGTCAGTTAGGAAACAACATCCTAAGTGGAAGAGTCGCTATGTGTTTGGGATCAGAAGTTCATTGGAACTGTCTCTCCCATGGCCAGAAGACATGGGTCTTGGGTATGTATTTAGTAGTTTATCTCACTAATAACTGAATCATCATTTTTTTTGCTTTCCATTTGGTTTTGGGTAAATGCTTCCTCGATGGCCCACAACAGGTGTTCCATTGAATTGGAAGATGAGAGACTGCCATCTGGCCAGTCTGGGCTACTCACACCACTGAACCAGCAAATCTAGAAGGGGTTACTCTAGTAGCCAGTGTGAGTGACACTGAGGAAGTTGGATTCTTACTCACAGTGGGGACAAATAATATATCTGGAACCTAGGAAGTTCTCTGGGGGTGCCTCTTAGTACTTTCATAGCCAGTGTGAAAAGTTAATGAAGAACTAGAGTAACTATAAAGAGGCTGGACCACTGAGTATTTAGACCCTTCAAGAAGGTTCAGATCACCCACCATGCAGATACTCCCAGTTCGCTGAGGCCCCAGTTAGGGGCAAAGGAAACTTGGAAAGAATAATGAAAGAAGGAAGTGACAAATTCCATTATGGCCTCATGTCCACTTAGGGTCACAGGAAATACACATGTTGTTTCTTTGCTTATTTTGTTTGTGTTATCTGTTATCTTCTTCCCTCTTCTTTCTTTCACTGTTTTATACAAGTTTTGTTGGAGGCTAACTTTACAAATTAGTATTTGGTTAAAAGTAAATTCAGAAAGGACTTTGGCTGGATTCGAGGAGTAATTGACATAGTACCCAGATGGATACAAAGACTCTCTGGACTTGTGTCTCCTCATTTAAGGAAGAGGATGAGAATTCCTTTATTTGTAGTAAGAATAGTTGCATCTTGTTAGGCTGAAACACAAAGTTGGTTTTATCACTGTACAGAAGTTAAAATAATAGAAGGATATGCACGGATGCTCAGTACCCAAGGGTGTGGACAGTGCCTGCTTCTTCATGTTACCTCTTAGCTCCAGATCTACCCCTTTAAACTCAACTGAGTGTTGCTTGGCTAGGACTGTGCAAACCATATTTCTGTTTAGCTAGATGGCTCCTGGTTATGCTCTGCTAATAGGGGACACTAGATGGGGGTCTTAGAGGCTAGAGGAGGTAAAGAGAGACTGCTCCTTCCAGGATGCTTCTAGGACCTGTGAAATGACCCTGGTTATGCTTCTTCAGTTCATAAGTGAGAGAGCCTTCCTGGAGCAGCATGAGAGTCCTGCTTGCAGCATTTGCAACAATTGCAGAGCACTCCTCATCTGCCCCTCAGGGATAAAAGCACCTGATGAGCCATGCCTTTTTCTCAGGGGTCTGTACTTCTTCTGCAGGGCTCCTCTCCAAGATTCTAGAAATTTAAATTCTAATGTTTATTTCTCCCAGCCCTTGGGGTGGTAGCTGTTTCCTGCAGCTGCTACCTCTCTGATACTTCAATGCTCTCTTTCTGGCTTTTCAGTTTTCTAAGTAGATGAGGAGTATCAAGGAGATGATTTGGAAATATAAGTAGAGATTTTCTGTCTGAAAAATGAACTAAAACAAATCTATGGACCTGTTGGTCCTGTTAATCTCCATTTGCTGCAAACATACTAGCTACCTGAGATTACTAATAAGCATCTCTCACTGAGACGGATGAAGCCAATGTTTTCATTGTTTGCCTAGTAAAAAATTTTATGCTATACCCTTTCTGCTCTCTGCTGACTGGACTCTGACTCTGAAATAGTCATTAATAAGATGGAGCTTGGTATAGAGAGATCAGTTTCAAACAGGACATTGTCAATCCCAAATTCGAATCCCACCACCCAGGATGTACTAACTTTTGCATGCACAGATGAGCGATGAGGTGTTTTTGTGAGTTAGAGTCCTCTGAAGGAAACAGGGGGTATGATATCTGCTCTGGTCCGTTTGTAGGGTTGTGGGGAAACCAGAATACAATCGTGCAGTAAGCAATGTTTGGTCAGTCTTAAAGAGCTGCAGACACGTCAGGGACTGGGATCACAAAAGCTAAAGACATTCTTCAATGAAGACATTGGCCTCATCTGTCTTGCTGAGAGGTGCTTATTGGTAACCTCAGGTATCTGGCGCCCTTGCAGCTAGTGGAAATTGAGAGGACCAACAGGTCCATAGATGAGTCTCAGTTCTTTTTTTAGATAGAAAATCTCTACTCATATTTCCAAATGAACCGTACCTCCTCCCAATTGCTACTTCCAAATGTTACCCATGTTCTATTTTAGTCTCTCCCGGTTATGATAAAAATGTCAACATGATTACTGTTGCTATTTTACTTATATAGTTTTGATTAAACCTGGTCTTCTTATGTCCTAAAGCATGCTGAATTGGCTTACTATAGGGGCCTGGATTCTAATTCCATTTCTACCTGTAAACTAGTTATTTTACCCTTCCTGGGCTCCATTCCCTCATCTGCAGATTGGAAATAATCAGTCTTGTCCTGTCTGTCTCACGGGGCTTTTATACCCATACAGAAGTGTTTTGCAGATTCAAAGGTGCTCTCAGGGATGTTACTACTATTGTTGGTAGTGTTTATGGTCATGGGAATTTAAGAAAATTTTAAAAAGATCTTGTAAGCAGTGTCTGGAAATAGCACCTTATGGATAAGCATTAAAATTTGCTATTTCAAATCCTGTCCACTGCTGTACATTAAATATATACTAGTAAAATATGTGGTATTAAATTTCAACAAAGCATTAATTTCTGGAAGAAGATCAGACTCTTCAGCATATTTCCAGGCAGTTTTGATCCCATGAGTTTGTCCTAATACTGCAACCACTTGCTTGTGTCTGAGAGAGTGATTACATGTAAGAAAATTCATGCCTCAAGGAAGAAAAGACTGACAAATGAAAATCAGAGATTCCAGAACCAGGAACAACTGATTCCAAGGTTTTAAATATCAGAGACTTATATACTAGAGGAGACATGCATGCCGGAGCTGCGAAACAGTAGTGTGGAAAATACCACAGCCCAAATTATTTCTTTAATGGTCTCCAAAATAAATGGTTGCCAACCAAACCATACTTGCCATACCTTTTTCTTTTGGCTACTGTTTTGAGCTGCTTCTAGACACAAAAGGGAAAAGGAGAATGAAGTCGATTATCTGCAGAACTCATGCTAACAAGCAGTAAAGGCTCATTACATACTGACTACTTCATAAAAAATCGGTTATGTCTGACTTATTTGTGTTGGCTGTCTATATTGATTAGATTCATTGGAGAATTGCTAAACAGTTGAAAGATGAAAGGATATGGTTCACTTAAGAAACAATGCAGACATTGTTTGTTTGTGTGTATGTGTGCTTGTGTGTGTGTTGTCTTTATTTCCACTGTAGAGCTGTTTAGATTTAATAAAACCATAGAAACAACTCCTGCCAAAATAACATAAATGACATGGTTAACAGATAGTGAGCCTCAAAGTCACATGCCAAGCTGTCTCTTCGTTGAAAAGGCATATATGTTCATGCATAGAAGCAAAAGCAAATTACCACTCCCTCCTGGTGAATTATTGGATGGCTCTCCCGTCGTGAGCCTGTGAAAATCATAGGGAACTAATTTTAGCTTTTTATTAGATTTTTCCCAGATAGATTACAAATAGTTTATAGATCTCCCTAAATCTTTGCCAAATTATTTTCCACTTTAAAAAGAATATTGTCATTTAAGGCTACTGTCTCAGATGGTGTTTCCTGTCACTCGGAATTGCGGAGTTAGACTTCTCAAAACCATTAAAGTGCCAGTGATTCACCACAAGACTCCTGTTTGTGTCTGCTGATGGAAGACTGTTAAAAAACATATGGCTTTTTAGGTATTTTACTTCTTAGCCATACATGGTTTTCTAGTGAGTTAGTTCTTTTTCCATCAGCCTTGATGTGGTCTGGAAATGTGATTCGTAGCATAGCATATAACATAACTGAGGACATCTTTTGTACATACTCTTGTGTCTCAGAGGGTTAAATGAACTCTCCGATGAAGGCATGGTCTCCAGGCATGGAGGCTGGGGTGGGGAAGAGATCCATTCTGACTTCCAGCGTTCCCACTGGGTCATTGTTAGAATCAGGCTGGCCTGAGGTAGGACCCTAGCAAGGTGGTAACTCAATGCTATGGCTCATTAGATCCCTGTTTTGGGTTGTAATCCATTTTAAGGGGGAAAGGCCAATCTTTTATACTAATTAGGTAGCAACAGTTCCTAGCTGAGATGTTTTTTGTGAAAGAGCGAATGGAGTTGTTTATCAGTGAATAGTAACACTTTTAATGGACCCTACTGCTGTTGAGGATACTCTCTGTGTACATCATGCTGGAAAAAATTTCAGATGTAATTTCCAGCAGGCACCTTCACTCCATTTTAGCAAATAGCAATGCAAGTCCCAGAGAGATTAACTGACCATTGAGCTCATGGCAGAAACAGGTATTTTGACTCTAAGTTCAGGGTTCTGTTCACTATAACCACCACTTATACACTTCTCCAGCAATAATGAGGCGAGCAAAACAAGATGGCTTTCTCTGTTCTTTGAGATTTCTGACATCAGTGTTCTTCATTCTCTGTAGATGTAAATACATCTGGCTAAACTTAAAGTGACAGCAAATACTTTTCTGAAAGAGCTTTTTATGGAAGAAGGAGGTTATGTATCCTCTATTACTTCATAAGTAAGTTCTGTTACTTCATAACTAATTTTCTTACAACTTAACAACTTAAACTAAAACATATTTTTTATCTCATGGTTTCTGTGGGTTGAAGTCTGGGAATATCCTGTCTGGGTTCTCTGTCTCCAGGCATCTCACAATCAAGGCATTGGCCAGGACTGTGTTCTCATCTAATGGCTCGATTGGGAAACTCTGCTTTTAAGCTCACTCACATGGTTATTGGCAGAATTCAGGACACTGTGGGCTGCTGGCCTGAGAGCCTTCGTTCCTCGCTGGCTGTTGGCTGGAGGCCCCCTCAGTTCCTTGTCACATGGGGCTCTTCAACATGACATCTTGCTTTATCAAGACCAGTGAACAGATGGCAAGGGAAAGAGAATGCTAGCAAGGCATAAGGAACAGTCTTTTCTTATCTAATCCCAGAAGTGACATCCTATCACTTTTGCCATATTTCATATTTACATTCATTAGAAGCAAGTTCCTAGGCTCAGCCCATAGTCAAGGAGAGGGAACCACATGAGGCTGTGAATGCTGGGAAGCAGGGACTCTGGGGAGCCGTGTGAGAAGGTCTGTCACAGAAACATTGTTCTAGTTGTCACATATTTAACATATATGAAACTTCATTTATTTTGATTTACTAGAGTTCATCACAATGCACTGTTTACTTTAGGTCATGTCATCACATGTTTAGCTGTAGTTCACACAATCACCACTAAAATGGCAAGGGAGAGATGAGGATAAAGTGTAGAAAACCCTCTTCCACCTCCTCCATCCTCTTCCATTCCTATCCCTCCACCCTGAGGCATACAGAGGGAACCTACGCTTACAGGAAGTGCTGCAGGATCCTCAGCATTCTTTTAGATCAAAAGCCTGGAGAGAAAGCCATGAAGTGGTCACATTAGGACTTTGATATTGGAAGAAGTTGGGTTTGAATGCTGTTTCCACCCCGCGGTAGCCACAGGATCTTGAACAACATTACTCAAACTATTTTGTCATATGTGCAATGGGGTATTAATTCTTGCATAACAGGTCGTTGGGAGCATTAAGTAAGATAATGTATGTAAAGGAGAATAGCCAATCCCTGCCATGGAGGAAGGGTCACAGCAGATGGCCATTTCTGTCTTTCTTCCTTTTCAAATAATGGAATATTCCATAGAAAGAGTCAGGACAAAATATTGTCTTCGTGGTAGGCCTCTTTGAGTTTGAGAGTTGTGACACAGCTTAGTATCTGGGCATCATTGACTCTACTTGCTCTTTATATTTCTATAAATTAGGGTTAGAAACAGTACCTATCTCATGGGACTTTTTTTTTTTGAAGTTTAAGAAAGATAATGTGTGTTAACTGCTTAGCGCAATGGTTTCCCCATACTACACACTCAATAAATGCTTGCTCTTATAGTTGTGAAGTTTATAGTTTTCTTCGTATAGTACCTTGAAAAATTTATGTAAACTCTCTGTGCCTTTATTTCCTCATCTAGATAATGGAGAAAATTACGTAGCTACTGGGGTGGTCATTAAAATTAATGAGTTAAACATATAAAGTACTTAAAACAGTCTTAGCACGTGCGTGGTAAGTGCACAAAGAATGTAAACAAATATTAACATTATTTGTATTAGTGCTTGATCAGTGTTTGTTTCTGTTTTAGATGACTCTTACCTAGTATAAAAGTTTAACAGAAGTTTATATTGTGTTACTCATATAACATATATTATGCTATTATTTTATATATCTATGTCTCATATGATTATATTATTGAGAGGTTCGACATAAGGATGTTTCAGAGACCCCTAGAGTTCTAGTGCAGATTTTGCTAACTTTTAGTTATCAGGTAAAAATGCTCTCCTATGCATTGTAGAACACATATAGGACCAACTTTTCTAAAGTGGATGTTTGCTTGGGTTTTAAATCACCTGCATTTATGTTGCTCTCTTCTGCAGGTGATCACAGCGATTACCCTATGATGCAGGATGAGGTGAGGGATGCCACCATCCAGCTGAATTTCAGCATATTAGAGGAGAGGGGGTTGACTGAAGTGCTTCTCTTCTCAAAGCTTTTTCTTTCCTTTTCTTTTTTTTTTAAAGCATTGGCTGACATTTTGAATTGTATCTCAGTGAAAACTGAGGACAATACCTATTAGTAGTGATGCAAATAAATATCTTTTCTTATTTTTATATTTAAAAAAAACCCTGAAAAGTAAAATTGGCAAAGAAAGAAAATCCTAAGGCCACCTACTCACATTCTCCTATCTCTGCTAAAAGGACCAAGAGCTAGATTTAGCCTCTACACACACACACATGCACACACACACGAAGAACCAAGTGGTAGAATCAAATATTAAACAGAACAACTTTTTTTTTTTTTTTTGGTCACTGTCCACTCATACATTGCGTGTGTGAAGAGCCTGAGGTCCCCAAAGACAATGTGTGAGATGGACATTACAGTATCACCTTCAAATGGCCTTTTTTCACAGGTGAATCTTTTTAGTTCCAGATACTCATTCTCTCTGCTTGGTTCACATTCCAGTCACCATCATGTGGATACACGTGTTCTTTGTTGTCAGCTTGACTTGCCTTCCCCTTGAATAGTTCCTGCAGAAATTTAGCCCCACTTTAAACATATCAAATGCACCCATTATCTTCAGAGTCTTTCCTGGGAAGAAGTTTTCTTGTAACAAGGGACTCTTGGCAACAATGATGAACGTTAGCGGTTTCAGATGTCTAACAAAGGGTATGCAAAGCAATATTTGGTGAGAGAGAGAGGTTGAGAACAAGAGAGTGTTCAAGAGAGAGAGAAAGAAAGAGACAGAGGAGAGAGAAAAATCCCTTTATAAAGTCATTGAAATACAACTTCAAATACTCTTGTGTTTCTGGGAAGAAAGCTTGTATGTAGCATCCTTCCATTAAGTTCTAAATTAAGTTAATAAAAACAAGTCTGCTTTCTGGAGGTCACAGTGAGAGTCAGGCAGTGGTGATTGTTTCCATGAGAAAATTAGTTGATTGTGGGAACCTAATGATTTATCTGGATTTAGTTCAGCCTCAGTCATATGGTAAATCAAAGCATCATGTTACTCTTCCTCTGTTGCTTTCTCTCTTTAATTTTTCTTAAAATAAATTTCCTTTACCATCTCGAAGTAAAACAAATAAAATCTCCCAGTCTTCATGCTGTTGGGGGCCAAAAAGCCAGTGACGAGATTTGTCACGGGCTGCTCAGTGCTCTTGAATTGGAGCAAAGATGGACCCACTCAGGTGACTGTAATAGAGATAAGAGGGGGTTGCCTAGCTCAGAAGAGAATCTGTTTTTCTTTGACTGCACCTCAGGAAAGGTCAAATAGGATTAAATTTTTAAAGTTGACCAGAACAAAGATAGATGACTTGATTTTCAGTGCAAATTTGGTTATGTCAAACCAAGTAGCACCAGAAATATGATCGATTAACCTCTGGAGAGTCGATGGCATATTTCATTTCACTCCCTCTGGAGTCGCCATGAACACTGCACTGTCTTTCAGGATGATGGATTTACAGGGATTTCCAAATGTCTATTAATGCCCTTCACCCACTTTGCTGAGATCAGTCATCTGAACAAATGGTTTGAAGATTTTGTGTGAAGACGCTATAAAAAGAGTCATTGGTTTCCCTTGTTCATAGTAGTTATTATGTATGTGGGTAGAAAGGAGGCTACAATTTGAGAATTAATGTCATTGAAAATGAGAGCAATATTTGAGAGCCTTGAAATCTCTGAAGAGTTCAAATAAAGATGTCTATTTTGAAGAGGATCTTTATTTTCTTGTTTAATAAAGAAGATCTTAAATTTTTTGTTTTTTCAAAGTATATATTTCTGTGGCTTTTCATATTTCCACATGCTATGCAAGTTATTAAAACCCCAAATTTTCTGTCTCTGATTGCAATGGAGCTGGTAAAAAGGAATGGGTAAGAACAAAAGCAAAATGGAGTGTGTTTAGAGAGCATAACAGAGTCATCATGGAAAACAGTGGTAATTTTTAACCTTGCTGTTCCGAGCTAGAGATTTTGAGAGGACAGCAAGTGCATAGGCTGCTATCGTCTTCTCTAAAACAGAAATGCGAGTAGACATTTGGCTGAAAACCACATTCGTCATGGTTAATGGAAATAACATTTAAAATGTAACATTGAAGATGTATATGTAAATATTTAATAATATCTATTGAGAGATTTCTATATATTAGGGACTGAAATAGTTGATGTGATAATTTTGGACAGGCAACCCTGAACACAGTATATGGATGTGTGTCTATGCAAATGATCACACAAATTGTAATACAATGTGATAAAACATAAATGCTAGACAACAATTGTAAACCATGTACTACAGGGAAAATGAAAAGGAATTAATTAATTATATTATGGAGGAAGAAGAGGAAAAAGGGAGGGAAATGAAGAAGGCCTCACAAAGGAGGTGAATGCATGAACTTTGAATCATGAATGAGATTTAAGGTTATTATTATTTTTTGACAGAGTCTCACTCTGTTACCCAGGTTGGAGTGCAGTGGCATGACCTCAGCTCACTGCAACCTTACCTCCCGGGTTCAAGCAATTCTCCTGCCTCAGCCTCCCAAGTAGCTGGGATTATAGACATGCGCCACCACACCCGGCTAATTTTTAATTTTATGTTTAGTAGAGATGGGGTTTTACCATGTTGGCCAGGCTGGTCTTGAACTCCTGACCTCAAATTACTGGCCTGTCTTGGCCTCCCAAAGTGTTGAGATTATAGACGTGAGCCACCACACCTGACCAAGATTTCAGATTCTTAAGGAAAATGGCAACAAATGAAGGAGATGGTTAAGAGAAGGAGGGGAGGATGTGGATGATAATAAACCCATTCATTCAACAAATATACATTTAGTGCATAACATATGCCAGGCACTGTTTCAGAATATTCTAGCAGTGTTTTGGCATCAGTATGTGTATGTCTCTCAAGAAACCTAGGGGAAGATAATGAATGAGATAAATAATGGTAAATTCTAAGAAGGAAAAATAAAGTAGAGGAGAGTATGAAGTCTTGAGGGAAAGTGAGGTAAGAACCTTGGATGTGTAGACAAGAAAGTTCTCACTGAGAACCAACATTCTGAATGAAAAGCTGAAGGGAGTGAGGAATGAGCCATGTGGTTCCTGAGAAGAGAACATTTTAGACAGAAAGATCAGAAAATACAAAGGCCTCAAGGTGGAAACATGCCTGTGTGAGCCAAGGGGTTGCTTGAAGGGTGAGAATGAGGGGAGGAGATTTGAGGGGAGATGATTTAGAGTTGAGGTGAGACTTTGGCTTTTACTTTGAGGGAGATGGGAAAACATCAGGGTTTGAACACAGATATGACATGATCCAACAGTGTTTGCAAAGGGGTCTTGACAGCAGTGTTGAGAACTTATATTTTTACATCACTTTGTAGCTTGTAAAGTTCTTTCACATATAATGCTACACAACTCCTTCTCTTGATGAAGGAACTTAAACTCACAGAAATTAAAACAACTGTCCTGACATCTTGTCACTAATGAGTAGTTGCACTAGAATAAACGACCTGTAGGATCCAAGTTGGAGCTGTTCCCATTGTCCCACTGCCCCCAAGAATATCTGGAACACATAGGGATCAAGAAGAAAGGGGACACTTCAAAATTTCTATTTTTTTTTCTCTCTTTTCCTCCACTCTTTCAACCAAAACTGCTGTATCTTTAACCAAAAACGGCATGTCTTCAAGATTGAAAGTGTGAGATTTATAGATGATGGTGGTCATCAACACATCAACATGTTAGCATTTGTCAACACATAACTTGCCAACACATAAGCATTTAGATGAAGATTTTAGGTTTATGTTTGTGGTCCTTCTTCAGGCTGGAAATAGGTTAGGGACTGGAACTGGTCATGACTTTCAGTCATAGAAAGTTCTTTCTTTGAAGGGAGTAGTCAACAAAATCAAGGGCTGAGCACACTCAGGTTTCTAGTGATACAAATCTAATCACTAACGTAAGGATAAACTGGGGTGGAGAGGAGTGGGTTTTAGGGCTGTGTGTGTGTGTGTGTGTGTGTGTGTGTGTGTGTGTCTAAACTTTCTTCCCATCAACTTTCTTGCTGGCTGTGTTTGCATTCAAAGGGTAAAGTACTTGTAGGCAATGGATCATGTTTCCCAATTATCTCTATTCCTAGATTCTAGAAATAAATTTATTTTAAATTTTCAATTTTTTAAATAATTTTTACATTTTTTTTGGAAGGCTTTGTGTTGAAATTTCTATCTAGAGATAGCTAGAATGGCCTCATTTTAAACTGTTTAGGTGAAATGTTGGAAGTACAACGAATGCACCTAAATCTTGATGAATATTTACATAAATAAAACTGTGTAGGCACTACTCAGACCAGAATATGAAAGTTTTCCAGTACCATAGAAGGTTCCCATTTTCCCTTCCCCAGGAACTGGCCCTATTTTAAAACGAATTTAGCTGTGATCTTGACCATATCTCTGACCTTACATTTTGTCTTATCTTTTGCAAAAATTCACTCCCAGTTTAAAATAGAATACGCTATGATTATTTAGTAATTATTAATGTCTCTTATAAACATCTTTTTTTGATTAAAACATGCAAGAAAACACTAATTACATTTTATTTGGCATCTATGTTTAAATGACCAAAGAAAGAGGAGCTGGGGTAAAATACCATGAAAATTTTATTAAACACAAAATAGAATAAGTACTTGGAAACAAACTGCCAAACCCCAATTGCCCACTGTCCCTCCATTTATCATAGGTTCTAAGCCCACAGAATTGAGGTGCTTAATGAAGCCTTCTGTTGGGGACAAAATTATCCTCTTCATCACTTTTTTTGTTGACTTGGTATGCAGTACCTAGCCACAAGTAATGTGGGGAAAGCTACTTTCAGCAATTTTCACCTCATTCAAACTGAAGAGGAAATGACTGTGATTCCCAATTGGGAAGAATAATCAATACCCAGTTCCAACACATTGGTGATAAGTGTAGATGTAGGTCACCAACCCATGAACATATTTGCTGTCTCCTTTTATTGAAATTTTAACATTTATGATAATTTTGTAATGCTATTTGGTTCACACATGACCCTGTTTCTCAGTAAATTCATTGTTGAAATATGGAACATGTGTCTGACATCAAATGTGAGTCATACAGGTTGCTTTAGAGAGACTTCTGGCAGGTGCTTTCTAATTAAGAAGCATGTCGTGTTTGCTTCTGTCTTGCATCTCCATTCTCAGGGAAAGCATGGTAGACATGAGTGGAAAGCAGGTTTTATTCTTAATCCCCAGGATGGACTCTTGGTGGACCAACGTGAGTCTCATGCCTGTTCCTTAACCAGTCACATGACCAAGGAAATGAGATAGAGGTACAGGTTACATTGGGAAATGTGCCCATCCCTAGATATGGAGGGTTATAGGAGGGCACTTACTCTACAGAACCACTTTGGACAGTGATGCGGAGAATGGAGGTTCCCATGGGAAAGTCTGCTGCTTCCAGAAACAGGGGTAGTGGAAGCTCAGCACTGGAGTAAGGAGTGGAGAGTGGGGTGGATGGGGTGGGAGAGTCCCAAGGTCAAGGTTCAGAACAGGAAGGGCCAATTATAAAGCTGATATTTTAAGATTCATCTGGTTCTTTGAGTGAATTGTGGGAGATTGGAGAAGTGATTCCATGTCCCCAAACCTCAAAAAATATGAGCAGACCTGGAAAGCTGTATGGATTTCCTGTGATGTCAATAAGCTGCCTATTCCAGTGCCTTTTGCAAAGAAGTACTTCCGTTTTCAAAAACATACTTCTGTCTTCCATTCCCTTTCTCTTATATCTGCTCATTAGCACTCCTGCAAAAGTCCAGCCTTTGAATTTGGTTAGAGATATTATCAAAAGGGAATAGATGACTATTCTTGGCCAATATTTATTAATTTATTTTTTTCACACTCTTCCAAACCATAATGGAAATTTATCTTATTGAGAATTGACTGAGCTCTTCTAACTTATTTATAAAAACATATGTTAAAAGTTGATTTCTGAAAGAGGGCAATAGTAAGAATGATTGTTTTGTGCAATTTTTAAAATACTTGGTTTCTAGGAAAGCTAAGATGATCGATTGGAAGCAGCTGTGGTCTGCAATGCTCATGGAAATGAATGAAAGGAGCAAGAGAATTTAGCACCTTCAACTTAGATATTTGGGTTCTTACATTGGTTCTAACTAGGCAAACAGCTTGACCCATGGAGGCAAAGAGAAGCAGGGTGGGGTGACACCCACCAAGGAGCAGCATACAGCAAAGGTAACCCCCTGCCCCAACCAAGGGAAGTGGTGAGTGATTGTGCGACTCTGCCTGGGAAACCATGCTGCTTTCATGGATCTTTGGAATCCAAGAATTAGGAGATCCCTTCATGAGCCCACATCATGGGGCCTTAGGTCTGATATATGGAGCTGTGTGGAGTCTCAGCAGAGTGGCTGCTCAGGAATGCACAGAGACCCAGGAGTTTTGCATACTCTGGCCCTGGGATCCATGACAAAGTGGGAGATCCATCTATACATATCCCTAGGAAGGGGGTTGAGTCCAGGGAGCCAAGAGACATCATTCTGCGGCCCCAATTCCAAGCTTCATGGGTTGAGACCCACTGACTTGAAATTCCAGCTGGCCAGCAGCAGCAGGCTGGAGTTTGCCTGAGTCAGAACTGAATTCCCAGAGGAAGGGGTGGCCACCATCCTTGTGGTTCAGTAGACTCAGTTGTTTCAGCCTGCTGGCTTTGAAGACTACAGGTGGACAAGTAAGGGTCCCCCCATAGCACAGCACAGCTGCTTTGCCACATTGTGGCCATATTGCTTCTTTAAGTAGAACCCCAATCCATTCCTCCAGGACACTGGGCAAGACCTCCCTGTGGGGGCTTATTCTACAGACAAAGCTCTCATTTCTCCCTGGGATGAAGCTCCCAGGGGAAGGGCAGCCGCCATCTCTGTGGTTTGATAAAAGCTAACATCCCTTCATGTTAAAAACTCTCAAAAAACTAGGTATTAAAGGCACATACCTCAAACTAATAAAAAGCCATATCTGCAGTTTGGTAGACTTAGCCATTCCAGCCTGCCAGATTTGGAGAATACAAAGCGTCCAGATGAGGAAGGGTTCCCCTCAATGCAGTGCACCTGTTCTACCAACGGACAGCCAGTCTGCTTCCTTGGGCAGATCCCTGATCTTGTTCCTCCTGACTCGGTGAGACCTCCCAGCAGAGGTCTCCAGCCACCTCCTACAGGCACATTTGGGCTGGCAACAGGTCAGTGACCCTCCCTGGGACTGAGCTTACAGAATAAGGAATAGGCTGCCATCTTTGCTGCTTCACAGCCTT
Source organism: Colobus angolensis palliatus (assembly GCF_000951035.1). Lineage (NCBI taxonomy): Eukaryota > Metazoa > Chordata > Mammalia > Primates > Cercopithecidae > Colobus > Colobus angolensis. Next base: position 6,021,691 of record NW_012116599.1, on the reverse strand, counting down.
CACTGGTGTTACTTCCAGGTATAGGGGAAAACCAAGGCAACTAGGGTCTGGTGTGGACCCCCAACAAACTGCAGCAGCCCTACAGTAGAGGGGTCTGACTATTAAAAGAAAAACAAACAAACAAAAACGACCCCACAAAACCCCATTCAAAGATCAGCAACCTCAGAGATGGAAGGTAGATAAGCCCATAAAGATGAGAAAGAATCAATGCAAAAATGCTGAAAACTCAAAAAGCCAGAGGGTCTTTTCTCCTGATGACCACAACACCTCTCCAGCAAGGGCACACAGCTTGACTGAGGCTGAGATGACTGAATTGACATAAGTAGGCTTTAGAAGGTGGGTAATAACAAACTTTGCTGAGCTAAAGGAGCATGTTGTAACCCAGTGCAAAGAAGCTAAAGATCATGTTAAAACAATACAGGAGCTGATAGCCAGAATAGCCGGTTTACAAAGGAACGTAGCTGACCTGATGGAGCTGAAAAACACAACAAGAGAACTTCACAATGCAATCGCAAGTATCAGTAGCAGAAAAGACCAAGCAGAGGAAAGAATCTCAGAGCTTGAAGACTGTCTTGCTGAAATAAGACATGCAGACAAGAATAGAGAGAAAAATGAAAAGGAATGAACAAAACCTTTGAGAAATGTGGGATTATGTAAAGAGATTGAACTAATAATGACTGATTGGGGTACCTGAAAGAGATGAGGAGAATGGAGTCAAGTTGGAAAATATACTTCATAATATCATCCAGGAGAACTTCCCCAACCTAGCAAGACAGGCCAACAATCGAATTCAGGAAATGCAGAGAACCTCAGTAAGATACTCCATGAGAAGATCAACCCCAAGACACATAATCATCAGATTCTTCAAGGTTGAAAGAACAAATGTTAAGGGCAGCCAGAAAGGCCAGGTTTCCTACAAAGGGAAGCCCATCAAACTAACAGTGAACCTCTCAGTGGAAATCCTAAAAGTCAGAAGAGATTAGGGGTTAGTATTCGACATTCCTAAAGAAAAGAATTTCTGGCCCAGAATTTCGTATCTGGCCAAACTAAGCTTCATAAGTGAAGGAGAAATAAGATCTTACTCAGACAAGCAAATGCTGAGAAAATTCTTCACCACCAGTCTTGCCTTGGAAGAGATCCTAAAGGAAGCACTAAATATGGAAAGGAAAAACCATTACTAGCCACTACAAAAACACATGGAACTACAGACTAGTGACAATATGAAGCAACCACATCAAGACAGAAAATTAACAAAGATATTGAGAACCTTAACTCAGCTCTGGATCAAGTGGACCTCCAAGATATCTACAGAACTCTTCACCCAATAACAACAGAATATACATTATTCTCATTGCCACATGGCACTTACTGTACAATTGATCATATAATTGGAAGTAAAAACACTCCTCAGGAAATGCGAAGGAACAGAAATCATAACAAACAGTCTCTCAGACCACCGTGCAATCAAATAAGAACTCAAGAATAAAAAATTCATTCAAAACCACACAACTACATGGAAATTGAACAACCTTCTCCTGAATGACTCTTGGGTAAATAATGAAATTAATTCAGAAATCAAGTTCTTTGAAACTAACAAGAACAAAGAGACAACACACCAGAATCTCTGGGATGCAGCTAAAGCAGTGTTAAGAGGGAAATTTATAGCACTAAAATGCTCACATCAAAGAGCTAGAAATATTTCAAGTTAACAACCTAACAACTTAACTAAAAGAACTAGAGAACCAAAAGCAAACAAACTCCAAAGCTAGTAGAAGACAAAAATAAATAAATAAATAAATAAAACAAGATCACAGCTGAACTGAAGGAGATGTACTAAAAACCCTTCAAAAAAATCAATGAATCCATGAGCTGATTTTTTGAAAAAATTAATAAAATAGACTGCTAGACAGACTAATAAAGAAGAAAAGAGAGAAGAATTAAATAAATACAATAAAAAATGATAAGGGGGATATCACCACTGACCCCACAGAAATACAGACAACTACGAGAGAACACCAAAAACACCTCTATGGACATAAACTAGAACATCTAGAAGAAATAGATAAATTCCTGGGCACATACACCCTCACAAGACTGAACCAGGAAGAAACTGAATCCATGATTAGACCAATAATTAGTTCTGAAACTGAGGCAGTAATAAATAGCCTAGCAACCAAAAAAAAAAAAAAAAAATCCCAGGACTAGATGGATTCATATCTGAATTCCACTAGAGATACAGAGAAGAGTGAGTACAATTTCTGCTAAAACTACTCCAAACAATTTAAAAGGAGGGACTCCTCCCTAACTCATTCTATGAGGCCAGCATCATCCTGATACCAAAATCTGTCAGAGATACAACAAAAAAAAGACAACTTCAGGCCAATATCTTTGATGAACATTGTTGCAAAAATCCTCAATAAAATAATAGCAAACCAAATCCAGCAGCACATCAAAAAGCTTATCTACAATGATCAAGTTGACTTCATTCCCAGGATGCAAGGTTGGTTCAATGTACACAAGTCAATAAATGTGATTCATCACATAAACAGAACTAAAGACAAAAGCCACATGATTATTTCCATTTATGCAGAAAAGGCCTTTGATAAAATCTAACATCCCTTCGTGTTAAAAACGCTCAATAAACTAGGTATTAAAGGCACATACCTCAAAATAATAAAGAGCCATATATGACAAACCCACAGCCAATATCATACTGAATGGGCAAAAGCTGAAAACATTCCTCTTGAAAACTGCCACAAGACAAGAATGTCACCTGTCACCACTCCTATTCAGCATATAATTGGAAGTTCTGGCCAGGGCAATCAGGCAAGTGAAAGAAATAGTGTGTTCAAATAGAAAGAGAGGAAGTCAAATTATCTTTGTTTGCAGGTGACATGAGCCTATAACTAGAACCCCATTGTCTCAGCCCAAAAGCTTCTTAAGCTGGTAAGCAACTTTAGCAAAGTCTCAGGATACAAAATCAATGTGCAAAAATTGCTACCATTCCAATATACCAATAACAGGCAAGCAGAGAGCCAAATCATGAATGAATTCCCATTCACAATGCTACAGAAAGAATAAAATACCTACAAATATAGCTAACAAGGGAAGTGAAGGACCTTTTCAAGGAGAACTACAAACCACTGCTCAAAGAAATCAGAGAAGACCCAAGCAAATGGAAAGACATTCCACACTCATGGATAGGAAGAGTCGATATTGTGAAAATGGCCGTACTGCCCAAAGTAATTTATAGATTCAATGCTATTTCCATTAAAGCACCATTGACATTCTTCACAGAATTAGAAAAAGCTATTTTAAAATTCATATGGAACCAAAAAAGAGCCCAAATAGCCAAGGCAATTCTAAGCAAAAAGAACAAAGCTGGAGGCATCATGTTAACTGACTTCAAACTATACTACAAGACTATAGTAATCAAAACAGCATGGTACTGGTATAAGAACAGACACATAGACCAATGGAACAGAATAGAGAAGTCAGAAATAATACCACACACCTACAGTCAACTGATTTTTTTTTTTTTTTATAAAACTGACAAAAATAAGCAATGGGGAAAGGATTCTCTTTTTAATAAATGTTGCTATGTGAACTGGCTAGTCATATACAGAAAATTGAAACTGAACCCATTTCTTACACCATATACAAAAATTAACTCTAGATGGATTAAAGACTTAAATCTAAAACCCAAAACTAGAAGAAAATCTAGGCAATGCCATTCAGGACATAGGCATGGGCAAAGATGTCATGATGAAAATGCCAAAAGTAATTGCAACAAAAGCAAAAATTGACAAATTGGATCTAATTAAACTAAAGAGCTTCTGCACAGCAAAATAAACTATCATCAGACTGAACAGACAACCTACATAATGGGAGAAAATTTTTGCAATCTATCCATCTGACAAAGGTCTAATATCCAGAGTCTACAAGGAAATTAAATAAATTTATAAATAAAAAAGCAAAACAAAACCACACACAATCCCATTAAAAAGTGGACAAAGGACATGAACAGACACTGCTCAAAAGAAGACATACACACGGCCAACAAACATATGAAAAAAGCTCAGCATCACTGATCATTAGAGAAACACAAATCAAAACTACAATGAGATACCATCTCATACCTGTCAGAATGACTGTTACTAAAAAGTGAAAAAACAACAGATGTGAGCAGGGTTGCGGAGAAAAAAGAATGCCTTTACATGGTTGGTAGGGGTGTAAGTTAGTTTAACCATTGTGGAAGATAATGTGGTGATTCCTCAAAGACCCAGAGGCAGAAAAACCATTTGACCCAGCAATCCCATTACTGGGTATATACCCGAAGGAATATGAATCATTCTATTATAAAGATACATGCATGTGTAAGTTCATTGAAGCACTATTCACAATAGCAAAGTCATGGAATCAACGTAAATGCCCATCAATGATAGACTGGATAAAGAAAATGCAGTACATATGGTACTATGTAGCCATAAAAAGAAATGAGATCATGTCCTTTGCAGGGACACATATAAAGTAGGAAGCCACTATCCTCAGCAAACTAATGCAGGAACAGAGAACCAAACACCTCATGTTCTCAGTTATAAGTTGGAGCTGAATGACAAGAACATATGGACATATGGGGGGAAGAACACACACTGGGGCCTTTTGGAGGTGGGTGTTGGGGAAGGGAGAGCATCAGGAAGAATAGCTAATGGATGCTGGGCTTAACATCTAGGTGATGGGATGATCTGTGCAGCAAACCAACATGGCACACGTCTGCCTATGTAACAAACCTGCACATCTGGCACATGTACCCCTGAACTTAAACTAAAAGTTGAAAAAAAGAAATACTCGGTATCTAACTTTGACATTTTAGAATATTTTTTAAAAGTTTTTTAAAAAGATTTGAATGTTCTGTTAAGTTCCACTGAACAAAAGAATTATGTTTTCTAGAACAGTTTCTAAATCTACTGGAAATAATCAGATCTGTTTTCACACATTTGTAAGCAAATAAACAAAATCAGAATGATGAAATAACCGGATTTATTAACATATGTATGTTTGGCCCACATGGTCTAGATTCTGTTCTGCAGAACTGTTTTCTCCTTGATCATCTAGTGATTTGTGGTGTAGTGGATTTTTTTTTTTTTCTAACAGATGTGGTATTAATGAACTCAGGAACAATGAGGATTATTTGGATTAAAGCTTATTTATCTTCTTCTCTAATTATATTTTTAGAAGGTGGCATGGGGTCACTAAATGTGTCTTTCCTAATACTACAATATCTCTTTCCTCCAGAGTATCTCCTCAATGTGACTTTTTTTTGGGTTGGAGGTGGTGGTGAGGAGGTGGGGCTTGGGGGAAGAGCTCTTACTAAGTGCTTACTTACTCCTGTATTTTCAATATGTGGGCTACATGCCTCCCTGTACTCATCCTGCCAAATTCTTTGCAGAGCTCTTTGATCTGTTCTTGCTGCCTTATATGGGTGTGGGAAGGATGAATTAATTAACACTTAGAAAGAGCTTTGAACATGAAAGTGTTTTGTTAGTGCCACCACATTTCTAGGCTTCTCCCCTGTCTCTAGATTTTACTATGTCATGGTCCTCCCTACCTTTCACCCCCAGGCAGACACTGTTTGAACTTGTAGGGATAGTTCACTGGACTTCTAAAGAAAGAGGCCTAGGTTTTGTAATGGAGAATGAAATAGTTCCAACGGAAGCATTCTCATTTTCCTGGACTTGCCAAAATATAGCCAGCTCATTTTAGGTCAAACTTCTTATTTAACTTTAGATATTTTTTTGAGGAGGGGAGCATTGCAGATGTGTAATGGATATACACTCCAAACCTTTGTATAACCCAGAATGCCTTTTCTACCATGAGAAAATGTTCACGTCAGTCATTTTCAGTAACACCTACTCACTGTCTCCATCCTGGCTGACCAGAACCCTAGCCTCAGTCACTGTCTTCTGAGATCAGCACCTCTTCTCATTGAGGTTCTAGCCACACTTTTCTGTCTCACTGGAATCTCACATTTTTATAATATCTCTGCTCACTTTTTCTTTAAACCACATAGAGAAAATTACTGTGTCAACATTTTTCCAGTTTGAATGCCTATTCTTATACCAACACACTACCCAGACAGTGGATTGATCACTGATGGTCTCTGGAATGTGGATTTGTTTGACACAAAGATGTGGCCATAGACTCCACCAAAGATTGTCATGTGAGCATGGCTCTTCTATGACAGCACTATGAAGTCTCACTCCTTCCCACTCATGCCTGTAAGTGCTGAGACCAGCCTCAAGGCCTTAGTGATCTATCACTGTCCTGATCTGTCACTGCTTTTTTGGATTGACCTGAAATGGCTTTTTGTAAGTATAAGGATAGAGAATCTTTTGTGAAAATTGCAAAGACAGGTAGAATCCAAACCAAATGGGGGCTATATTTCTTCATTTTCAGAGACAGCGGTGAAGATTTGTAAATAGATGGTGTAGCCAAATAAAGTATTACTTTAGTACATTCCACCTTTATGAAAATGACTCCTTAGTTTGGCATTGCTAAGTGAGTGTTCAGATTTGAGATTTTGCCTGTTTTATTTGTTCTAAAATTTTGTTCAAAAAGAAACTATTTTTTTACATCTTTACATCATCCCTTATATTTCCTTCTTTTTTCTTCCTTGGTTTAGAAAAATTTTATAGAATCATTACTATGATCATTACTATTTACAGAGCACCTGTAACATGCCAGGCGTATACTAGACGCTTTTCTTCCAGTATTTCATTTACTACAGGCATCTGAACTAGATTTGACTAGTTCCATTTTATAAATGGGAAAAGTGAAGGCTTAGAAAAGTTACTAATTTGCCCACGGAGCTTGTAAATGGCAAGACTGAGATCTAAACCCAGGCCAGAGCGAATCCAGAGTCCATGCCCGGAGTCCATGCTCCAGCTAATATTCTGCCCTCTCAAAGACTATGTTTACTGTAGCAGTAGAAAGTGTATTCTCCTCTGATGCATAAAATGCAGGAAGGACTTTACAATCCACTCCAACGAGTTATCTAGCATGGTGGAAATTCTTCAAGATTTTTCCAGCTGAGTTTCTAGTCTGTTAGGATTACACTGAGTACTGGCTGGGGTGACATTGAAGAAGAGGTTACTCTTTGAGATTCAACATCTCCACTTCTAAAATGGGGCCAATGATAATACCCAGCACATGGAAATTTGGCTATGTGATTATCTACATGCAATGGATGGTGGATGGTGAGTTGCTAAGTCAATGTGGTTAGTAAGCAACTGCGTTATTCTTGATGAGAGATCATGAAACTCTGAACTAAAGGCACTTGAAAGGAGGCAACATACAGGAGAGAAACTCCTTGGGAAAAGGATGTGAATGAAAGAGAGGATTTCAACATGAAGCATCACTGGGAGGTAGAGGCAATTTAACTGAGGCAAGAATCACAGGACAAGGGACAGGCTTGTCAGGGAGAGGGGGATGAAGACTTCAGTTGGGAACATTTGGGTTTGAGGTGATAGGAGAATTTTTGTGTAGATATGTTTACCAGGACTTTGCCAAATAACACACTTCTCCTCAAATTCTTGCTCCAGTTGGCTGTAGGGTGAAACTCAACCCAAAACACCAAGTAACCCAATCAATAGATCTGTCTTGCTCTTGAGTGGATAAGATACACTCAATGTTTCATGTGATATTGGTCTGAGCAGTGTTCATTCACTGGCACTAGTATCTCAACCAGCCTTAAATCATTCCATAGCTGAGAAGAAGTTTGGTCAAAAGGAGAGAAGATAGAGCTAAAGACGTGGGTTTAGGCACCAAAAGCAGGAAGAAGATATTTTGAGATATCAAAGTGGATGAGATTGTCAAGGAGGAGAATACAAAGTCAGAAGCAAATTCTAGATAGAGTCTTGTGAAAGCCTACATTTAAAGAATGGGCATTTAAAGGAAATCCAGAGAAGACAAAAGGCAGAGAAAAACTAGGGAATGAATTTCAGAACAAACAAGGGAGAAGAGAGTTTCAAGTAAAAGTTGACATCAGTGTTGAGTTCTGCAGGGATGACAAGGATCAAGGGACTGTGAATTTGCAATTATGAGAGTGTTGGAAACTTTTGAGAAAAGAGTTTCTGAAGAGTAGTTAGAGCTGAAGCCGCATTTCAAAGGGCTATGAAATGCTTAAGTATTGAAATGCTAGAGCCAGGGAATGATCTCTACTCAGTTCAATCTCAAGTGAAATCTTGGGTATATCTTATCCATTCAGGAGCAGGAGGGGCCACTTGCTTGGGTTACTTGGTGTCTTGGGTTGAGTCCCACCAAAAGCTGACTCCGGTCAGGATTTGGTGAGGAGTAGTTTATTTGGGGGATGATGCCAGGAAGAACCAAGAGAGGAATGGGGACTTGAGACAGAGAAGGGAAAAAACAATACAAGATGTTAATGATTAAGTTGATATGGGCAATTGGGGCTAATTTCTGCTGGGGACTTCTTGGAGACAATATAAAATATGCCTTGGACATGAGCCCTTTGAGCAGTCAGGTAACTGAAAGTGTTTGTCCTCCAATTCTTACTTGTATTGACTGAGGGTTGTTCTCAGAGTGTCAGCCCTGACCCCTCTGACCTAGCCTGTGTCTGCAGAGTGCCAAAAAGGAAAAAAATAAAAAACAAAACGAAATGAAAAAAAAAAAAAAAACACTTCAGATGGGGTTACAAATGCATGCAAAACAAAGCTGTTAGTGCTTATGGTGAGCGCAGAAGGAAGTGGCCAGGGTCTGGTCACTTAATTCGGGATGGAAACAAGGAAGGAGGAGACTAAGGAAAGCAAAGGAGTGAGAGATGAACGTTTACTGAGTGCTGAATATGCGCAGGATACTGCATATGTTAGCATGTATGTGTGTTTCAGCCTCATGTCATCCTCAACATTTTCATTTGAAGAAACTGAAATTCAGAGAGATTAAGTAACTTTGTATTGAGCAACAGAGACCCAGTTCTTTCTTAGATCATCTAAAGATCAAGCTACTCCACCAATCAGCAAGTAAATGCGGGGTGTTAACGTGGGCATAGTCGAAATAGTGGCCTGTGGTGTGTTTGGACAGATCATCTCATCGGAATGGTGCTCTTTGTTTCTGAATTTGTGCTTTCATTCCTTCCCTCATTTGGAAGGAGTAATTAATAGCTTGATTTTAAAAAGATCCCCTGCGGGTTTACGGGCTGCATACGGAAATCAAAATAACTAAAAGAATAATGAAATTGTTTTAACAAAGGATATTATTATCTCTTCTAATTATTTATGTTATTAGAAACTTGAACATAAGATTTGCTGTGATTATCCTGGAATGCTGAAAATAGAAATTACTTGTCGATGTGCTCATCCTGTCCCACTTTGGTGTCCCTCTCTCCCCTTTCCTTGCGGTCTTCCTGGAACTGCATTCTTCCTGTCTACTACCTGGGCTCCAGATTTCTTTCCCACCCTGCGTCTGCCTTAAGGTTCTGACTGATAACACTCTGATTAACTTTGTCCTTCCTGGATGAAACCTCCTGTTTCTCTTCCTATTCATCTTTTCACTCCTTTTGCTTAAAAATCTCCTTCTTTATCTTCTCAATTAATCATGCAGTGGAGGCAGTTGTTGTGCTGTTTCTGGCTTTCTTCTGCCTCCCTTGACACCTCTCTCTTGGGTCCTAACCTTCGGACTCTTGGCACCAACCCCAGCTAATCTGATAAAGATCATTCTGGTGAATGCTCTCCATGGGGAAAGACTAGAGCAGCAGGGGGCCCTTCAAGCCCCTCCTTCCCAGGTAGAGTCTCTCTGTAAATTGTTGTTTTTTGTTAATGATTTTCCAGTTTGGGTTTTGTATTTTAAAAATGTTAGATATAAACATAACACCCAAGAAGCTTCTGAAAAAACGAATAGAAATAAATACGCTAATAAACTGCACCACCCTGACAATTGCTGGTTTCTTTCTGCTTATTCTTTGCAAGTCTTTATTCTAGTGTGTAGTTCTGATTTCTGCATTTTAAAGTTAATATTATTTCAGGATCACTTACAATCTATTTCTACACAAACATCAAAATTATCTATTTTAATGACTAGTTAATATTCCATTGTGTTGGGGGTACCAGGTTTAACAATTCTCTTCATAAAAATAACTTTTTAATTATCCAGGATAAATGCCTAAGAGTGCAATTGTTGAGCTGTATGATAAATCTATTTTTAGTTCTAAAGGAAACTGGCAAACTCTTTTCCAGAGTGGCTGCAGTGTTTTACATTCCCAGTAGCAATGCATGAGTGATCCAGTTGTGTCAGAGGTGTCTGAACCAGCGTGACTCCATCTTGAATAGGGGCTGGGGAAAATAGAGCTAAGCCCTACTGGGCTGCATTCCCAGGAGGTTAGGCATTCTAAGTCATAAGATGAGATAGGAGGTTGGCACAAGATACAGGTCAGAAAGAGCTTGCTGAGAAAAAAGCATGCGAAGAAGCCGGCCAGAATCCACCAAAACCAAGGTGGTGACGGAAGCGACCTCTGGTGGCCCTCGCTGCTTGTTATATGCTAATCACAATGCATTAGCATGCTGAAAGACACTCCCACCAGCACCATGACCATTTACAGATGCTATGGCAACGTCAGGAAGTTACCCTATATGGTCTGAAAAGGGGAGGAACCCTCCGGTTCAGGAATTGCCCACCTCTTTCCCTGAAAACTCATGAATAATTCACCCCTTGCTTAGCATATAATTAAGAAATAACGATGAGTATCCTTAGTTGAACAGCCCACGCTGCTGCTTTGCCTGTGGAGTAGCCATTCTTTATTCCTTCACTTTCTTAATAAACTTGCTTTTACTTTATGGATTTGCCTCAAATTCTTTCTTGTGTGAAATCCAAGAGCCCTCTCTTGGGGTCTGGATTGGGACCCCTTTCTGGTAACAATTTCTTCACATTTTCATCAGCATTTGGTATTTGGTCTAATTGCTATTTTTTATTTTGTTTATTCTAATGGGCTTGTCTGCAGTAGTCTCAGATGAAACTTGTTGTTTCATTAAAATTATTAATAGTGCTTCTTCCACTCTTAAAGTTGACAGTTTCCTCAATATAGTATCCGGTTGTCACACTAGAGCACATTATATACATGGCCACCTACTTTGCCGATACCCACTACAGTTATATGTCTTTGTGGTTTTAATGTGCATTTCCCTGAGGGCTAATGATGTTGAACATATTTTCATGTGCTTATTTGTCATCTGTGTATCCTCTTCAGTGAACTATTTTTTTTTTGCCCACTTTTAAAATTGGATTGTTGTTTTTTTAACGTGGAGTTTTGAGAGTTGTTACAATATAATTTGTTAGATATGTAATTTGCGAATATTTCTTCCATTCCATAATGTGTCTTAAACATGCTCTTTTGCAGGGCAAAAATTTACCCTTTTTCCTCTTTTATTGGTCATGTTTTTGTTGTCAAACTAAGAACTCCTTTTCTAGTTCTAAGTCTGGAAGATTTTCTCCTATTTTTTTCTAAAAGCTTCATAATTTATATTATACATCTTAGCCTACAATCTATTTGGACTTAATTTTTGTACATGGTATAAGATTTAGGTAAAGATTCATGCAGCTTTTAAAAAACGTAGTGGAATCTCATTTAGAATAGGAGTAGGGTTAATAAAGTAGAGGCATACGAGGGTTTTTTAAAATATGGGTTTATTTCTAATTTAAGGGACGACTACGATATTGGGAGTCTCAAGTGCTGGGAAATTCAAACTCAGTATGAGGAAAGAGGACAACCTCAACTCAATAGTAAGTGAGATATTTACAGGGCAGGTGGGAGTCCGTCACACCCCATAGAGAGTGCAGACAACATAACCTGGAGTGGTCTTGCACAACCCCAGATCACAGTAGTTCCACTGAAATTATTCATAGTGCCACTTACCCCATCCCCTCTCAAAGGGTCCTGATTTCTTCAATACGGAATATGGTCATCCAACTGGATCACATTATGTAAGTGGCCACCTGCTTTACCTATGCCTATGTGCTTTTTCCATGTCCCTAACTTAAAGGAAATGCCACAGACCCCCACATTTTGTATAATTGTCTAAGATATTAATTTGGTGCTTGGTGCTTTAATTTCAGAAAAGTATAGAAATTTCTTGCTGGAAGGGATCTCAGGGATGCTTCAGACAAGCTAACATGTATCTAGCCCTTACTGTGCATCAGACGCTGTTCTAAGAATTTTATGCGCAATGATCAGTTCTCATTGAAACCCTGAAAGGAAGTTTTATCATTTTCATTTCACAGACGAGGCTACTGGGGGAATACAGAGGCTAAGCAACATGCCAAGGTTTGTGGCTGGGGATTAGAAAGTCATGATTCAACCTGGGCAAAGTGGCTCCAAGGACTATGCTTAACCACTGCCCCTGCCACTCCCTCTCCATGCTGTCCTGCAAGAGACATGTCCTGCAAGAGTTCTCTTGTCCTGTACCAAGAGAACCCAGCAAGGTTAATAAATTTAAAGTGGTAAAGGAGGACCCATCCCAAGTTCCTATATTGTAACAGAGGTATTCGGCAAGTAAAATGGACTATGGAATAATAAAACCCAAACATTTCTGTGTGTGGAAAACCTGGGGTCTGATAAAGGCTTGGGTTATATAGTCCCAGGTACACAGAAAAAGACCTCGGGCAAGTCACTTAATGGACTTCAATTGCCTCATTAAAGAGGGATAATGAAAATATCTAACTCATATGAAGTGTGAGTATCTAGGGAGGTGATGAATTTGGTGGTGTCTGAGTTACATATCAGAAAAATCACTGACACAGTATTAAAATAGTGAGTAGTACTTTAAAGTATTAATGTAGTATGGTGTCCTGGGCTATGGCTGGCTGGTTGACTGTGTTTACAGCTTGGTTTGAAAAGTCATGGTTCATTCTTTTGTATGTTTTTGCCTGCTCAGAAATGAAGGCAAGAGGAGCTTCCCTCTCATATTTCTCCTTCCATAGGTAAAGATATAATTGGCCCAGCCACAAAAGTCAACAGAACCTGAAATGCCAGTTGATATCCACGTCTCAACTTTATTCTGAAACAACTTTGTTCATAGTTTTTATCATATCCCTGAATGCAGTAAACACTTGTGGCTCATTGGTAAGTCTCCTGTTTATAGCACAGAACTAGAGGCTGCATAAGGAGACACCTGGCTCCGACACTATAGAAGAAATTTCCACAGAGTATATGGGAGGCTGAATGAATGGGCTGGGTTATATGCCACTAACTTTGGAGTGATTTTTATCAGAACAACATATATTTCCTCCTATATAGACAGTGGCAGAGTGTTTCAAGTTATATAACTAGCTGTTCTGGAAGGATTTGAAGAAAAACAACAGGGAATTCAGTTAATGGTGAAAGAGATTTAACCATTCTTTCTAATCCAGCTCAAAATTAGGAGCAGAGAAAGGTGGACAATGGAAAGAAACATATAAAGGTCATATTTTGATTATATTGATAGTGTGGAAATTGCAAATTTGGGGTATGGGGAGGCATTATGCATAAGCAGGGGCCACGTGATCTGGAACCCACGTACCCATGGTGGTGGAGTAAGAGAAGTTAATGGGTGTGATGCCATCGAGGCCTCAGTGAAATTATCTGGTGTTCCGGGCTGGCGCCTGCTCCATTAGGAGCCTGTAGTGACTGCTATAAAGCTCAGTTACATTGATCCGTTCTCAGTGTTGGCTGCACACCGTCATCACCTGGGAGCTTCACAGTTACGGTTGCCTGAGCTTTCCTCCTCGCAGAGCGTTTCAGCTGCTCTGAAGGATTTCCTTAACTTCTCTTGGAAGTAACCCCCTGGTTGGGTCCCTCACAGTGGATTTTTGTGAGTGCCATATAGCTTCTGTTTCATGACAGAGCAGCCCAAATATACCTTTCAAATTGGAAGATGAGTTATACCTTTTTTCCAGCAGCTGTGGGAGGCAACTGACTTTCCATTCCTTTGCAGTGGCTTACTAATTTTCAATTGGTTGTAAACATGCTTTCCACATTTGGTGAAGCTCAAATCATCAGTTTCATGTGATGGGGTCACAAACAGAAACTTAATTTTATTATCTAGGTTGACCTTTTTTACTCAATAACTGATTCTATGGAAAAATGTCTTAGTTTTACCAATAACGAATTTGAGAGTTTGAGTCAGTTTATACATTTGTACATACATATTTTTCTCTTCATTTAGAACTTATGATTTCTTATCAAACATGAAGTTACTTTCAGTCCTTTAGTCATGAAAGATTCTCAGTATTCGAGTTCTAAAGTGTTTTTCAAGTGAAGAGTGCTTTAGAAGAGAGCTATGTTTCTTTCGTGTTATGGGGTGCCTAGCACTTTGCAACACTTAATACAAATAAAACTATAATAGCTTTTTTGTAGTCATCATGCAATAAAGGCACGGCTTATCACTGAACACACTATGCAGTTAATGCTTCATAATTCCAGTTTCAGTATCTAACAGCTACCAGCCAGAATGTAACCTGACCTGACCTTCTTTGCTGATGTAAAGTGATACAAATGGATGAGTCCACACAGAAGGCCCTTTTGGTAGATGGCTATTGGCTATTGTCTATTACCCTGGGACAAAGAAAATAGGCTTTTCCTGAAGCAAGAGAACTGGGGGAGCACAGGAACTTGGGATGAGGTGGTATATATGGAGATTATGGGATCCTTTCCCTGGAAGCCCCTTTGTTCTGGATGTGCCCCCATCTGCTCAGGTCTAGATGACCTTGGGATAGCCCAGTCTCTGGACATTCCTCACTCCTTTTCTAGGGAAACAGGCACACAGATGCGTGGCCTGAGGTCGCAGAGTGAGTCAGCATCTACTTGGAGATTCTAATTCCTTCCCGGAGCTCCAGCCTCAAGGGGGCTGGGTAACCATTAAAACTGTGCTTTACTGATTATTTCAAAAACATTCAAAAAAAAAAAAAAAAGAAGCTTTGGAAAACACTTTCCCATCACCAACAGTATTGATTTTCCACTATCGATAGTTTTTTTTTTTTTTTAAAGGACATTTGTATGTAAATCGAGCAGGCAGGCAGATCATCATTTACATTTATATTAGCAGGGTGCTTATTGCCATTAATTATTTATTATTTTTAGTTCTCCTGAAAGGTGGGTTCTCTGGTCTCCATTTTGCAACTGATGCAGGTTTCTAAGGACAGCATGTTGCCAAATCCAGGTCAGGTTGGGCTTCTGTAACTCACCTGAGCGTGGCAGCAGGGCCTTCTCCCCCAGGCCAGGTAATCAGCTGCTCACTGAATGAATTTCTACACAGATATTCTTTTGGGAAAATACTCGCCAGTGTTTTGAGATTTCATTCAGTGTTATTATGGAAACCTTTTGGTTCGTTTGTTGCTAGCATGTTTGGTTAACTTTTACTATGGAAATTTTCAAACATTCACAGAAGCAGAGAGAGCGGTATGGTGAGAACAGGCACTCATGTCCATCTTCAGCAATGAACAGTTTCATCCCTTTTACCACCAACCACTGGTTTTCTTTTGGACTTTTGTGTGCTGAAATATTTTAAAGCAAATCATAGATAGCAGGGACATGTTACCCATAAATGCTTCAGAGGGCAGATAAGAACCTTAAAAAATCAGAATCATAACACCATTATCACTCTTAATGAAATGAACACAATTATTTAATCTAATTTAATGCCCTCTAATCCCACTCATGATTTTTAAATGTCTAATTATGTTTAGTTTTGTTGAATCTGTATCCAATATTTGTGCCTGTTTTATCTCAAGCCCTTCAGTCTGGTAAGAATGACTGAGGACCAGTCAGGGGCCAGGAGCAGGGGCCACACAGATGGATAGAATCTGGTCCCTAACTTGGATGTGTTCCGAGTCTCACAGAGAAGACAGACACAACAATAAAGTACTCTAATGTTTATGATTCAAGGAAGGCTATAACCAAGCTGTGCATCTCAGGCAGCTGACACACAGGTGGAAGGAAGTGGAGGAGGCTGCAGGGGTGACCACGGGACATTTCAACTTCTGGTAGCTGTCATTTATAAGTAGTTGCTATATGCCAGCGTATTAGTCCATTTTCATATTGTTAATAAAGACATACCAGAGACTGGGTAATTTATAAAGAAAAAGAGGTTTAATGGACTCGCAGAGTTCCACGTGGCTGGGAAGGCCTCACAATTATGGCGGAAGGCAAAAGGCACATCTTACATGATGGCAGGCAAAAAAGAATAGAACCAAGCAAAAGGTGTTTCCCCTTATAAAACCATTAGATCTTGTGAGACTTACGCACCACCATGAGAACAGTATGGGGGAAGCTGCCCCTGTGATTCAATTGTCTCCTACTGGGTCCCTCCCACAACACATGGGAATTATGGGAACTACAAGTGAAGATGAGATTTGGGTGGGGACACTGCCAAACCATATCAACCAGGGACTGTTTCAGGTACGTCTTAACACATTAAGTCCCCTCAACAATTGCACGAGGTAGATATATGACTATTATACCTAGCCTAGAGATGGAAGTACAGATTGGTTACATAATGTAATTATTGAAAGGCAGGTGGGAGTTTGACAGGTAGCAAACTGGAACAGGATATTTGGCAGAGGAGATCCCATAAGGAAAGAACACAACGCACAGGTTAACAGCGGCCGATATGTGTCCCAGCCAGAGATGGGGGTGGGGGCAGGGACGTGGGCGGAGGGGACACTAGGAAGATGGGCTGATAGGAGGGTGGGAATGTATAAAGGAGGCAAAGGAGTTTGGGCTCTTTTCTTTTAGGAAATGGAATATCACTGAAAATTTTTAAGAAGACAGTGATAAAACCACGTTTGTATTTTGGAAAGAAAAATCTTCTGGCACAGTGAAAAATAAAGGGGGGTAGGGATTGCCTGAGATATCTCTGGGAAATAGCAGTGGATAAGCCAGGTAAGAAATAAGATCTATTCTACACTGATTATTTTCCTAAGGGTTCTTGGGACATTCTTTTATTACTATAACAAGCAGTACACACTCATTGTAGAAAATTTGGAAAAGACATATAAAAGAAAAAAAATGTCCTCCCAGAAGATGTATTTGCTAAGATTTTGGTATTTCTCCTTCCAGTTTTACACACACACACACACACACACGCACACACACATTTTCTTTTTCTAAAGTTTGGATCCTAAATATATATTGTTTTGAATCCTGCTTCTTTCACTTAATATAATGTCTTAATATTTTCAGCATCATTAGATATTAAAAACATGACTTTGAATGAATATATTATTCCATTAACTGGTTAAAGTGGTTACATCACCATCTATTAATTATTCTCCTACTTTTGGACATTCAGTTTCCTTTTTCTTTGCATTTCAGAGGGTAACCTTTGCTTACATTTATACAAAACTTCTACACCCATGTCAGAATTGAAATTCTTGATCACTAAGAGCTTTGACTCATGTAATTACTGAAGTTTTCCACTGAAACCATCCTCTCATGCCCAATTGCAACAAGCTTGTAGCCACAAAGAGAGGAGACACTGAACTTCAAGAAGCTAATGTACAGTCTGCACTTGCGGCTCCAACCTCCATCCACCATAGTGCATTTTGGATAATAGCTCACTAAGCATATGGGTTGACTTGGCTCTGACCTGGATTTGTAAGTCAGGTTAACGCTCATGCTCTCACTGCTGCCATCAGGAAAACGTTTTTTTCTTTCTGGTTACTGTTCATTTGGTACAATAGCCAGCGTTTAAACCTATTAATAGGTATTTCCATAATAAAAATATCTGATTTTTGAGAGCTTACAAAGAAGGGGCATGTTTCTCAGCTGATGAAAGTAGATGCTATTTGGTGGGAAACGTCCTAAATACTCAAATGTTCACTTGCACGCCACTGAGGAACTCATTATTGTAAGTCCACCTATTGTCCCCATTTTTTACTGTACCTCTATATCAATCATTTGAATCCTTTCAAAGAGTGCCATGGTTAGGCTACTTGGGAATCCAGGTATAAAATGGAATTTGTCCGTGTTTATGTGTAATCGTATCAGACCATATATGATGGAAGGATAGGAATTAGAGGTAATGGATCAAATCAATTCACCCTCCTCTAGAGTAATATGGTAATCCAGGAACACAGTGTGAAAATACAGGAAATTTACTTGGTGGTGCTTCTGATTAAAGAGGCAGAAGAAAAAAGGAAAACAATTAATACAACAGAGAAGTGGCCATGTTACCAATAGAATGTTTTTTTAGTAGTTCATTTTGATGTGCACAAATATTGCTGTTTATATTCAATGGATTTTGACTACTGTTACAGTCAGTGGTAGGTTGGGTGTGGTGTTTCACACCTGTAATCCTGGCACTTTGGGGGACTGAGTCTAGAGGATTGCTTGAGGCCAGGGGTTCCAGACCAGCCTGGGCAACATGATGAAACCCCGTCTCTATAAAACTTTTTTAAAAAAATTAGCTGGCATGGTAGCACATGATTGGAGACCCAGTTGCTTAGGAGGCTGAGGGAGGAGGATTTCTTGAGCCCAGGAGTTTGAGGCTGCAGTGAACTATGATCACACCACTGCACTCCAGCCTGGATGACAGAGCAAGCTCCTATCTCAAAACAAAACAAAATTAAAAGTTAGTGGTTTATTAATTTGTCTACTACAAGAAGCAAACACCATGTATCACTTGGAGGCTGGCTATACCTGAGCAAGGTGTGTGCACCACAAGAATCCATGGCCACCAGCATCCAGGCAGGCCCCTGTGAGATAGAAGTTAGACAGCTTTGCTCAAAGGAGAACACCACGATCCTTGGAAACTTGTCTCAACAGAGGCAGACACATGTGTTTCTGTCAAGGATATTTGGACACAGCCACGTTTCCTCACCTCCCACAAAGGAATTAAAAGGACTTTATTGCAGGGTTGAACAGGATTTGGTTGAGGACAGTGAGCTGACTCCGAAGACTTCATTTTCCTATTTAGATTTTAAGAAGCATCATTCTCAGGTGCCTACCTTGGAATTCTTTCTCAGCTATCTCTGCAGTGATAGGACGTGCTGGCATTTATCAATTGTCTGTTTTTACTAAAAAAGCAGGAATACAATGTTAAGAAATTATATATATGGATGGTATGAAAAATAGAATATTGAAAAACCAAAACAGATCCCTGAAAGAATTCCCATAATTCCATTATCCAAAGAAAGCCTTTGTTAATGTCTATTTGTCTTTTTCAGGCTTTGTTACTTTTGATGTATATGTACAATATAGTAGTTAAGACTATAATCTCTTTAAAACCAGGTGAATCTCAACTCAAGGACCTGTTCTCCCACTGAGCAACTGTGTGAACACTTAGCCTAGCTGAGTCTCTTTCTCTCTTACATGAAAGGAAGACAAAAATAACTATATTATATGGTAATTGAAAGAATTAAATGAGCTACTTGTGAAAATTATGTTATTATGTTTAGCAGGGTGGCTAATTAACAGGGTGACTATTTTTAGCATTATTAGAGTTGTGATTTCTGCATTCAACATTATAACCTATTTTCTCGATTAGCACACATTTACAGTCATTTTTGCCGAGTGCATAATATTCCGTCACAGATTTTACTAAATTGTTATAATTTAGCATATTTTGTTTCTTTAGAAACCTATACTATTTTAAAAATTCTTCACTTTAGAACATATTATTAAAAGTACCAAATAGCAATAGAGATACAAGAAAAATGTTATAAAAGAGAGAAAAGAAAAACTTAATCCACTTATATGCATAATCTAAAATATGCCAAGTTTTTTCAGTTTATTAAATTTCTTTCACCCCTTGAATTTTTATCCATGGAAAATTATTGCAAATTGACAGAATGGCAAGCTGGTTGTGAAGACCTTGTCACAGGGCTGGGGAGAACTCTTGCCAGCAACCAATGCAAAAACAAATACACACTTTCAGAGTGATTTAGTTGGAAGCAGTCAAAACTAACACACCAAATCACTAGGAAGTAATTAAGTGGATAACAGCATTATAGAAGGGTCAGAAAATAGAAGATTCGAGGTTGGAGTGATTAGACGTTCTGTGGACATAGTATCCACGTTGAACTTTTAAAAGACAGAATCAGGAATTTTGAGGAGCAGGGGAGCTTTTCTGCTGTGGACAAGTGTGGACGAGGGTGAAAATAATATGAGAAAAGGAAGGGGGGTGCACAATGAGTGTGCGTTTGTGTGTGTGTATGTGTATGTGTATATATATGTGTTACAATCAAGATACTGGCCTCATTAAAGTGGAAAGTACTTGTGGAACTGTTTTAGGCCATTCTCATATTGCTGTAAAGAAATATCTATAACTGGGTAATTTATAAAGAAAAGAGACTTAATTGGCTCACGGTTCTGTAGGCTGTACAGGAAGCATGATGCTGGCACCTGTTTGGCTCCTGCCCAGGCCTCAAAAAACTTACAATCATGGCGGAAGGTGAAGAGGAAGCAAGCAGGTCATATGGCCAGAGCAGGAGCAAGAGGGGGGGGGGGAGTTCCACACATTTTTAAACAGCCAGATCTTGTGAAAACTCACTCACTATCGTGAGAACAGTACCAGAAGGATGGTGCTTCACCATTCATGAGAAATCCACCCCCATAACCTAACCACCTTCCACCAGGCTCCACCCCCAATATTGGGGAGTACATTGCAACATGAGATTTATGAGACTTGATGGGGACACAGACCCAAACCATAAAAGGAGAAGAGGGAAATATATAGAGAGCTTGAAAAAGGAGACCTGAGTGCTAGGAAGGGAAGTTGGTTAAAATAGGATTTTAACTTTTTAAGTGACCATGTGGAAGCTAAGAGAAGCCATTGGTGACAATCATCACATAAACTTATGTTCTCCCTGCAGTGAGGAAAACTGTAATATGAGGGATTATATCAGAGAATCAGAGTCCTGAACAGCACACTGCTACGACTTCCTTAGTGGAAACATTATGGCCACTGACTTCCATAAACCTTGGGCTTGAAGCTCCTCTTTTATTGTTGCCCTCAAAGACCAATATGCTCGTTATTCCACCCCATGTCACTCACTTCTGAATAATCCCATGCTGTGCAAATGCATTTCATTTAGGGAACTTGCATCACAAGGAAGAACTTAGGTTTTTAGCCATAAAGAAGTCAGGGATTGCAAATTTTCTGAACGAATTGTATAGGAAATTACCAGAACATAGAGAGTTCAAAAATGTTTTGTACCTGCTAAAGTAACAAATGCCTACTACCAGGTTTTATGTGGGAGGATGGTGTTAGTTAATCATAAGCATCTTTTTTTACTTTCGTTTTTTTTTGAGGCGGAGTGTTGCTCTGTCGCCCAGGCTGGAGTGCGGAGACACGATCTCCGCTCACTGCAAGCTCCGCCTCCCAGGTTCACGCCATTCTCCTGCCTCAGCCTCTCGAGTAGCTGGGACTACAGGTGCCCGCCACCACACCTGGCTAATTTTTTCCATTTTTCACGATGTTAGCCAGGATGGTCTCGATCTCCTGGCCTCGTGATCCGCCAGCCTTGGCCTCCCAAAGTGCTGGGATTACAGGCGTGAGCCACCGCACCCGGCTTTTTACTTTCTTACATGAAAGAATCCAATAATGTTACCTCATGAGTTCACAGTGGAGAAAAAAATGTTCTTCCTTCCTTTCTGGTTTCTGTGAAATATCTGGACCTTCGACTATGTGACAACCATGGTAATGGAGCTTTGTATGTATCGAAGGACCCCAAATAGAGGAGCTCATGCCATTGTGATGTAATAGATATGTAGTGAGTACCCACGTAGGTACCAAAACGTAGGGGAGGGATTGAGATTCCTTTAACCTTCCCAATTTCATACTCTTCATGCTCCTGTTGCCAACCAACTTTGGACCTCCACATTAACAAACAACTCCTGTATCTCAGTGACTTTCATTCATACAGGTTGATTTCTTACCATTATGGGATGCAGGCTGAAGGATGGTATGAGGCCAAAAGCAAGGAGTTATGGTCTAAGATTGGAAGGTTTTTGTTTGTTTGTTTGTTTTTTAGCAGCCATACCACACTATTTGCTGCATGTCATGCTTATATTCATGTGAACCCTCGATTCTTTCCCATTCTCCACATATTCCTGATTCATCCTATGCTGCCTCTCTTCTGTCCTTTGTTATTAGTCCCAGTTTGGATCACATGTCAGGTGGTTTTACAGCAAGAACCTTTATAGAGAGAAGCTGTTGCACTGCTTGTGTGATTTCCTCAAACAGTTCTTTTCTGATAAGATTTTAGTTTCAGTTGACAAATAATAATTATATACATTTATGGGGTAAAATGTGATGTTTTGATATATGTTTGCATTGTGAGATGATTAAAATCAAGTTAATTAACACATCTGTCAACTTATATACTTATTTTTTGTGGTGAGACTGTTTAAAATCTCTTTTAGCAATTTTGAAATATACAATACATTGTTATTAATAATTTTTCAGGTTCCTTCTACCCCATCTGTTACGGCCTAAATTGTGCCCTCTACAAATTTATATGTTGAAGCCCTAACCCCCAATGGAAGTGATTTTGGGGAAAGCATCATTACCTTTAAAGAGGTAAGGTTAAATTAGGTCACAAAGGTGGGGCCTTAGTTCAATAGGACTGGTGTTCTTATAAGAAGAGGAAGAGACACCAGGCTTCTTCCTTTCTAACACAGAACTTTGTTATCCTCCTTCCTTGTTATTTATTTACTTATTTTAAAAATAATTATCAGGAACTAATAGAGGGGAGCTCGTCCCATCTGGGAGCACGTTATTCTGTTCCTGATTTTTCCCATTTTCTCACTTTCTCTTTATGTTCTAACCCTCATAATTTCTTAAAATCTCCATATTTCTTCAGATTCTTTTCTCATGGCAGCAGCGGCAACACCCTTTTATGTGTGCTCTGAGTTCAGCAGAGGGAGATGGGATTCAGATGAGGCTATTTATGAGAGTCTACTGTTTATAAGTCCAGGGTTTATAAGTTGTCTTTTCCTGTATATGTATGGTAACTTGAAACATTAAAACTAAAATTCTACCTAGAGCATACAATGCTTGAATTATATCAATTTTTGGTGGGCTCATGAGAGAATTCTTCTCTTGTGCTTGGGCACAAGAAATAATTGTAGACTAATGTCTAAATGTCCATCATTTTCTCTCCACATTAAAAAAATTACACAGGCTGATACCCATATTCACTCCAAGTCTCTTTTTTTGTGGTATTTTTCTCTTTCTATAACTCAAGACAATTTCCTCTGCATTTCATCATCTTGTATAGCCAAAAAGTAATTCCTTTCAATTGATTCAACCAGAAGGCTGAAAACCGTAATTATATTACCACAGAGATCATTAAAAATACATACAACTGAATAACAACAACGAAAACACCCTTTGGCTGTATTTTTCTTTGTTCTTTATCCACAGAGGAAATAAATTACAAGTACCTAATTGTGAAGGGTGAAGTTGACTAGCCTTAGGGTTAAAACTCGTGGTAGATATTAAATTTGCTAGAAAGCCAAGCAATTGACTGTGTACTTAAGTTGTAAATTAACATGCTCTTTATATAAAGATAGATTCACAAATCTGTGCGTTCAGTATATTCCCCATACTCTGTGTGTGTGTGTGTGCACGTGCATATGTATAGTGTCTTTGGTTCCAATAAAATCATGAGAAAAAACAAAAGTTTACAAATTTCACGAAAGGTAAATCTACAGGGAATTGTGGGTGTTGTATTAATGACTTTCCTAGATAAATATTGCCTCTTGGGTAGTTGCATTAGCATTAAAATAAGAGTCAGTTTCTTCACTGATGCATTTATTTTACTTTAATTTTCTGTGGTTTTGGTGTACCAGGATGCTTTAGAAAAAAAAATAAAAAAGGTAGTTAAGTTACGGAAGCTAATAACTTTCTCAGTTTAGTTTTTATTTAAATTCCTTCAAGATCTAATGATTTTCTAGATCCACTCTGGGTTCAAATCTGCCAGAAAAAGAATCTTATTTTGGATTTAACAATGTTATTTTCTGAGAGGATTTTTTTTCCAGTAGAAATCTTTCACCTCTATTTATCATAATTGTTTATGTTGTTTGATCTTTGTAATGGGCAAAATCCAAGAAAGGACACTCCTAATCGTCAAAATGTCAAACATCCTTGAGGAAAGTGGTAAAATAGGATTCATGTCTCATAAGCTTTGGGGCAAATGTGAGCTTTTAATGTCTGAATCCAGGGGCTGCTCCTTGTCAGAGGGCAGAACTGTCATTGGTGGGTGGGAGGAGGTGCATGGCAGAGATCTGGACACATGGGAACACTCACCTTTTGGATTATCGTCAGGTGCGCCCACATCCCTAGCTGATAGCTCTCTCTCTCTCATTCCTTCAAGGCTGCATTGTGGATCAGTGTGAGCATTGCACACGCCTGGGCGCTGAGTCAGCATCCATGTTGGTGAAAGGAGAGCAACCCAGCGTTAGCATTTGGCTAGAAAAACTAAGTTTAAACATTGTGTCCTGATGCAGTGTAGTAAGAGCAGGAACGTCATGTTATTTACATTTTAGGTTCTACTTATCATACAGAGTCACAGGTTTGTATAATAGGACTGTGCATGGACTGAC
The DNA here is from genome assembly GCF_000951035.1 of Colobus angolensis palliatus. Classification (NCBI taxonomy): domain Eukaryota; kingdom Metazoa; phylum Chordata; class Mammalia; order Primates; family Cercopithecidae; genus Colobus; species Colobus angolensis. The sequence goes on along the minus strand of NW_012116599.1, from coordinate 5,997,102 downwards.
TTGTATCCTTAACACAAATACCTCTGTTGAAGCCCTAACCTCCAATGTGACTGTTTTTGGAGATGGGATGTTTAAAGAGGCAATTAAGGTTCGATGGAATCAAAGGGTGGGACCTCGATTTAATGGGACTAGTGTCCAAAGAAGAAGAAAGAAGAGGAAGATAGAGAAGAGAAGAAAGCCTCTACTCACACAGAGAAAAGGCCATGTGAGAACACAGCAAGAAGGTGCCATCTGCAAGCTAAGGAGAGAGGCCTTAGGAGAAGCCAATCCTTGAGCTTCTATCCTTCAGCACTATGAGAAATGAATTATTGTGTAAGCCACCCAGTCTGTGATATTTTATGGCAGCCCCAGCAGACCAATATGCTATTCATTAATAATTCCAGAGAAATTGTGTATTGAAAAAGGAGTCCATTATATTTATTTCTACCATTTGCACACTTGGTTGAGTATTGTCAACAAGCTGTCCTCTTATTTATTGAAAATAATGTATCTCAAGGCTTAATGTTTTATTGCCCTGTAATTAAGGAGACTGGAGAAACCTCTAATCTTTTCTGATAGCATAGTAACCCCATCACTTCTGAAAGATCCAGAGAATTAAGAGTTAACTTAGTTATCAGGCAGTCTTATGAATAAAAGGCCATTAGATTGTGGGCTCATGAAGAGGCTGAAAAACACGACATGCATTGCATTCATCTGTATTTCAGGAAGACCCATCAGCCTTAAATGGGAAAGTCTGAAATGTAAGTGCAAAGCATGACTGCATGACACACATACTTTGCTGGAACTACCCATTTTTTACCGCAGGAACAGAAAATCTAATACCGCATGGTCTCACAAGTGAGAGCTAAACATTAGGTACTCATGGACATAAAGATGGTAATGATAGACACCAGGGACTACTAGAGGGAAGGTCGGAGTGGAGCAAGAGTTGAAAAAACTATAAATAACTATTGGGTACCATGTTCAGTACTTGGGTGACAGTATCATTCGTACCCCAAACCTCAGCATCATACAATATTCCCAGGTAGCAAACCTGCACATGTATCCCCTGAATCTAAAATAAATTTGAAAAAAAAAAAGAACGTACCCATTGTCAAAGGCAGCCACTCTCGTCATTTTATTATGCAGTTGGATGATAGCTTGGGATAATAACAAATAAATATCAAGAGATGCCTCTTGAGAATTGTTACAGGAGAATGAAAAAAACAAATTATTGGCGAATTTTTTTCTCTTTTTCTTTTCTTTTCTTTTTTTGAGATGGAGTCTCACTCTGTCGCCCAGGCTGGAGTACAGTGGCTTGATCTCGGCTCACTGCAACCGTCACTTCCCAGGTTCAAGTGATTTTCCTGCTTCAGCGTCCCAAGTAGCTGGGATTACAGGCACGCACCACCGTGCCCAGTTAATTTTTTTTGTATTTTAGTAGAGACAGGGTTTCATCAGGCTGGTCCCGAACTCCTGAGCTCAGGCTTTTTTTTTTAATTTTTAATTTTTATTTTAATTATAAAGATGAGGTCCTGCTCTGTTGCCCAGGCTGGAGTGCAGTGGTGTGATCATAGCTCACTCCAGCCCCACATTCCCAGGCTCAGGCAATTCTTCCCACTTCAGCCTCCCCAGTAGCTGGGACTACAGATGCACACTGCTATGGCTGGTTCTCAGTTAGTGTTTTTAAGCTTTAAATGTGAAGATATGCACATACAACACTAATGAAGTGAGAGAGAACAACTTGTCTTCCTCTATTTACCTTGTCTTTTTTAAATAAAGATTCCATCAGCGTGGTAGGAGGAGAGAGAGTCAAATTTAAGGAAGAAAGTTTAGCTTCAGGGAGGCTTTTGAGAAGGGGCCCATAGCTAGTTCAGACAAGGGGTGGGGAAGACACAATTAAAACCCCAGATGAGTTAGATCATCTGAGAGTTGAGGAGACCTATTTCTTCCTTCCTGGATATAGCTCATAGACATGACAATTTTCCTAGTATATAAGGCCTTGCCCATGAGAGAGGATGCTCTGAGTAGAAGTGTTTAGACATGGGTCAGAAATAGTCTTGAGTAGTTTGTGTCTCGAGTAGCAAGTGTCTCTGTAACTCAACCACTAAAGAGTTGAGATGCTGCAGATACTTCAATTGGTGCATGGACCGGTGATGTTCTTGCACTTCTAGGTCTTGGTCTGTGCCTGCCCCCAGGAGCCTAAGGGCCATCTCTGCGGAGGACCCTCAATTGCATAAGATTTCATTTCCGGCTTCCTTGTCCTCACCCAATGCAACGGGCTGTCCAAATGATAAAAAAAAATAGGTTTGGTGTAACAATGAAAAACGTTTATTTCTTATACATCTGAGTTGGAGCCTGAGAATCAGGGCTGCTACAGCTGCATATAAGCAGTTGCTCTTAACTGGCACACACCTGGGTGCCCAGTCAGAATCTATGTTTTATTAATGACTTTCCTAGATAAGCATTTCCAGGCAACCAGTTCCCACCTGCTAGAATGGAAATGTTTGGTATTAGAGAAGCGGGTGTAGAAAGGCAAGGGGTTGCCCAGCAACTTGTTCCCTCAAACCTACCTCCATAATTGCTTAACTTTAAGATGTTGAGAGCTTCTGCTCTAAAGATTGATTGATCTATGAGGGCTTTGTGGGGAACATTTGCTTCTAGTCCTTTGTGTCTGCTGTTGTTCTAAATCCCTGAAAGAGACTGCTCACAGCCAAACCCTCAACTTGGTACTGAGCACAGATTATAGAAGGTTTGGGGGTGGTTTCAGGTGACCCAAGGCAAGCTAGATTCCTATCACCAACCCAACTAAATGCAATTGCAGATTGACCTTGGAGCCGTGATGACCTTCCTCGAACACTCTAAATTGGGAGGAAGTGGATCAGGGACAGAGGCCTAGGACATAATAGCCTCAGGGTCCAGAACAGCCTAGGACCTGCCTTTCCCCAACCTAGGTTTCCTCTTATCAGGCTATCTTAGAACAGAAATGGTCCTCAGGTGACCAGGTCCTCCCCATACTTAGCCCAGTGGGCATTCTTCTGAGTGCTCTTAACAAATATCACTTAACTAAATGATTTCCTGCCAGATTAGGTCACTTTCCATTTTTAGTGGCTTGAAGGTGAGTGAGTCTGTTTCCGTTCTTTGTGTGTCCTCTTATGAAAACCACTGTCACCCCCTTCGTACTTTGCAAATAGCTCTTTTTGCTAGGTAAATCCCTGAGAGTCTGCACATCCTTCCTGTTAGGGATGGAAGCTCCAACCTCCCCTCCAGGTATTTTTAAAGTGTAACCCACCCAATGTAAATAATCGAGTTTTCTTACTCCGTGGTCACCTATTGATACTCTTTAAATGACTTGCTTTTATTGTGCCTTCTGTGACAGAGCTGTTTTAGGGAGGCAGGTTGGAACAGGGCATACAGTTTGTCATGTGTGACCTGCAGGATCCCATTTGTCTTAAGAAGGGAGACTGGTGTGCAGCGTGAGAGGACACTACAGTGAAATTCATGGCCTGAACTGGAAAGAGGCATGAAGATGGGAGTAATAGACCTGAAGCTTTCTTCTAGAAATTGCCAACAGAAAAAAATATGTATTTCCCATGAAGAATTGTTGACAGGGAAAGAAAGAAAACAAAGAGAGAAGCCAAGGGAAGAATGTCTGGAGGAATAATGTTGGTTCCCTTGATGTCAAACCTATTTTTGTTTTCCCTGAGAGACTTGCGTCTGCAGTTGAACAGGTTATTGGCTACAGTAAGTGCCCTCCACTGCGACACCAGCAAAGGCCGTACTTCCAATCACAAAGAGTCACACGCTGGCTGAGATTGATAAAGTGCCAGTACACAAATGCAGTGGGCACCAAAAACACATCTGAGCAAGGGACACCCAAATACGTGAATTCTCTTCAACCAGGAAGAAAGAACTCTGCTGATTTCCAGAGCAAGCACAATTTGGCAAGGGCCCTGAGATGGTGGTTCTCAACCAGGGGTAATTCCGTATCTCCCTGCTTCCCACAAGGGACATTTGGAAATGTCTAGACACACTTTTGGTCATCACAATTGGTGGTGGGACAGCAGGATTCTACTGGTATCTACTGGATAGGGGTGAGGGATGTACAGGACAGTCCCCCATTACAGAGAATTATCTAGCTCATGCTGTTGAGAAACTCATGTCTAATGTTAATTTCTAACGTGCTTCAAAATAAAGTGGACACTCACAACACAATATCTCTTCATCACATTGCTTGTTAGATACCTGCTGCCGATTAGACATGAAAAAAAGTGATTCATTGTTCAAATCACTGCAAAAAGCAACTTACAGTTAAAATATACATGAACAGACCTGCTTCTCTCTTTCAAGAAAAGGATTTACAAAGAAATGGTGCCACTTTTTGGTTTAAAAAATTTTTTTTTCCCTAGAAAATATCCTGGCTTTTATGTGTGTCAATGAATGTGGTCTTTATAGAATTTTCACACACTAAAAGAAATAAATTGTGAGCACTTAAAAGCCAATTTATTAGACTGTGGGATGGTTACATTACACAGTAGCACACATGAATTTTTTTTTTTACATCTCAGCTCTTGCGAAGAACAAAAATGCTTATCTTAGATGAAAGTGTAAACTCTAGTTGAATATCTGACAGAATAGGCATCTATTTCAGCCTTGAGAAGAAAATTGGTCATTCATTATGAGAAAGATTACAACCTGTTCCTATCATATCTAAAACCCGAGTCATTAAAGTTGAAAAGTTTCACAAAGACCTTATACTTTAACCACTTAGAAATTTTCATGGGCTGATATGTCCTTGGGGGATGGGGAGATGAGGCAGTATTTACTGTGACATTTTTGTGCGTAGTTCACCTTTCCCTGGGACCATTCCATTTCTACACATTGGGAGATGATCATGGTGTTAAAAGACTCTTAACTCAATAGAACATGACTTTCCTCTAGGATGTTTCATCAAGCAGTTGGGTTGATAATGAGAAGCGTTTTCAGAGACAGAATCTTAATATAGACCTTTTAAGCTCTTATGAATTCACATCAGTAGAACTAATAAGCTTACTATCACAGGCTAGTGTATGTCTATTAAATGAAACTAATTTTATTTAATCTTAATTAATTTTCAATTTCTATTTTGTCTCCTCTGTTCCTGCATTATTCTCTTAATTACAGCTTATGCTTAGTTTTGCTGATACGAGAAATCAAAGTTAAATGAGGAAAGGAAGCCACGTTCAAATCTGCTTAGGTGGTAGGGTCCAGGGGATCAAACTCTTACTTGAATGTGGAGATGGAAGTTTCTCTGAGAAGGCTGTGTGCATATAAGTGCATGCGTGCGCATCTGTGTGTTTGCCTTGTTTCAATTTTCACAGACAATAGCTCCCTTCCCCAAATATTTGAGGCTGGTAGGCCATTTTCTACCTAAAACTATTGTATTAAAATAGCCAGAGTCATATTATTGTTAGTACAGTATTTACATGTTATATGAAATTACTAAAAGATCAGCTGTAAACTATAGCAACTATGCTTCTCAAACTGACCTGATGACTTTCATATATACATAGAATGGAAGAATCCTAGAATCTTTGCTGAAGGAAATTGTAGATTGCCATAACAAATTACAAAATTGAACAGTTCGTGTCAGTTGATACTTATCACTTAATCACATTTCTAAGTATTTGAGCTTGCTTCCTAAATTAATTTTTTATTCTATTATACTGGGTTGAACTTTTATTCTTAACTCCTGTGAAAGATTAAAAAGAAAAAAAACCCAATTCTCTCTTAAATATTCTCCTAAAAAGCAGTTGAATCATCCTGGACCAGTGATGAGAAACCATTCCCAGGACACTTCTAAGACAGACGATGCTGGTCTAGATTGGTGGGCGATGTTACCTCTCATTCCTTGTCAGCTCCACGACGTGTTGCTAGAGCCTTTCAGTTGTCTGGGTTTTTATCATTCTCCATGACACTCGCAGAGAAGGAATGTGAGTATCTGGTGGCTCTGGCCAATGTATTGCCATGTCCACCTGTCACCAATAATAATGTAATGAAGACAAAGGAAATCTTCTTCAGTATCCACTTCAGAACTTCTGGTTTAAAAATAGCATTTGGTTAGCGCCCCTAAAATAAACATTTACACAGAAAGGTGAAAATTCTGTACTCTGATGGAAACCTGAAACTGACCATTTACCTATTGCCAGAAGCTAGAACATTGCACTAAATACCGAAGGCTGGTTGAATGAGTCTGAACACTATGGTCAGTAGTCCTGCATGCGAGCATTACAGCCTTTTCAGCATTTCCCACTGTCTGCCACCAATATAGAACTTAAGGTTTTCATCAGTTAAAACACTCAACAGCCCTTGTGTCATAGGAACTCCTCAATCACCTTTACTTCTCTTTCCACTTCAACGTAAAACTCCTAGACAGCAACTTGATGAAAAGGAAATGAGGTGGGGGATAGAACAGGATGATAGTCCGTGAAAGCAGAGGTAGGAAGAATCCTGGCTGTATTGTGTTTTCTTACATAATCCACTTATTCAGAGTCAGAGAGCTAAAGAGTGGGGCTGGGAAGACGCCATCTCATTGAGGACAGTTTTGTTGGTTAGAGTAGAGGAATAAGCCTAGGAGCTCTGTGCACATCCACACATAGTTCCAAAAAAGAAATTTGATGAAGACCCAACTGGACAAATGAGAGAGCCAAAGTAAACACGTACATCCTGTCTTTTGGATGCTGGGTTTGCCAGATCTCTTATTAAAAGAAAAAGAATATATATGTAAACACCCAGACACATATAATAGAACAAAGGGAGTAGTATATCATCCACGTTACAGGTGAGTACGACTCTCTGGGCCCAGTTTCACGTGGGTGGTTAAAGAATTTACCAAGACAGTTGTAGGTAAAGAAAGGCAGATTTACTACAGAAAGTATGAAAATACGGTGGAAAGGTGCAAGAGGCAGGATGGCAGAGAAGGGGCTGTCTGCAAGGGAACAAAGAATTGCTGGGGATTTTCTAGAATAGTGTTTATGCGTATGCTGAAGAGAGCTTTGTGCTGTACTGATAACGCCAAAGTTACAGTGAGCTAGTTTGCAGGTGTCTGGTGATTAGTGGGCATAGGAAGATTGTGAGTTATTTGTGCAGGAGGGCTATGTGTCCTGGACCATGAAGAAAGGCAGACTTAGACCTTATCTGCTTTTTCTTTTGGCTTTCCCTTGGTCCTTCCAGCATGACTCTTTTTTACCTAATTAGGACTCCACAATCCAGAAGACATCAATGAAGAGCAGACCTCTGAAAAAGAATTATTGTAGGAATGAGAAAAAAAAAAAAAGTAGAAAACTGGTAGCATCTATGGGATATTAAAACAGAAAAAGAAAAAAGAAAAGGACAGGCAAGTGTTACCATATAATAAAAATAAGAATTCATATTAGATGAAATTGTAGTTTGGTAACATTAGAAATATATTGTTGAAAAAATAAAGGTGCATAAATACAATTAAAGCAGTACACAGCAGAGTGGAGTTACAAGCAATCAAATAGGTATTATAAGCAATCAAAAATACAAACTTGAGAAATTCTACTAGGACGCAGAGGAAGAAAAAGATCAAGGGTTGAAAATAATGCAAGAAAATGATATGTATGGAGGACAGAGAATGGAGAGCCAACCTGAGAATTATAGGTGTTCTGGAGAAAATAAATAACAAGTAGAACAAGAACAGAAGCAATTATTCCAATATATCATTAAATAAAAGTTTCCTGAGTTGAAAAAGAATGAACAAGCAGATCAAAAGAGTTCACCATGTTCAAAGTAAATTAAATGAAAAGAGAACTTTGTTACATTCGAATTACAGGGATGGAGGAAAAGAGACTATAAGCATTCGTGTAGAAAAAATGGTGAAAAACAAAAAGAACAAAGAGCTAAGCTGGCCTTAGCCTGACTTTTTCTCTGGACACAATGGAGCAACATCTACAGAATTTTGAAAGAAAATAGTTTTACATGACCGTTTTATATTTAGCCCTGTTAAAAAATATCTACTAATATAAAAGTAAGACCTTTACAGATACGCTAAAAATATGCCAACCATCTAATTTTTCTGAAAACAAAGTTACCTGATAGTGACATATTTTAATATATGAAATTTAAGAAGAGGTTACCCCAGGTAAAACATGACTGCCAGAGTGCCCAGTGCTTTAAGAGATAGGCAAAAACATAGTTTACTTACCAAGTCTCGTGGCAAACTGTCACCCCAGAAAGTGTGATTAAACTAGCCGCAGTAAGAAAGCTACAAGAATTTAAAGAAATTGCTCCCTTTTTCCACAATGTCATCTAGATGGAGCCTAAAAGTAAATATTTTTATTGTAAATGATTGCTCATTGTTGCGGAGGCATCTTTTGAACTAGTCACAAGTTTATCTGAAAAGGTGTGTTTTAGATGAAATTTGACACTGAATGTGGGTTCTGGAGTCACACTATCTGGATATCACTCCTTGTTCCATCAATTACTCCACATACCACTCCTCGCATCTTCTTGGGCAAATCATCTAATCTCTAGGGGCCTCAGTTTTATTACTTGTAACATGGAAATATTGTAGACTTCCTGGCATACAGTTTTTGTGAGGATGAGATAAGTCAACACATATAAGGTGCCTAGAACAGTACCCAGAACCTTGTTGCTAATAAAGAGACGTCAATATACACCATGTGTAATGTGGTGGAACATGTTATATATACACACACCATGTGAGACAGGGGATATACATCAGTAGATTTGTGTTTTCTTTGGATTATGGTGATTTTTTTTTTGTTTCTCTAGTTTATAAGATTTTACTTAGTGAGCTTGCATTACCAGTTGAACAAAGTATAAGCTTAAGGAAAAAATGCTGATTTAAAAATAAAAATAAATTAGAGCTATTATGTAACTGTAATTTATGTTATTATAATTCCACATTTATTATAGCAATAATGGGTGTACAATCGACACCAGTAATTCAAATTCTATTACTTGATATTACTTGGATTTGATTTTTTCTTAGTATCTAGGAGAGTGATGACATCGTTTCCATTTAAGAGTTTATGGAAATAGACATTGCTTTTACCCTCATCCTAGCTACACTGGTGTTTCTCAGGGCTGTGTTTGCTTTTCATTTTTCATGCCTGTAATCCCAGCACTTTGGGAGGCCAAGGTGGGTGGATCATTTGAGGTTAGGAGTTCGAGACCAGCCTGGCCAACATGGTGAAACCCTGTCTCTACTAAAAATACAAAAATTAGCTGGGCGTGGTGGCAGGCGCCTATAGTCCCAGCTACTCGGGAGGCTGAGGCAGGAGAATCACTTGAACCTGGGAGGCAGAGGTTGCAGTGAGGCAAGATTGAGCCACTGCAGTCCAGCCTGGGTGACAAGAGCTAAACTCTGTCTCAAAAAAAAAAATTGTCCTGAACAACTAAGAAGAAAGAGAGAGGAGTCAAGTGGTCTGGGGCATCATAATTACTCAGATTTGTCTCATTTTTATCATTCCTATTTCCTCTGTTAACCTGTCCTAACTATGGTAGTGAAGAAATAAACATGTTCAAACTACTTTTGTGGTGTTCTTGGTAGGGAAGCAATTCTCTATAACCTCATATGACCACATTGCACATGACTACCAAATCAAATAGCCATCCTGCTTGACTCAAGTGCGAGAATTAGACAGAATTAATATTTACCAGATGGCTACATGTTTTTAAGTGATAGAGTCATGTTTGTTGTACTGGTTTTGAGTTTTAATTCTTAAAGTTTTACCCTGAAGCCTTCCCTTTGCTCTTTTGTGCTTTATCTCATGATACGGAATGTGGCACCACGCTTTGAAAACGTTCTTTTATGTCTGTGCTGTAACGCAAAAACTCCTTTTCACAAAACCTCCATGGTTTTAATGGTCAACTCCTGGACCATGGATTCCATGTCAATCATTGAACATTTCACTTTTGGGGAAAACCAGACATGTAACCATGGTTTGTAAGTATCTCATAAAGCACAGTTTGAAATTTTTTTAAGCCAAGTTGTTTGCACATTATCTCATTTCTTCTGAATATCATTTTTTTTTGTTCAGCGATAAGCAGTGTACTACTTACTTTGAATCAATCTCTCCAGTTGCTTTAAATTTTTCTAAAGTAGGATTTCTTTTGTTAATGTGCGTTCCCTAAGTCTTTTCTACTTAAGGATTTTAATTCAGTATTAGACTGAATGTGGCATTGGTATTAGCATCACTTTTATATCAGTTTCACTGAGATCAACTTTCTAGATATAAGATAATTATAGAAGCAACCCCCCATGGTAACTGTCTGGGGCTTTGGTTTCTAATAATGATGAGCTAAAATTATAAGGAAAGCTTATTGTGTGCCAGGCGCTGAGCTAAGTGCTTTATTTACGTGGATTGTCCTAGCAAATTCTTCCAATAACAATTGAAAGAATTGTTATTGCTAAGAAATCAAGCACTATTTTTAATCACTGTTTTACAAATAGGACAGTTGTGGTTTAGAAAGGTTAAATAGTTGCACACGTTTATAGAGAAAGGACAAATGTCTAGGTCTGATTATTTCCAAAGCCCATTCTCTTAATATCTGGCTCCTGTGTATTTCTGCTTGGTTTTGGTAGACTAATGCCATACTGAACAGAACCATGGGAGTATGTCTTGATCTCCACACAAGGTTTTCTCTTTGAAGTTTCTAAGAACAGTTACACAAATCAGACAAATAAATTAGAATCTTCAAATATCAGGAGGTTCTAGGAAGCTGGTTTCTGACTAGTGGTAGTAATCTGTTAAGAAGTATACGGAAGCTAAATTAAATGAAGTTTTAACTGTATGAAAGTATTTACAAAATTAGTAGCTCCATGTAAACGGGGATACTTCTGAGATGTCACTAGGAAGATTTGCAGGAGTCTTACCTTTCACTTGGGTTTGGGCTTCAAATGTGCAGTAATGGAAAAAGAAAAACCTTTTAGCTCCACCTGGTTTATATTCAGAAACCACACCTCTTCTGCATATCACCTGGCCGTATAAAAAATGTTTTGCTTTTTATGGTACATGTCATAAAGAATCAAAACACAGCGAGAAGGCTTAGCATGTCTTTAGTATTCAAAGAAAAAAAAAAAAAAACAGGGCAGCCCTGCCTCGTCTGAAAAATGTTTAGAATCCACTTGGCTTTGCTTTTCAGGTTCCAGGCAGGCAACTGTACCTGTAGCAACACATAGCAACACACCAAACTCATTCATACCCTTACTCACAACAAAAGGTGAGGGGATGCTTGGTGGGAGAGAAATGCTGATGAAGCTGGATCCAGAGCTCCATTGGAGAGCAAGAATCCTTCACACACCCTGTACTTTGACAAACCAGTTCTTGCTTTGCTGCCCATGTTCAAGGAAGCAGTTTTTCTAAATAACTATGTTTAGATCAGAACTCGATCTAACAGAAGTTCTAACATGTTGTACTGATTAAGCAAATTACCATCAAAACAGACAGGAACACAAACAAATATGCATTCTTCTCTGGAATGTTCCATTTCTTAGAAAGCATGCAAAGACCTCTACACGTTTTGGAAAATGTTGCTCTAACTTGAGAAAAAAGAGACTTTAGGAAACAGGGAATTGTTACTTATTTGATGGGGTAAGTAAAATGAAGGAATAAAAAATTGAATGCATTTACTTTGGAGATGAGACCATGTGCCTGAAGCTAAGTGTCTCGCTGTTGGGAGTGGAGCCGTGACCCTGCCTTGTCTGCAGGTCACAGCATTTGAGAATCAAGAAACCTTGTCTGAGGATGCATCCTTACACCAGATCACTCCAGCCAGTTTGCCAGATGCTGACTCAATTAGGGGAGAGTGGATTATGCCCAAGGAATGGATAAATCTTCTCACCGATAGATACTCAGACATGGATGTTACTTTCTGGTTCTTTCACAAAGGCAGATGATCCGACTTAAGGAAGGAAAGTAGAGAGCAGGGACAAGTGTAAGCTGTCATAATAATCTTTTTATAATCTTTTGGATACATTACCTTATTTTCCATGGTATGTGTAGCTTCTCAAAAGCCGTATGCAATTAGGTTTTTTGCAATTTTCATATTTTTGATGAATGCATCATTTTAAAAAGTCTTTAAAAAAGATTTCTTTCAAAAGGAAAGTGGCATCTTCTAATTGAATGATTTACTAATAACAAAAGTCTGTGATTGGGTTTATCAATTCTTAGTGCCCTTGTACGATATACGGCCAAAGTAAAATATAACAAAGATGATGACATTTGCCAAATAATTATGTAACAATGGTTTTTTCTATGTAATTGTAATTACTCAGTAATACAGCCGGTTATTGGTTTTTGTTGTCAGCAGTTTCAGGTATGTTGTATTAAAATAAAGGCTTTAAAATTTCTCCTAGAGGTGTGCTCAGGAGTCTCTAGGCTGCTTGGCAGTCCTGTTTGCTTGTTCTGATTCAGAGTAGAATGCTTTCTCTTTTAAGTGGATCAAAGCAATACACTTTGGAATTTGGAATGCAGGCAGTTAGGGAAGTATGTTTAGAATAACCTCTAAATTTAAAAGATACGCGTCTGTAACCTTGTAATAAAGATGCTCTTTTGCAATATACCTTGGCTGTGTGTTTAATTGCAGGTGCTTGATAAATGCACTTGTGATTCTTTCCTGACATAATGAATGCCTTCGTATTTAATGCTGGGATAAAATGTGACACATTGGGTGTAGGGAGAGGGGACCGGGGCAAAGTAGGAGTCATTTCTGGCCTTTCGTCACAGAAGCTAATGCACAACTTTTGGCTGCCAGTTGTCACAGCCTTTTGGACAACCTGACCTTTGACCCTGTTTAGGAGCTATCTTCTCCTGCCTCCCTCTGGCTATGCTTAATTCCTAGCCCTATCTGCAGCTGGACGCATCCCTGCAGCACTCTTTCCAGCTCTCCTTGCCCCCTGTCCCACAACCACTTACTTCCTCGAGTCTTTGCTGTCAGCTTACTCACAATCGGTCCCCTTAGAAAAGTCTAAGGTCTCAGTAAAGCTGAGAAGATTGAGATCTGATCAGGCAGAGCGGAGTCTCCCATTTTGCTTTTTCTGTGCACTCCCCTTTATCTTTTTTCCCACTGAGAAGCTCATTAAGATCAACACTTTTACCTGTGCCCTTGATTTCATGCAGCCCATTCCCTTTTGGAGTTCCTGAATTCAGCTGTGTTCAAAAGACAAGTCCTCAGACACACCTGGGGTTCCCTTGTGCCTTGTGACACCACACACATGCTCAGACACACTTCCTTACAGTGCTCCTCCTTTAGCTTCCTGAACTCTCCAGCCTTGTTTGGGAGGGGGAACCTGGACTGGTTTAAACAAGAGCCAGCCTCAGGGATGAACCATAGGCTGGCAGAGAAACCTTTACTGAAGATAAGCGGAGGTGGCATTGCTGGGGATTCAGGAGAGTCTCAGGACTGCTGAGGCCCAAATGCCAGAAGAGTTAGGAGCACCGGGCTCCAGAGATCCCAGGGACAAAAGGAAGAGAACCAGTGAGCCGAAACCCATTGCCAACAAAACAGTATTTATCAAGGTAGGAAGGTACGCTATTTCCCTGAGAGACTGCTTAAGCAGACAGGTAACATTTCAGGTTTGTTTTTAAGAGTCTCAGAAATGAGTGAGTCAGTTAGCACAGATACTAGTTAGCATGCTATTTTGATTTTTCCTTTGATGATCAAATTTGTTGAATGAATTGACTCTGCCTTTCACTTCTCTGTAATGCCCGCTCTCTTAGCACTCTGTGGAGGGGCAGTTCTCCTTGGTTTGTTGAAATTAGAGTTGGTTGATACATCCCTGTATGAGTTTGCTATGGCTGCTACCAGAAACTACCACAGAGTAGGTAGCTAACACAGTGGAAATGTATTTCTCACAGTTCTGGAAGCTGGAAGTCCAAGATCAAGATGTGGGCCAGTTTGGTTTCTTCTGGAGCCCCTGTTTTTGGCTTGCAGAGAGATCCCTGCCTTCTCACTGTATCCTCACAGGGTCTGCTCTCAGGCCAGGTCTGTCCCATGCCTAGGTCTGCTTTGACTTACATTGTGTTGGAAAATTTTCGTTAGTGGCCAAGATTAAAAATCAGATCTTGACATTTTGCATGAATGTCTCAATTTCTGGCTTTTCTTCAAATGCTACAAGACCTGGTTTTAACCCTGTGTGTCTGTTTGCAGCTGGAAGCTTTCCATTTGATGCCATTCAGATACTCCCATCAAATCCATTATCACAAATCACTGCACGTCAGTTCAATTGTCTCACTTTTTATGTTAGTAGAATATTCTCTATACTTTCATAGGCTCAAGTGTTGGACATGTTGCTGTGACCTCCATCTGTAATGTCTCCCTCCCCCTGTCTTCTCCACCTGCCCAACGTGTCTTGCCTCTCTGTTATTTTACTCTGGTTTAGGACTTCACACTGTGTCATTCCTGGCTTCTTGCAAAAGCTTCTTAGCTCATCTCTCCTCTTCCAGATTCTACACACTATCTTCAAATGGTTTTCAACATGTTACTTTCCTGTTTACTCTGTTGCCTAGATGTTTAGCCTTTTATGTCCCTGCTTGTCATTTTCATTTTCTCTCCTTCTTTTCTGGTCAGTGACTGGCACGCTTGTAGGTGTTCATTCACTTCTTGTTGATAAGGGATTGCTTTGTTCAGATCCCCTGAGCATGTCGCTGGGCTTGCTTTGCCTTATGTCATCTACACCCTCCCACCCGTAGCCACCCAAATTCTCCCCATAGTTCCAGATCAAGACCAAATCATCCATGAGCAAAACGTTTGTTTCAAATAGATTCTTTTTCCTCTGAAATCCTCAAGCCCTTAGCATTTGGATTAAACACTTGTTATTTACTCTTTCGTATTATTGATTTTCTTATAATGTTACATAATTTAGTAATCCAGAACACAAGTTCTTTGGAGGTAGAAGCTATATTTCTACCTAATAATAAACAAGTCAGTAACTCAGAACTCAGTTGTAAGTCATGGATAGGACCTCCTGCTCAATATAGAATGTAGATTGTTGGCAATAGCTATGCTGGATGGCCAGTTCCTTAAATGACTCTGGTGCTGGAGAAGAAACATGTTAGAGAGAAAACCATGGATCTTGGAGTCAAATGGACTCAGGTTTCAATAAAAGTTCTACTACTTGACAGTGCTGTGGCACACGGCAAGCAACTTACTTTCTATGCACTACAGTTTCATGTGCAAAAGTGGAAATAAGAATACTTCTTTACTAGGTTGTTCTGGACATGAAATGAATTTAAAAACACCTGGCATAGTGCCTGATACAACTGGGATGCAATAAGTCTAAGTTTTCCTTGTTTTTTTTTTTTGCTAGGTAGCATCATGACCCCTCAAAGATGCCTATGTCCTAATCTCTGAAAGCTTTGAATATGTTGGCTCTGAATTACATGGCAAGAGAGAATTAAGGTTGCAGATGAAATCAAGGTTGTGAATGGCCTGTCTTTGAAATGGAGATGTTATTCTAGATGTTTAGGTGGGCCCAATGTCTTTAAAAAGTAGGAGAGAGAGAGGCAGAAGAAGAGTCAAAGAGACAGGGACGTGATGATCGAAGCAGAAGTCAGAATGATTTGATATGAGAAGGATTCAATCTGCCATTGCTGGCTTTGAAGATGGAAGGGGGCCAGGAGATAAGGAATGCAGGCAATAAAATTCCTTGGAATGAATCCAATGAAATGGATTCTCCCCTAGAGCCTCCAGAAGGAACTCAGCCCTGCCAACACCTTCATTTTAGTCCAGTGAGACTCATTACAGAAATCTGATCTCCAGATCTGGAAGATGATAAATTTGTATTGTTTTAAGCCACTAAATTTGTGGTAATTTGTTACAGTAGCAATAGGAAACTAATATGTTTTCCTTTCCTCCCCTAAGATTTTGCGCTTGAACTACCCTCCTCATGAAGAAAGTAGAAGAGTGGAGAGCTTTTAATTTACTGTGTCGCTCACTTAATAGGTGCTTGTTGAATAAAGCAATGAATGCATAGGAAGATTACTGCTTACATAGTGTGTTTCACTGTTATGATTGGTAGAAACTTTCACCTTTTACTGAATCAGAATCAGCTGGTGATTCTTGGCTGATTGAAAGAGTAAATCCCATAATAGCTTCACTGTAATTAAAAACTGTGTATTTGTATCATTAATATTTACTAGAAGTACAAGTAAAAAGAAACCACCAGGTTTGCTGAGATCTAGTCATCTCGTAAGAATTAAACTAAGTGCAGAATCAGAGAGCATGGAGACTTCTCTTACGTATGTCAGAAAATTCTAATGAAATCAACAGGTATCAGTGGAATATCAATATGTGCACAGCTCTGGACCACATACACAAGGGAATGTAAAAGTGTGTTTAAGGGCTGGGTGCGGTGGCTCATGCCTGTAATCCCAGCACTTTGGGAGGCCAGGTGGGTAGATCACTTAAGGTCAGGTGTTCAAGACCAGCCTGGCCAAAATGGTAAAACCCCGTCTTTATTAAAAATACAAAAATTAGCTGGGTGTGATGGTGCATACCTGTAATCCCAGCTACTCTGGAGGCTGAGGCATGAGAATCGCTTGAACTGGGAGATGGAGGTTGCAGTGAGCTAGGATCAGGCCACTGCACTCCAGCCTGGGTGATAAAGTGAAACTTTGTATCAAAAAACAAAAAACCAAAAAAGTGTATTTAAGTATATTTAAGGAATTGTCCCTGATTATATTGATAAGACCAAGATACAAAGTAATAGTAAAAGAGCCAGAGGGTAAATGGAAAATGCAGTATATATGCTGTTTAACAAGATGATTAATAAGAGGAGACCATCATTTTAGGGGGCCCCATTCTGGCCTCAAGAGTGTTTTAATCACTGTGAATAAGATTTCTGCTCATGGAGAGCTTGAAGTCTCTTTTGCCAACCCTACAAAGACTTCGAAGACCTTCAGACTAAACTGAGCTGTACATAGGGTTGGCCTAATTTTGGAAGGATAAGAGTTCTATATAAAAGAGGTGGAATGGTTACCTCAGGAAGCCTGAGATTTAAAATGTAAGCACTTTACATTTGGCCAAGAAATTTTCATTTAGGACAATAATACTGGATGCGAAAGTACCCAGGTCCCCAAAATGAAAGTCTCCAATCAACAGTAAAAAAAATCATGACTTACTTGGAGCTTTCCCTGGTACTATGACCAACCTTGCTTGAGTCTTTCCTGCTTTCAAAGAACCATTAATCTGGCTAGCATTACCTCCTGTGCTACTAACCTGCTTTATACTCTTCCTAGGCTATGATACTTGTTCTTATAGAACCTTGAATTTTGCTAGCATTCTACCCATTGCTTGACTCACTGTCCTGACTGTTCCTCTATCCTTTCTAATTGGCCCAGAACAACTCTCCCATACTGAATCCTGCATATCTTTCTTCAGTCAAGTCTCAAAAATTGAACTCACCAGAAAAAAAAAAAAAAACACCTAGAATATGACATAGCAAAGTTCACTTTACAAAATGCAAAAGAGCTATTTAACATAAATATTCAAAGTCCATTTTTATTAATGTAACTCGTTAGATATTTTCCTTTGAGAAATGGTTCAATAGAGTGCTTACTGTTTCTTCCAATTAGTAATCATTAGTGTTCTGTGGCATTTCCTTGAGAAAGAATATTAAAGGGCTAGAACAATGTCACCAGGGGCAGAACTTTTAAATTCAGAAGCTACGTCAAAACCAATCATTTGGGGATCAAACATTTAGTTAGTCTCATCACTGGGTACCATCATTCTTAATCTTTATGACAAGGGTTATTAATTTAGATGAGTTCCAAGAGAATCAGTTATTCTTTTGTTCTTTTGATATAGTGCAATGCAGATTTTCTGTGGTACTAAAAGCAAAATAGGCATGAAAAAAGACACCATTTGACTGAAATGTTATTTGAAAGTCAGCGATGATCTGTCTCCTCAAATTCAATTCCAGAAGCCTTTTCTCAGCTTTTATTCATACTAATATTTTATGTGCATGCCATTTTAGAGTTCACAGACTTGTAAATAAATTATTTGCTAATCCTTCTCTGTGTTGCTGTATAATGATAGTCATCTTCCTGTATTTGTCTGTTCTCTGAGTTCATTGAGGGCAGGAACCATCTTTTCCCCCCAGTACTTTATCAAAATTCCCAGGTCATAGCTGTGATTGACTGCTGCTGAATGAGTAAAGGATGAATTTTCTGCCTCTTACTGTTGGCCATTCCTCTCCCTCAGAAATGTTTGCCTCCTTTGGGGATATGGTTTTACTGTGCCCCCACTCAAATCTCATCTTGAATTGTAGCTCCTCTAATTCCCACATGTTGTGGGAGGGACCTGGTGGGAGGTAATTGGATCATGGGGGTGGGTCTTTCCTGTGTTGTTCTTGTAATAGTGAATAGGTCTCATGAGATCTGATGGTTTTATAAAGAGGGGTTCCCTTGCACAGATTATCTCTTGACCACCACCATGTAAGATGCCCCTTACTCTTTGTTTTCTGCCATGATTGTGAAGCCTCCCCAGCCATGTAGAACTGGGAGTCCATTAAACCTCTTCTTCTTTATAAATCACCCAGTCTTGGATATGTCTTTATTAGCGGCATGGGAATGGACTAAAACATCTGGGTTCTGCATAACACACTCCCCCGTTCTCTAGCCTTTTTGTTGACCAAGCTTCCTTTGTTGTCCTCACTAGCTTTCCTCTCCTATGACTCTGAAGTTCTATGCTCATTCCTGCTTTCTTGCTATGCTCTGTTCTTTGTTTCATTCACTAGCAATTCTCTGTGTGTTAATTCTGGACCTGTAATCCACATTTTATTTCCAACCTTGACTGCTCACCTGATTTCCAGTTCTATACCTCTGAGGTGTTCTTCTGAGAACATGACATGTCAGGAACAATGCCCAAGATTTTATCATTGAATCCATGCCAGATTTCATGACGAGTACTTCTTGATTTCATTAATGCTGTTGATAGTACATGTCACCCAGTTTCAAAGCCATAAATTCACCTTTTATTTATTTTCTTCTTCCCAACCATATCTAGCCAGCTGGAAATCCTCTCAGCCCTGCTAGTTTGGTGGTTTTCACATTGGAGTGGAGGGTTTTGATCCTTCCATTTTATTTTATTTTATTTTAAGATGGAGCCTCACTCTGTTGCCCAGGCTGGAGTGCAGTGGTGCGATCTCCACTCACTGCAACCTCTGCCTCCCTGGCTCAAACGATTCTCCTGCCTCAGCCTCCCAAATAGCTGGGATTACAGGCACCAACCACCATGCCTGGCTAATTTTTGTATTTTTAGTAAAGATGGGGTTTCGCCATATTAGGCAGGCTGGTCTCGAACTTCTGACCTCAATGACCCACTAGCCTTGGCCTCCCAAAGAGCTGTGATTACAGGCATAAACCACCGCGACTGGCCTGATCCTTTCATTTTAAACCCACAATTTATGAAACTGAATGTAATCACCTGATGAAGTCTTCTTGTCCACTTCCCAGAAAAGCTAATGCACAGAGAAAAGCAGATGTTGCAGCAAAGAAAGAGTTTAATAATCACAAGGCCAGTCAAGCAGAAAGATGGGACATCTATGCAAATCTGCCTCCCAGAGAATTTGGAAACTAGGGTTTTTCAAGGATGGGTTTGGTGGGCAGGGGTCTAGGGAATGGAGGATGCTTACTGGTGGGGTCAGGGATGAAATCATAGGGGGTTGATTTTGTCCTCTTGTGCTGAGTCAGTTTGAGGGTTACAGGACTGGTTGAGTCAGTTTCTAGGTATGGATTACTGGTCTTGCTGGTGCCAGCTGGTCCATCAGAATGCAAGGTCTGAAAAATACCTCAAACACCCGTCCTAGGTTTTACAATAGCAATGTTACTTATAGGAGCAATCTGGGAGGTGACTAATCTTGTGACCTCCAGCTACATGACTCCTGAGTCATCATTCCAAACTTATGGCTAATTCATTAGGTTTTACAAGGGTGGCTTTGGTCCCCAAGCAGGGAAGGGGTTAGTTTTGGAAAGGAACTAGTATCATTTTTGTTTTACAGTTAAACTATAAACGAAAATCCTCCCATAGTTAGTTTGGTCTACACACAGGAATGAGCAAAGGCAGTTCACTTGTGAGGCTAGAGGCCAGATGGAGTTGGCCAGGCTAGACTTCTCTCACTGTCATAGTTTAATTTGTGAAGGTGGCTTCATTTAGATCCCATTGTTCTTGTCTAATCTGTAAGGGATCTAGAACACTGGGACCAAGAACATTATGTTTGAGGGAAAAGGTACCTAGGGACACCTTTGAAATAAGATTTCTGGGCCCTTAAATAATTTTGTCAATTTATCAATGTTGAGATATCTGAAAATTTTTTTCTCACAAATCTCTAATGAATTTCCTGCAAAACATACAGTTTCATACAACATCAGTCTATTGTTAGAAATAATGAACATTGCCAGTAGTGTAATTAATGGAACATAAAACTAGCTATAGCTAAAGGGCAAGTAGTAAACTTTGGTATTTCTAACAAATTGATGGAAAAAACAAATCTTGACACAATTTTTAGATTCTTAAAAATATAACCTGGGTAAATTAGACTTGGTAGACTTACTGCCCACAAAAGAAAAATCACTGTAATGGTTAATTAATTATTTATTTTAAAAGATTTTATAAATCAAATTGCCATGCTAATCTCCTCTGTATTGTTCCAATTTTAGTATATGTGCTGCTCAAGGGAGCACTATAATGGCTACTTTAATGTGGCAAATTGACTGGGTCATGAGATGGCCAGATATCTGGTTAAACATTATTTCTGCATCTGTCTATGTATGAGTTTGTTTTCACACTGCTGATAAAGACATACCTGAAACTGGGAACAAAAAGAAGTTTAATTGAACTAACAGTTCCACATGACTGGGGAGGCCTCAGAATCATGGTAGGAGGTGAAAGGCACTTCTTACATGGTGGCAGCAAGAGAAAATGAACAAGAAGCTAAGGCGGGAACTCCCAATAAATCCATGAGATCTCATGAGATTTATTCACTATCATGAGAATAGCATGGGAAAGACCGGCCTCCATGATTCAATTACCTCTCCCTGGGTCCCTCCCACAACACATGGAAATTCTGGGAGATACAATTCAAGTTGAGATTTGGGTGGGGACGCAGCCAAACCATACCAGTCTGTGAAGGTATTTCCAGGAGAGAAATACATAGTTCAAATTAGCATTTGAACTATGTAAAGCAGATGGCCTATGTGGGTGCACCAACCCATTGAGGGCTTGTATAGAACAGAAAGGTGGAGGACAGCTGAATTATCTTTCTGTCTCTGTGTCTGACTGCTTGAGGTGGGACCTGGGTTTTCTCTTGCCTTTGGACTAGAACTTATGCCAACCATGGGCACTCCTGGTTCTCAGGACTTTGGACTTGGACTGGAATTTATATCACCAGCTTTCCTGGGGTTTCCACCTTGCAGATGGCAGATTATGGCATTTCTCAACCTCCATGATAAAGTGAGCCAATTCTTTATAATGCATATCAGTATCTCTCTATATATGTCTATCATCATTTAATCTCTTGTTGGTTCTATTTCTCTGAAGAACTTATTAATACATTCACATTAATAGAACCTAAAAGAGTAAAAATGTGTTATTTAAAATAAAACAGGCTGGGGGGTGGCTCACACCTGTAATCCTAGCACTCTGGGAGGTGGAGATAGGCGGATCGCTTGAGGCCAGGAACTTGAGATCAGCCTGGGCAACACAGGGCAAACCCATCTCTACAAAACAAACAAATGCAATGATTAGCTGGGCATTGTATTGTGCACCTGTAGTTCGACTTATTTGGGCAGCAGAGTTTGAAGGATCACCTGAGCCCAGGGATATCAAGGCTGCAGCAAACCATGATTGTGCCACTGCACTCCAGCCTGGGCAACAGAGCAAGACCCTGTCTCAAAAACCAAAATACAACAAACAAAAAACTCTCAAATACACTAAAGAAATTTGATTGATAAATCAGTTATTGGTTTGTAACTATGTCTATGGAAAAAGAATTTATCTTAAGATAATTTCAGTGAGATAAGAATAAAAATGAAAAAATTAGGAACAGTTTCTTCTGTATAGAAAATTGATCAAGGAATTAAGGTGGCTTAAGGAGTTATGCCCTGGAGAACACTTTCCCCTTTCAAAATCCTCCAGTTGTTGTATATTCTAATAATACACTCAGAATGTCCTCATGGTGAAAATGCTGATGTGAAAAAAAAATACTGTATCAAAATGGCAGAAGAAAGCAACCCTCCATTTTCCCCTCCTCACCAATGCTTGAATTAAAACTTCCTTTATTTCTGAAATGATCTTTGGTTGTTAGTTGTTTCCCTTAAATTTTGGCTTTTCAGTTCTTAAACTTCCCTGACAAGCTGCACTATGCTAACGTTTTCGAGGACAGTTCTCACTCCGTGTTGATGTTTAGGGATGTAGGTTTCACAAGCCTCTCTCTCATCTACAGCACACTGTAGATGCTCAGAAATTGTTATATTCCCACCATGGCCAAGCAATTTAACCTGGTTTTGAAGATAATCAGTCTGTTTAACTGCTCTCTAAATTACCAGTTTCATTTCTCTTTCTCTCTCTCTTTGTGTCCTCTACCCTCTCAAGTATCTGCTCTATTTATTCCATTTTCCTATTACTCTGCTTTTCTTCAAGCAGTTCCTCAATCCAGATTGCCTCCTTCTCATTTTTGTCAGTCTGAATCTTTTTAGTTTTGTTCTTCTGTGCCTAACTTTAGTGTCACCTCATCAGATAAACCTTGTCTTGTCTTCTAAACAAATGTGAGGTGTATCTCCATATAACCAACCTAGCACATTCTTTTCACTATAGTGGGGTTATATGGTTTGGCTGTGTCCCCACCCAAATTTCACCTTGAATTGTAGTAATCGCCATTTGTCAAGGGTGGGGTCAGGTGGAGACAAGCAAATCATGATGGCAGTTTCCCCCATACTGTTCTTGTGGTAGTGAACAAGTCTCATCAGATCTGACGGTTTTATAAATGGGAGTTCCCCTGCACAAGTGCTCTTGCTTGCCACCATGTAAGATGTGACTTTGCTCTCCATTCACCTCCCTCCATGATTGTGAGGCCTCCCCAGCCATGTGGAACTGTGAGTCAATTAAACTTCTTTCCTTTATAAATTACCCAGTCTTGGGTATGTCTTTATCAGGAGCATGAGAACAGACTAATACATGGGACTTTGCACGTTTTGTCTTTCCTTCATACTAGAACATCTAAATTCCATAAGGATAAAGGCTATTCTTGAATATATTTGCAATCTGAATAGTGCTGACACAGTTTCTTACAAATGGTAGGTGTTCATTAACTATGTACTGCCCAATGATGTGAAGATCAAAAAATGACAAGGTGTTTTTGTAGAGACTAAGCTGATAAAGGTATTGTCCTTCTATGGATAAACCTACATATTCAACTCAAGTCACAGTGGTGGAAGAGAGGGGAGAGGTTACTGGCAATGAATGAGAGATTACTAAAATATAAAATATTCTTATAAATACTTCAAAACTACCTATTTTTCTTCACTTATCTCTCCCCCTAAAATACTTAATAACTGTGCATTTGAAAAACAAATAATGCATTGTATTCTCACCTCTCTGTATGTTTTTTTTTTTTTTTTTTCCTTTCTTTTGGAGTCTTAAATTTAGATGTTTAGAGACGGGGAATAGTGATAAGAGAAAGGTCCTTCCTGGGGGAAGGGGTTGACTTTGACCCTGCAGTATAATTGGTTGGCACCTGATTAAAGATAGCAGTGTTTCCAACCACTACACAAGTGTCTGAAGTTCATCTGCTAAAAATATTCCTGACTTTTTTATTAGTCAGATGATTATTTTAAACTTTTAACTTTCATTGAAATGAAATTTCTCTGCTTGGTAGATTAATGTTCAATGCATGTACTTTCTTGCATATTTGTCCTGCTGTAATCATTGGTCTAAGTTAGTCTCTGCTTCATTCCTGTATCATGAGATTTTTCTATTCCTCAGCTTCTTATTGCTGGTTTAGCATTGTGTCCTCACTAAAATCTCATCTCGAATTGTAATCCCCAGGTGTTGAGGGAGGAACCTGGTGGAAGGTGATTGGATGTTCTTGTGATAATGAGTCCTCACCAGATCTGATGGTTTTATAAGGTGCTCCCCCACTTTTGCTTTCTCTTTCTTTCCTACCACCATGTGAAGAAGGTCTTTGCTTCCCGTTTGCCTTACGACATGATTGTAAGTTTCCCGAGGCCCCCCTGGCTTGTGGAACCATAAGTCAATTAAACCTCTTTCCTTTATAAATTACCCAGTCTTGGGTATGTCTTTATAGCAGTGTGAAAATGGACTAATAAAAAGATTTGACTAGCATTATTATATTCAAGAAGAAAAGCAAACATAAGCACACTTTTAGAAAGCCCTGGGACCATTAGCTTGTTCCTGGTCCTTTACTAAGAACCTTGATGATAATATGCTTTCAGCTCAAAGTCACAATGTGCTTTAACAAATCTGGTTGTGAGCTAATCAATTACCAGTTACTTTCCTTTAATTGAGAACATAATTTTGTTAATGTCTATCAGTTTAAGAGGAGAGAGCAAGCGTATCAAGATTATCTTACTGGCATAACTAATTAGTAAAACAGTGTGAGATACTAAGAATGAAGTCACTTATATGTGTCTGAGCTTGTGCTGAGAAAGGGAGTGGGGTCAGCAGAGGAGGTAACAAAAATAGCTTTATTATTTGGATTTCAGTTCATCGGTCTCAGTCATACGAACCTTTCTGGTCCCTGTGTAGATTTAAATGCAATTGCTGATTCTCTGACAAAGTAAGCATATTTCTAATCCTGTGAGAAAAATAATATATCAGAGCTTTCCAGATTTGAACACATTCTCAAAATTTCCAACCTGCTTCTAGAAGGTGCAATTTTCTTGAGTTTCAGACTCTGGAACATTTTCTCACCCAGAGTGTAGCCGCACTAGTGAAAACAACATTTTTTTTTAAGTACAAACCATCCCACAGATTGAGGTATTAGAGACATTTTGATTATTTTCCCCCTGTTAATGTATGGAAATCAATTAGGTTTGCTCCTGCAATTTTCATTTAGAATAGAGCATTAAATTTAACAGATGATCCATCTCATTACTTTCACTGAGAAGTTTCTTGCCGCTAGTAGCCACTAGCTTCCAAGTATTTTGATATGAAGTATGGCATTTCAGAAATCAGATCCTCACATGATCTGCATCAGAATCACCTGGGAAACTTGTTAAAGATGCATTTTGCTGGTTCCCACTGGATGTCTACTGAGCTGTGGCCAGGGAATATTAACCTTAGGGGCTGATGTTCACCAACAGTGGAGAAATAATAGATTAGTATGTATGCTTTCAGGTAGCTGAGGTAGATTCACATGACAATGAAATATGGTGATACAAATAATCAGTTTCAATATGTAGGATTAGCCAAGCATTCTTGTTTATTTTAGGTCAAAATACTCTTAATTTTGATAGAGAGTGGAATGATTATTTGATTTGTTACTCTTGAAATGAATTCAGAGAATTCTATCAAGAATGGCAAAATAGCTGCTACAGATAAACACTTAGTTTGCCAATTCAACCTTAAGGCTACCTTTCATTCTGAAGGGCATGATGGTGGAAGGAAAGATTCTGAAGGAAAGATGGTGAAGATAGAAGGAAGTAAGTGCAACAGAAGGTACAGTTTTAAGGAAACAAGAAGTTCAGTTGTTAGTGAACACATGTTGCTTCTAATTCAAAGGAAATCACAAGAATATATTTGCAAATCTCAGGATTACATTTGCAAAATACTATCCCTCATCTGTTAAAATTGTGCATAAAAACCTAAAAGAGACTATTAAGTAGATTTAAAGTCCTTTTTTGCTTGGTACTCTTTTATTCTTTTAAAATAAGAGATGGAAGTCAGACAATTATAGAACAATATATTTTCAAGGAAGGGAAAATGCAAACAACTATACAATCACAACAAATTATAGATTTAATCCAACTAAAATTATCTGATACCTGTTCTGTGACCAGAACTATCTTAGATAAGAGGAAAGCAAAGATAAAATGCCAGCGACTCTGTGAAGGAAACTTAAATACATATTACTAAGGGAAAGAAGACAATCTGGAAAGGCTACATGCTGTATGATTTCAGTTATATGATATTATGGAAAAGGCAAAATTATAAAGATAGGAAAAAGATCAATGTTGTCAGGGGTTGCAGGGGAGGAAGCAAAGCAAAGAGAATGTTTAGGGTAGTTAAACTACTCTGTGTGAACTGTAATGGTGGATACAAGTCATTACAGATTTGTCAAAACCTATAGAATACACAATACCAAGAGTAAACCCCAGTGTAATCTATGAACTTTGGGTGATGATGTGTGATATGATTTGGCTGTGTCCCCACTCAAATCTCATCTTGAATTGTAGCTCCCATAATCCTCAGTTGTCATGGGAGGGACCCACTGGGAGGTAATTGAATCATGGAGGTGGATCTTTTTGGTGCTGTTCTCATGACAGTGAATAAGTCTCGTGAGATCTGATGCTTTTATAAAGGGCAGTTTATGAAGGGCAGTTCCCCTGCACATGCTTTCTTGCCTGCCAGCATGTAAGATATGCCTTTGCTCCTCCTTCAACTTCTGCCATGATTGTGAGGCCTCCCCAGCCATGTGGAACTGTGAGTCCATTAAACCTCTTTTTCTTTATAAAATTACCTAGTCTCAGGTGTGTCTTTACTAGCAGCACGAGAACAGACCAGTACCATGTGTAAATGTTAGTTCATCAGTTTAAGCAAATGTACCACTATGGAGTAGGATGCTGGCTGTGATGTGCTGAGATGGGGGGATATGAGAAATCTCTGTACTTTCTGCTCAGTTTTGCTGTGAAATGAAAACAGCTCTAGAAAATAAAGACTATGTAAAAAAAAGACTGGTGGATGATACACTCAGCAGAGTCAGGGCCATCAAGGCAACAGTGGAAGTAAATACTGAGAAGTAGAACTGAATGGAGGAGGGAGCAATTAGCTATGGAGACTGGGAGGAACCAGGGGAGGCCTTTGAGAAGTGGGGCCTCTGAACCGAATTCTGAGAATCAAGACAAACCTGTCAGAGACATTCCAGCAATATGCGTGGTTTGGGGAACTGTAAATTATCTGGTATTGCTGGAGCAAAATGAGAAGCAGTAAGGGAAGAGCAATAGGAAGAAAGACTGAACAAATAGGGTGAGGTCAGGAAAGGTTGACACATGCACATACACATGCACGTATACATACACACACATTCACATTCATGTGAACGTGCATACCCACACACACACATAAGCATATTTTAAAGGACTAAGGCATTTAAACCTGTTGGGAAACCACTGAAAAGCTTTTAGCTGTGAAGTGATGTGACCTGATTTGCATTTTATAAAGAGCCCTGAGGTCATCATGGGGAAGTGCAAGGGAAAAAAAAAACAGATGGAAACATCTAGTTACCCGCATGCAGTTAGAAACCTATGGCAATAAAGGAAAGAACAGATTCTCATTCAAGAGAGATACTTAAGGAGTTGAATTAGCTGAATTTGATGAGTGCTTCACCATGGGAGGTAAAGGAAAGAGGAGTCAGAAAACTGTCCTCAAGTTTTGGGCCTAACAAAGTAGAGGGATATTGGTTAAATTCAATCAAGACAGGAAATGTAGAAGGAAGACCAGTTTTAGGGGGTGGCTATTTTCTCAAGATTAGGAGTCTATGTTTGATACATTGAGTGTAATGTGTCTATGGAACGTCAACTCATTCAACTCAGCAAGTTTGTATTGAGTCCCTTTCACACGCCCATCCCAAGCTTGATACCGGGGACTCAGCAACGAACATGACAGGGATAGTCTCTGTCCTTGTGAAGGTACTAATAGTGATAAAGGAAGGCTTCAAACAATAATTGCAGGTGTGGTGTCTATTATGAAAGGGGAGGTATAACTTAGATATACAGGAGAAGTCTAGGGTGGAGATTCACTTTACAATCCATCAGCACGTGTAGGTTAGAGTTGCCATCACGAAGATGAATGAGATGACTGACAGAGAAGATGACAAGGGAGAAGAGGAGAGAAACGTAGGGCATCTCACTGTTAGACTGAAGAAATGATGAGACAATCATAGGGAGAGAATCAGGAGAGAGAGGTGCTTGGAATCAAGGAGGAATTTCAGGAAGACTGAAGTGGTCAAGAGATGTCATGAGAAGCCGACATAATATACAGCATCAGAGATGTCTTTTGGGTCTTGCAGTATAGGAGGCTTTTGTGATGTCTCTGTGAGCTGCTCGAGTGTATTGGCAGGGCCAGAAACCTCCTCAGAATGTGTTGAAGATGAAGAAGTTATAAGAGATGAAATCTGAAGGTGACATGTCCTAGATCCTTGATTCTGATGGGAATGAGAGAGGAAAGTCAGTAGGGAGGGACATGAGATAAAAGGCAGGTTCTTGAAAATGAGAGAGATTTGAAGATATTTAGTGACTAAAGGAAGGAGGAGTCAAAAATTAAGTAAAGAAGGGCTAAATTATGGGTCAAGATACCAGACAATGGCAAGAGGGCACAGGGTTTATTCATTCATCTCAAATTAGCTTTAAACAAGTGGAAGGAGTTTTCCTTCAAAACTAAATGCAAAAAGGTAAGAGCGTGCCTGGATGTAAGTAGGGGAGGAAGGATAGGGTGGAAGGAACCTAGGGGAAAACAGAGTAATACAATAGAAATTTAAAGATGAACAACTGTTTTGATGTCATTAAAAGTGTCAGCCCCGATCACTTTAATATTCATCTTCTATAATACATTATCTCATATGCGAACTTCGAGCTTATCAGATAAAAAGTAAAAGAAAAAAAAAACAAAACAAAAAGGGTGGCTTCAATGTGAAATGAATGTCAAACGTCAAAACTTAATTTGATTTTGAGAGGTCCTCCCTAGGGTTTTATATTTAAATGAGGCAAAGGCCTCTGAACTCTATAGATCACAACAGAAACACGAGTCCAGGAAATTCCTAGGTCATGTCATTCTTGGACAAAATTGTAACAAACAGAAGCTTTGGTGAGGAGTTCTATAAATATTTATCGGCTGTGACTTTTACCCACTGGAGGTTAAAGATCTCTGAGTTTTGGATGAGAATGCATAGCAGTCTGATTTGACTTGAATTAGCAGCAAAAATAACTCTCCGGATTTAAAACTGCTTACTACAACCACATGATATATTTTACAAAACATTACAAGATAATAGGAGGTGTTCTAGTCATTGACAAAACACTCATAGTGTAAGTACTGTATTAACTTTTATCGTTCTTATCATATTTAATGGATTATATTTTGCTTTCAGATTGGCTTTCTGTCAGAATAAAACCAAATAAGAGATATTCTTAATATACATAAGATGTTAACTGGGTCAATTTTAATGTCAGAAATTTGTTAACTTTCTTTTTACTTTTCAACTATCTTGAACATTAGGTTTGAGCTGGTTTAAACTGGTCCTATAGCATTCCATTTTATTCAGTTTCATCATGTGTTCTTATTAAAATATATTATAATTTGTATCCTACAAGGTTAAAAAATTTTCGGCTTCAAAAGTCATTAACTTCTTGATTTTATTACAAAAGTAGATCATTTATTAACTTAAAAATAGACATGAGTCAATATATTCTATAGGTCACTTAAGAGAAATATGAAGGATAGAAAGGAACATGAATTTCACTATAAATTTCTTTAGAAATATCATATTCATTTGTGATTAGTTTGATCACTTATAAAGTGTTCCATAGTACTTAAAAGGATATTAGTGTGAACTAAATGTGATTTTTCGCTTGATAATTTTATAGAGTTTATCAAGATGTTTTGGTGTGAAGATTGAGAGACAGAGATTTTCCCAAATGTGACAGCTCAGAAACCTATCTGATATTACAAAAAGCACACCATGAATCTGGAAGGAGTCTTTACAACCTGTCAGTAATAACAAATAAGCTGGACATGGTGGCTCACGCCTATAATTCCAACACTTTGGGTGGCCGAGGTGGGTTGATCACTTGAGGTCAGGAGTTCGAGACCAGCCTGGCCAACATGGCAAAACCCCATCTCTACTGAAACAAAAACAAAAACAAAGATTAGCCTGGCATGGCAGCCCACACCTGTAATCCCAGCTACTTGGGAGGCTGAAGCAGGAGTATCATTTGAACCCTCGAAGTGGAGGTTGCAGTGAGTCGAGACGGTGCCACTGCAATCCATCCTGGGCAACAGAGCGAGACTACATCTCAACAACAACAACAAAACTCCCCCCAAAACTCCAAAAACAAATTGAGCCATGCTAGAAGAAAGACTGCCTTTTTTTCTCTTCTCTCCATGAAAAATAGTATCATTTGCATGTGAAGAGCCATGGAAGAGTATGCAATCAAGATGTAGGAAAAAAGTCTACTATAGGCATATCAGGTGTTTGATTAATAAAAATGTAATGCTTTTCCTCAGATTTTGGGATTTTTTTTTACATTTAAAGAACTCTGTGTTCCCCTGTGATTTATTTTCTCATTATAAATAAACATTCACTTTTAGACTTAATTGTATTTTTACAATTTTGCATTCTTTTTTTTAAAGGCTCCACAAAATGTAGATTTACCCTGTGGTAAATGTTGTAATATTTATTGGAACCAGGTTTTCCCAAACATTTTCAAAAATGCCTCAGTATTTGATGTTTTCTGGGGAAGCATCATTTACCTCTGTCCTGAGGTTCCAAGTATTTTCCTTGCAAGTATATTTTTATTGGAATAAAATCTTATATTTTACAATGTTTACATCTTTCTCAATGATGAAGTTGTCCTTTCGTGATAGTCTATTACATTTTTTTTCTTTTTTAGAACTAATAGTTCACATCCCACAAAAGAACAAAACTAATATGTTCATGTTCATAGTAGAATCATAAAATGATATCTAAACAATGATCTTCATGATTTGAAGGTTCTACATAAAAGTATAAAGAGCTGCTAATGTATTGCTGGGAATGTTTGTCCTTCTTTTACACATGCTTTTTACAGCTTAAAGCATTTCTAAACATCAGTGCCTACGAAATCCTAAATATAATAGAGTATTTGAGAACTTCTCATTGAAGGGGTACTGATTATTGATGCATGTTTCATTAGCAATAGATTTATTGCCCTGCAATAATATTAATGTTTAGAATCCCTTTGTACTAGTTTGTTTCTATTTCAAAGACTTCAAAAGTAGTTATCTTTAAAGAAAATGTGGTACATATATGCCATGGAATACTATGCAGCCATAAAAAATAATGAGATCATGTCTTTTGCAGGGACATGGATGAATCTGGAAACCATCATTCTCAGCACAGTAACACAGGAACAGAAATCCAAACACCACATATTCTCACTTACAAGTGGGAGTTGAGCAATGAGAACACATGGACACAGGAGGGGAACAATGCACATCAGGGCCTGTAGAGGTGGGTCGAGGGGGAGGGAAAGCATCAGGACAAATACCTAATGCATGCAGGGGTTATCATCTAGGTGACAGGTTGATGGGTGCAGCAAACCACCATGGCACATGTATACCTATGTAACACACCTGCATGTTCTGCATATGTATCCTGGAACTTAAAGTAAAAAAATTAAAAAAATAAGTAGTTATCTTTATATTTATTTCCTAGAGACCAATATCTGAGGAAGTGGATATGTATTTGTATATATCTTGATAGTATATGTTTAGCAATCACCTATGAATTGATTATTGCAGTGATTTGTTTTCCTTTTCCTACTATGTTGTCATAGCTGCCTCAATATTCTTGAACATAGTATAAGGTGTCTGAGCAGGTTCATCAAGGTTCTTCTAAGTCTGAGAAGGTGTCAAGCAGCTTTGCCTCTGTGTATATAACCATTTTTCAAAAGTAAACTTAGTAGAAGACACGAAATATATTGTAATGTCATGTTTTGAATTGTTGATGGGATAGGACAGTGACCCAGAAAATAGCTGTTTGCTCTAGTTCTGCAGTATCCAGTGACTTACGGATATTGTCTTCAGTGGCTTTCACAAGGTCAAGGTTGTAGGAGGATCCACAAGTCCAGAGCCATGGCCACTGCTTGCACCCCTATTCCTAGCCCACCATCTTACTGATATGTGCTGATGATCACAAGACTGAGGACAAGGGGCAAAATAGCCTCTTGTTTCTACAAGCACAAATGTATCCCTGCTAATGACAGGTTCATTCATGATCTACGTACTTGGGCCTGGAAAATGGCACATCTGCAGCATCAGCTCCATAAATGGAGGAGAGTGTGTTATTGTAGACACCAATTAGTGGGAAAAGGAAGAATTGCTAGTTTTGGAAGCAGTTTGTCATTTTGAAAATGAAGCTTGGTAAACAGGGTTACACAAAAAGCAGTCCTGAAATACTACATCACTGTCATGCCCTGACATGTTTGGAAATATTTCTGCTTTTGTGAAATTGTACATCATGCTAGGTTTACTATACTTATATCTCATGTTCCGCATGACAATTGGCTAAAAGTTAAAAGACTCTGTGTAGTAAAGCCAAAATTCCATATATATATATATTTATGTATGTATGCCAAATAAAGCATATTTACTTTGAGTTGTATTTTATCATGTGTGACAGCAATGGATTCCAGCTAGACACAGAGTATATTTTTCCCTAGTCCTGATGTTCTTTAATCTTAACACAGCAACAGATTGCAGGATTTATTTTCCCCAGTAGAATCTACTGCAAGTTAGAACCACTTTGTTTTCTTGAATTCCACTTACAGCATTACTTTGTCTTGGGAAACGAAGCTGGAATTGAGTGGGGTTGTGCGGGGTGGGGGAGGGCACATCTTGGTGAACTATATAGTCCTTGGCAAAAGCGGTTTCCACCCAGGGCTGATACAAATCAAGATGGGAGTATGATCCTTCATATCTAATTGATAAAAGATTTCTCAGTGCACCCTATGAATCATTGGCTCCCATAAATGAAAACAGGGGCTCATGTGGCATTGCAAGGCAGTGAACTCTCCGGGCTAGCATGAGTAATTACGGAGCAGTTTCATCCGCGGGGCAAAGGAGCTCACAAACAATTTAGGAGAAAAAAAATGGTTTGTTACATATTGCCTTTGTCCTTGTAAAAATCTATTATTTCATACAGTGCATTTTACTACATTGCTAATACGATTACATCATGTGGCTGCATTTTTGGGGTGTGTTTAAAGACCAGTGCTTTTAGCAGCATAAAGTCAACCGGAGCCCATGTAACTCAAACTTTGATTTTAATTCTCCTAGATGCTTGTGTACGTATGCCAAATTTGATGTCATTTTGAAAACTTGCATTTTAACGAGTATTTATTTATTTAAATCAATTATTGGAATCTCAGGTTTTTGACGGTGTTGGTAGTTTTTAGTTTTCAAGCAGGTGACAAAGTATTCCGTGAGAAGCCTTCCACCCCTACCCCTACAGCATACAAAAGAACCCCTGTGAATTTGAATTTTATTCACTAATTCATAATAGAGATCTTATCTATGACAATAAATGTGTTGATTTTTATTATATGTTTAGTGAACACACTTAGCCGTAGAAAACTGAAATACTAGCCATGATGGGATGTGCTTTATCATTTCAAATAACAACATTTTGGTCATAAGTAGAATGATCAAGTTGGCCATTTGTGACTATGGGTTTAGCTCACTAGATATTGGGAATAGAGAGAGGTAAAAGTGTTTCACACCGAAGCATGTAAATGACAGGTGTCTTACTTATTTTCACAAAAACAAGCACAACTTTGACAGGCAAGGATTTCTCAATTTAAATTTCAGTTTCCATTTCATTTCCCCCTATAAAGGATAAGGTATTTATTTTGGCTACCTATGCCTAGGTAGTTTTGAAGCTATGAAAATGATTGCTTGGATAGGAAAACACCATCTTTTTAAAAAAGTAATTCAGTCCTCAACATCTACATTGAATTATAGGTGGATCTTGCTTAACTTACACTAAAATGTGGAAACACCTATATTATTTGAGATAATTTAATATAGTATAATTAATATAGCATATCAATATAGTAGTTCATTTACATATGTGTAATTTTCATTACAAGGTTTCATTTGTTCTGTTAAGGATATAAATGTGGAATGAAAAACATTTCTACACAGCGAGGTGAAGGCCATGTGTTTTGCATAAGTGAATAGTCACCAAATAAAGCCGTCTTTGGAAGCATGCTGTTAACATGACGTTTACCACCTCTTCACTTGTAGCTTGAACCTGCTCCTGCCACCACACTGAGTGGGAAAAAGAAGGCAATGAGAAAGGAGAAAAAGCAGAAGTTGTTCTCACCCCTTGCAGAATACCTGCAGTAGCTCTCTTGTTTCCTTCTTGCATTTTGGCATTGAACCCCTTGAGATAACAAATGGCCTTAGTCACTATGTTTTGCTCTATTTTGCCTTTGGAAAAACATTGCCATTTTCTGGTGGAAAACACAGTTTGTAACAATCTGTAATAGAAATCAATATGACTGTTTAGGAATAAAAGCCAAAAAACCTAGGGCTAGGGCAGGATAGATGACACCTCCAAAGTGGATAAAATTGATACTGATCTGTGTGGTTCCCTCTCCCTGCATTTCATGATAAGAGCTAAAATTAAATATACATAAAGGGTCATGTACCTATAGACCAACTTGAAGTCTACCGATTCGTTGTAATCCTTTGTTGCTTCAATGCCTTTATATCCACTATGGAACAGAAGTATTTGAATATTCAATCAATTTTGTCTGAATAATTCATCCTAAGGACATTTTATTATTAAATAGACCATATTAGGATAAACTCTCACATAAAATGTGATCTCATGACAGAGGGAAAATGAAAGTGGTACCGTTAGGCTCCCACAAAAGTCATGGTCGGTAGCATCTTTTGTACACGTGTAAATGAAGTGATATTTGGGAGCTGAACATGATAGCCTTAATCTAGGGTGACATGTTGGCTTTGCTGCTGCTGCATAGGGAAGAAAACCAAAGCAAGATGGGTGTGGAGCAAGGTTGGAGAAGGTGGCCGTGACAGCAGATATGATTCATCCCTTGAGTTAATCCCGAGTCCAGCTCAATTCAAAATATCAAGTAGCCTTGTCAATGGGTACTGGTGCCTGTTTGAGCCAACAACTAGGAGGGCGAAGGTGAAGATCAAAGTGAATGAAAGGACACCAGAAACTAAAAGTCTACTTCTGGAGAAAGAAAATTTAGAAGGAGTTTATTGAAAAAAGATGACCCTTTTCTACCATTCAACTGACTGGGAGTCAAGAGTGGACTTCTGAACCTGGGGAAAGCTGTAGCGAGCAGTAGGTGCTATCTGTAGTTTAGACAGATAGGGAGGCACCGTGTTCTAATTGTGCTTTCTTAAATTCTGTGTTTGTCTGTTTAGCATCCATTCATCACAGGGTCAATTCAATTAACTCTATGTTATTATCTTCCTGTATTCTTGATGCTCTGGTATTTGTGGCCCTGCCAACTGGCCAGGACTAGCCAAATTTGAGAGATAGCAGAAGTCTCCCCTGAGCGCCTGCCTTTCAGATGCAAACCAACAAATCCAGAGTTCACACCCCCAACTGTCTTTTTAAATCAAACTCTCACATAATACTGAGTGTCAACTTGATAGGATTGAAGGATGCAAAGTATTGATCCTGGATGTGTCTGTGAGGGTGTTGCCAAAGGAGATTAACATTAGAGTCAGTGGGCTGGGAAAAGCCGATCCACCCTTAATCTGGGTGGGCACCATGTAATCAGCTGCCAGCACAGCTAGGATATAAGCAGGCAGAAAAACATGAAAAGATCAGACCGGCTCAGCCTTTCAGCCTACGTCTTTCTCTCGTGCTGAATGCTTCCTGCCCTTAAACATTGGACTCCAAGTTCTTTAGCTTTGAGACTTGGGCTGGCTTCTTTGCTCCTCAGCTTGCAGATGGCCTATTGTAGAACCTTGTGATTGTGTGAATTAATACCCCTTAATAAACTCTCATATATATCCTATTAGTTCTGTCCCTCTAGAGAACCCTAATACACACACCAAGCCAATGTTACCCTGGTCTATCAACTCAGATCCAGGAATCACACAAGCAGGGACAGTTCTTATACCCCAGAGGCCGCCAGGATGATTCAAACGACCCATTCCTAAACTGCTTGCCCTGTCCTGTCCTGTCCTGTCCTGTTCCTATGGAAACTCCCAAAAGGGCTCTGGTCTGGGCTTTCCCCTTGCTCCTTCTGCACCCTGACCCAAACTAGTGCTTCTCCATGTGGTCCTGCAGGGTGCAGCTGCCCTTTGCTCTTGGGAAATGCAATAAAATTCTTCTTTCAATCAATGGCATTAGCTTCTCCATGGTGTCACTCAGTCAACTACATCAATTAAAATCCTGTGGGTACATTTTGAGACGTATAGGCTTATTTATGTAGTGAGTGGGCAGGGAACAAGAGTACTTCTCTTAGGCTCTATTTTCCAGTGGTTGGAGGGCTCCTAAGGATCTCTCTTGGCTCAGCACAGAATGGGCCAAGCTTAGATGTCATCACTATGGGAAGTTGTGGCTGTTTAGAGCAGGCAGAGAGAAAGAAATGGCTAAATGGTATCAATATCCAGCAGCAGTCCCTGTTCAGCAAATATAGACAAGGAACCCGAATTTATATGAGGAGACCTGTTTTAAGAATACCTTATCCTTTTTCAAAGTCCAAGTCTACTGTTCGTTAGTTAGTCTTCAGTCTCAATTCCATGGCTCAGTCTATAAACACGTACTTGCCAAGCTAAGCGCTCCGGAGGCTGAAAGCAAAGGCAAAGCATACTTTTTACATTCGAAGGCCATACAGTCTAACTAGTAGCAAAACCATTTGTGTTAGTCTGGGTCTCCTAGAAGTAGAGGCCAAGATGGGATGAGATATGCAAGAAATGTATTGTACATTTCCACACATCTTGCGAGTAGAGGCACTGGCTGCTTTTGCGTTAGGCTGTCTGTTTATGCATGCTTACGTAGTGAATACCCTTGAGGAATAAAGATCATGTCTCCTTCCAAAGCAGCATAGGAAAGGTTTTTTACTGTCCAGGATAATAAAAATAATACCTTTCTTCAAGGTAAAGATTAAGCAGGCTTGATGCTTATTAGAAAAGATTCAGGTTCCCAAGCTTGGGGAACCTCTCCCATAAAAAGAAAAATAACCCTCCCTCCCCTACTGCATGTAGGGGCATCACCTGGCCCTTTTGGGGCTTAGATAAGTATGGCAAATGCTGATACTCTGGCTGCTGGTATTGTGAGCAAAAATATTTTTCTTTGATCCAAGAGATCCTTGTTTTACCAATATCCATGATGTGGATAACTTGCAGGCTGACTTGCAAGCAGAGTAAAAGTGTTGAACTCACTGGAATTTATTTTAAGTTTTTAAAATTAATTAATTTTTTTTTTTAGAGATGGGGTCTTGCTCTGTTGTCCAGGCTAGAGTGCAGAGGCATAATCATAGCTCACTGCAACCTTAGACTCCTGGGTTCAAGCAATCCTCCTGCCTCAGCTTCCCAACTATCTGGGACTACAAGCACGTGCCACCATGCCAGATTTATTGATAAAATACTTGTGAAAATAGGGAGGACACTGGCATAGCCTGGGAAAGCTGTGAGGCCACCATATAGGTCTGTCTCTTGTAAAAGAGAGAGAAAATAAAGGAAGGAATGTTGAGTAGAAGAGTTTTGGACAATGTGTAGTTGTAAGAAAGTATTTGGCAAGGCTGACAGTGAGCCCTCCAACCAATGTCAGTTCAGAGCTGTCCCACCTCTAGTAAGAGTGGCTTGCCAAGTAGCCCTGTGTCATCCAGTCATTGGCTGGGAGAAGCTTGGGAGAAGCAGGGCTTTGGATCAAAAGTGGTGGTAGATTCTGGACATTGCAGCTGGAGATATCAATCAAGTACTTTCCTTATAGTGATAGATTGAGTCACATTTTCATGGCTGCCATGTCAATTAAAAGTCCTCTGATTCCAAAGCTCCATTGTTTAAAATGACGTTGACCTCACCGTAATTTCAAGAGTTCAGGAATTTGAGTACTGGGAATGCTTAAAGGATAGGTTGAAGAGTATGTTGGACAGAAGTCTTGATTATAAAAATTTGAAACCCAACTCACAGCATCCCAAGGAAAAGAAAATGTGTTTATGGTCTCATGTATGTAACTGAAGAATCAAAGGTGGTTGTGGTATCTTTTAGGGATAGATGGGCTGGGAGGTCAGATGATGTTTTTCGTTCCATCTTCAGCTCTGTTTTCCACTTTATTGGCTTTTCCTCAGATATATTTCACAGGCTGTTTCCTAGACATGTTTCCCTTATAGTTATTAACACCAGAGAAGAGAGAAACCCTCCTCTCTGATAGTGCCAGCAAAAGCCCTTGGACGGACACTCTTTGGCTCAGTCTGGATCAAATTCCTTGCCAAAACCAACTGCTTGACTTGAGAACACTATTCTCTGATTGATTGAATTTAGCCATGTGTTTAGCCTTATGCCAGGAGAGGTGAGTAGAATCAATTCATAAATACCCAGCCAAGTGGAGGAGCGACACTTGTTAAAAAACAAACAAAATGATGCTGGGTAAACAAAGGTGTTCACCAAAGAGGAGATTTTTCCTCTCAAAGCTTCAGTGATGGTGGTGATTTTTGAGATGGGTTGATTATGGGTGAAAAAGCTAAGAAGTTTGATGGTTGGCTGAGAATACAGTGCTTTAAAAAGATGTTGACTGAGAAAGCAGATGAAATCAGTGGTAGAGTGTTGAATTTGGGGCCCTTTCGGGCAGGTTAAAGCCTTTAGATTGCATATCCCCTGCATTGCTGTTACTCTTTGCAATACAACTTAGAACATCAAAATATATCTTCAGGCAGCATGCCTTCTAGGAATAGACATTATATGGAACATGAAAACCTAAGTAGATAACAGAATTCTAGAAATTCAGAGAGAGAAGAAATACCATGGGCTTCTCCCTCAGTATATTGCTCTTCAGGGCAGAAATGTTGTAAAATTTGTTTTCCAGAATATTTGAGTTCATAATTAGTAAGTTTGGCTCTGCAGAGTTTATCTTCAAATACATGAGATTTTATAGTAGTTTTTGGATCCCAAGTAGGCTTGTTCTGTGTTTACCCCCTTTAAAGTTCAAGGTGTCGGCTGACTAATCTGACGAATAAAACTCTTGGGTGTTATGTTCATAATGTTCTGGAAAAGAAACTTCTTGGGTGTGTATTTTACCTAGTGTCTTCCCGGAACAAGTCTCAATGTTTCTTTTATAACTAATTTGCAGAGACAGTCGTGGTACTGAGTAAGACTAGCAGTTGGAATATCTGCGTCCTGGATCATGACTCACTGTTGTGTGTCCTTAGGCAAACCTTTATCTTTTTAAGTAAATGGGGTTAATAATACATTTCTTAAAGAATTAGTAAGCCAATCAATTGAGAAAATGCACGGGACGCTGTACCCAGCTAGAAAACGTGAGCATTGTCATCACATGGTTCTCACGGAAGGGAAATTCAGGCCAAAGGTGGGGATATAATGGAATCATCAATTTTCTTTCTTTCAAATTATTACACACAGAATGGAATCTTTTCTGCCTACACCCTGGATGACTTCTGCCCTTTAGCATGCTCCAAATAAGAGCTGGGCTTTTACAATTCAGAATTCAGGCAAACCTCCTCATCCCATGGTGGTTCCATGAAGAGACCCTCTTATACTCACTTCTCTTTGTTTCTGTAATTGTCAGTTTATTTCTTTTGAGAAAGAGTTTATCTCCCCATCAACTCATTAGTGATTTAATATGAAGTAAGCTGATTATAGGCAATCTGACCAGCCAATGTTCACACTGCAGAGAAATCAAGCTAGTAATGCCTTTCAAGAATACAGTTGACCTTTGAACAACATGGTAGTTAGGGGAGCCAACCACCCTGTGCAGTTGAAAATTCACATGTACCACACTTTTGACATCCCCAAAACTTAACTAGGAATAGTCTGCTGTTGACCAGAAGCCTTCCCAGTAACATAAACCGTTGATGAATAGATATTTTGTATGTTATATGTATTATATACTGTATTCTTACAATAAAGTAAACTGGAGAAAAATGTTATTAAAATCATAAGAGATAATACATTTACTGTTCATTAAGTGGACGTTATCATCATAAAGGTTTTCATCCTTGTAGTCTTCACATGGAGTAGACCATGGAGGAGAAGCAGGTAGGGGCTGGTCTTGCTGTCTCAGCGTGTATAAGTGGAATTGAGACGCTTTAATCCATGGTGTTCAAGGGCCAGCTATTTTTCTCCTGGACCTATCATTTCAGCTGATCTTGTTAGATTTTACATGTACCCTGCATGCACTGTGGTCTTTCCAGAAAAAAAAAAAAAAAAAAAAAAAAGAAATCATGAAGCCATATATTTAGAAAAAAAGGAAACCAAATCGTTGATATCTTGCCACTTGGTTCTGAATCTGTTACTTGATTGGAATACCCCAAGATTCAGTCTGAATAAGAATGTGAGATACCATTACCAAAGGGTTCAGGGATTAGTTGGAGAAGGTAACTAAATCGTAAACAAAGAAGATTCACACTGGGTACCCAGTGAAATGAAGGAATTTGAAACCCATCCGAATCCTTTCCTTTTAGTCTGTCTCCAGGAGGCTAAAACATCTGGTGAATCACGTCAAAGATTCAATCCATCATTCCTGTGTTTGGATTTTATGATGCCAGACATCTGGATCAACTGAGTTGCTCCTTTCTTTAATTAAATCAACTGGATGTTTTGGCTTCCTGCAAAGTCAGCGTCAGTCTAAATAATACACATCATAGTCCTGTGTCCTATTTGTACTCGGACTCAATTTTGATACATTTTGTTTTGGTTTTAATTTCTTTTAACATAACCCCTAGATTTAAATAGTTTTGCATATTGTATAATACTTTGGGCATTAATATGAAAGTCTTACTAAATAAATCAGAAAAACAAAATCGACTGTTTTACTTTTTTCTGGAAGGCACCCTGGATGTTGGCACTGATAAATGGAAGTTGAGAGGGCTAAAGAACAATGTTAAATAATTACACAGATAGGGCTCAGCAGAGATCAAAATATCCTCTCTGATGTAAAGACAGCTGGCACCGACAGTAATTTTAACTGTGTGTAACAAGAACACACAATTTATATAATTTATGCATTCCTAGGTTTTTGAGTGCATAGGAATTTGGTCTGGTTTTATGTTATTTTCAAATATCCTTTGCTTTCTTATCTGGAAAGGCTTCTGGGCAACTTAATGACTGGAGGAGATTTTAAAAGAGATGAAAAGAAACCATGAACACATACTGGTTTAATGAAATATCATATTTTCTAGGAGAGAAATCAAACCTCAAAATAGACAAAACAATGTTTATCGCTCTAAATATATAACATGAAACAACTGAAGAATTTTGGAATAACATCTTATACCTTACTCCTTTATGATGTTTTTGTGGGGCCTGCCTAATATACAAGTCAAAAATGGATGCTGCTTTCTCATTTAGGGTGATTCTGTTCTTTGGTTTTAAAGAAATGAAAGACTAATTGTCTTTGTACAATTGTAGTTAATTCATTGGTCTCTTGAAAGACCGATTAATTAGGATGTCATGATTCTTATTATAACCATTTGGGCCAAATTGGCTAAATATTTCATATTTATGTTGTGAGATCTATGCCCAAACACAGATATCTAAAAGTTTTTACTGAAACTAGGCTCTATTCCTGCGAAAAGCCCCCTAATGTCAGATCTTCTTTTGCTAAGGTAAGACTTGGAAGTCCACTTTGATGTTGCTTTGCCAGATGTGAATATTTCTTTATACTTTTTTCTGAAGTTGATTTGTAGAAGTTCCTACTGCATTCAACATCTTGATTAGGACTCTTCAAGGATGCTGTATTCATAAATAGAAGATGCCAGGCACTCTCATGCACATTTTACATATATCATGTTTTAGTTAATCACAGCAAGCCTGTTAGGTAGGTACTATTATTAATTGCATTAAACAGAGGCTGACACTAAAGCTCAGTGAGGTTACTTGCTCAAACCTAAATAATTCAATTTTTGGATTAAGAGTAGTTTTTTAAGGATTATGTGTATATACATAAACACAGATATTTATTGAAGGAATTTTGGGAAAACTATAATATTAAAAAAAAAAGGAAATTACTCAGAATGCCATTTTCCTGAGATAATGTCTGTTAAGTTTTGGTGTATGAGCCTATATCCATATATGTACATACATATTTAAATAAATACATCTACCTTTAAAACCATGGACTCATACTGAGTACACTATTTTATAACTTTCTTTTTTATAATCTTAATTGGGAACTTGTTCCATATCATTTTTATTTTTCTATACCAGGGAGTAGCTGTAAGGATCAGTTGGTAAAAATCTTCATGAGTAAAAATCTTTATGATTTTGTGGGGAGTATAATCTTCATCACGACTACTTCACTCTGAGAAAGCAGTCAAACACAATGCATAAGTGAAAGGGTATGACTGGGTTTCAACAAAACTTTATTTACAAAATAAGCAGTGGGTCAGATTTAGCTCATGGGCTATAGTATGCTGATGTTTATTTTACAGCATCATTTTCTCAAACGTCACCAATAGTAGTTTATCCCATGGCTATCTTATATTTAGTTATAGGCCTTATTTAATTATTTAGTTTGTGTCTGCTTAGTAACAACATTGTGATGAAAATCTTATAATTAAAACTTAGTACACATGCACTTAGTTTTTCTCAATTTCCCAGAAAAAGAATTTCTGAATCAAACGGAAATTCCTTTTACAAAGTGATTGACATGCATTGCCAGAAGCTGTCCACAGAATTGTAGCTTACATCCTCACCAATGTTGTCAAGGAGGGTGTCTTTATCCATACCCTTGCTATTAGGATGGTGCAAAAGTTATTGCAGTTTTGTATCACTTTCAATGGCAAAAACTGGAATTACTTTTGCACCAACCTTAATAACAATGCATACTAAGGAGTTCTTAAAGTTTTTTTTTTTTTACCAATTTGATAGGCATAAAAATACCCAATTTGGCCGGGTGCGGTGGCTCATGCCTGTAATCTCACCGCTTTGGGAGGCCGAGGCGGGTGGAACACGAGGCCAGGAA
This sequence comes from Colobus angolensis palliatus, assembly GCF_000951035.1. NCBI lineage: Eukaryota > Metazoa > Chordata > Mammalia > Primates > Cercopithecidae > Colobus > Colobus angolensis. The sequence continues at coordinate 5,953,967 of NW_012116599.1, read as the reverse complement.
ATCAAGACCATCCTGGCCAACACAGTGAAACCCCGTCTCTACTAAAAATACAAAAATTTGCTGGGCGTGGTGGCACCTATAGTCCCAGCTACTCGGGAGGCTGAGGCAGAAGAACAGCTTGAACCCGGGAGGCGGAGGGTGCAGTGAGCCAAGATGGTGCCGCTGCACTCTCGCCTGGCGACAGAGGGAGACTCTGACTCAAACAACAGCAACAACAACAACAACAAAATTTGATAGGCAAAAGCACTTTTTCAACTTGCATTTTTTATTATGATTATTGAACATATTTTCTCTTTTCTTGCATGTTTGATATTTAACCATATATCAGCTGTTTCCTTCAGATGAACGTAATTTTATGTATGAGGGAAACATGCAAATTTATTTTGGCATATTAAATGACATATTCATAGTTAGACTGACACATAAAGTGTTAAATTAACACAGAGGTGACATCAAAACTGTCCCAGTAAATCCTTGTTCATTTACTTTTAGGGTGAAATTAACTGTGCTTCTTTTTAAAGCTTGCTTCCTTTGAGTATTGTTCATAGAGTAAGAACCTATCTTTATTGAAGGTTTCTGCTCTTCTTTTCTCCCTCACTGTATTCTCTCCATGGAAGGCACTGTATCTGATTTACTGGAAGGCAACATTCTGATATCCCTTTATTCAGATTCTCTAAGTGATGAGATAAATGTACTAAAGGTCCTAGTCATTGTTATGAGTGAAACTGTGTCCTCCAGAAAGATATGTTGAAATCCTAACCTCTGGTACTTGTGACTGTGACCTTATTTGGAAATAAGGTCTTTGCAGATGTAATCAAGTTAAGATGAGGTCATTTTAAGATGTGGGCTGTAATCCAGTGTGACTGTTCTTGAAAGAAGTGAAGACAGAGACAGAGGGAGACAGCCATCTGATGATGGAGGCAGATATTAGAGTTACGTAGCCACCAGTCAAGGAATGCCTAGGGCTACCAGGAGCTGAAAGAGACAAGGAATGATCTTCCCACAGAGGTTTTGGAGAGAGCTCAGCCCTGCTAGCATCTTAATTTCGAACCTCTAGCGTCCTGAACTGTGAAATAATACTTTTTTGTTGTTTTAGGCCATGCAGTCTGTGGTACTTTGTCACAGAGACCCCAGGAAGCTAATGCAGGCATTGATGACCATTGACTCTTCGGGAGCTGGACAGTCCATGGGTTCCACCCACTCTGCTCCCCTTCAAGTGGAGCTCTAATCAGAGCAAACACTTTCTCCCTGATGGCTGATCTGCCCGTGACCAGCAGGTTGCTTATTTCAGGAAGGAAGGAGAAGGAAGCTCTTTGGGCCTTGTGTCTGAACCTCTTTCTCCAACCTAGTCATGCCCCCATTAAAGCTGATATTTTGATCTCCTGTGCCCTTACCTCCAGAAATCTTCAAAGGTCATGCCTAGGACAGAAAACCTCCAGAAGACATGGGCATACTGGCATTTGGTATGGAGATGCCTAGCTCTTTGCTTTGGCTGGGGTAGCTAGTTTCCAAGTAGGCATGCAGATGATGTAGCTTAAGTTTCAGCAAGCGTGGCTTCCAGGGCCTCTGCAGCTGATGTTGACCAAAGAAGGCATACTTTGGTTATATCTGGTAAGGGAGATTTTTTTCAGTTTCGTTGAAGTATAATTGACAAACATATTTAAAGTGTGCATTGTAAAATGATCAACACAAGCTAATTAACATATCTGTCACCTTACAGTTACCATTTTGTGTGTGTGTGTGTGTGTGTGGTGAGAACACTTAACATCTATTCTCTTAACAAATTTCAAGTAGGCAATACAGTATTAATAACTTCAATTGTGGTCCTTTTGCTACAGTCTCTTTGTTTTTGATTCCCAGAACTTATCTTATAATGGAAAGTTTGTGCCTTTTGATCAACATCTCCCCATTTCTTTCTCCATTCCTACCCCCAATTCCTGGCAATCCTCTGATCTCTTCTTCTATGAGTTCAACTTTTTAGATTTCACATATAAGTGAGATCATGGAGTATTTCTCTTTCTGGTGTCTGGCTTATTTCATTTAGTATAATGTCCTCCAGGTTTATCCATGTTGTTGCAAATAACAGGAGTTCCTTCTTTTTTATGGCTAAGTAGTATTCCATTATAAGTGTATGTGGGTATATATACATAGATATATATATATCTGTATATCATAGATATAATTTTCTTTATCCATTCATTTGTTGATAGACACTGGTTGTTTCTGTATCTTGGTCATTGTGATTAGTGCTGCAATAAAGGTGGGAGTGCAGATATCTCTGCGATTCTGAATTCACTTCTTTTGGATATATACTCAGAAATGGGATCACTGGATCATATGACAATTCTATTTTTAATTTTTTGAGGAACTTTATACTCTTTTTCATAATGGCTGCACCACTTTACACTCCCATCAATAGTGTACAAGGGCTTGGAAAAGGAGATTTTTATTTGTAGCTGTCTTTCCTCAAAACAGACAATATGTTGTGAAGGTTAGTCACTCATGGGAAATTTTTTTCTATCTATCTCTATCTATCTATCTATCTATCTATCTATCTATCTATCTATCTATCTATCTATCTATCTATCTATCTATCTATCAATCATCTATAGCCAGGACTTTAAACTGTAAAGGCAGCTAAGTTTCCAATGAACCTCAGAGAACTTGTGCGCAAACTTTCAACCTTTTAGTTACTATTTATCATGAGTAGGTAGCACAAGGTGAGCTGCTCCAAATCTAGCTATTTTTGTCTTGTTTTGAACTACTCTGAGGGATGAGAAAGGAGCTATGGAAGGGTTAACCTTGTGAATTCATGAATGCATCAAGAAGAGTGGAGATTCTTATTACATATCAGAGAAGTAATCTTCTTGAATTGAGGAAGATACTCAGTAATATTATTAGAAACTCGAAAGATTGGAAGGAAATTAAAAAGGCTTATTCCTGCAACACTGTTTTTAGAAAAGCATGCCTAGAAATTCCAGGAGGGATGTGATTGCTGTGTGTAACGTGCTTTGGTTTTAATGTCAAAACACGAGTGGGAGGAGAGAGAAACAAAGTAAGTTACACTGATTTAAGAGAGGCAGGTGAGAGATGTTCTTATTAGAAACGTTAACATCTTGGTAGATGGTACAAGGTACAGACTTGACTATTTAGAAAGGTAGCATCAAATGCTGTCAGTGATGAGGTTGAAGGGCCACAGTCTGGCCAGAGGACATGGGAGATGCTTCAGCATCACTGAGAGGTGAACAAAGTCACCCCAACCAGCAAGCATCATAGGCCATGACCAGTCAGCAAGATCCCCAGGGTTGGGGCTAGAGGCAGAGCAGCAGGCACCAGGGTAGGGGCTGTTTAGTTCAGCCATTCAGTTGCAGAGCCCAGGGATGTACAAGGTGCACTATGTGGATTCTGAGACTCTGTCTCTTCCTCTCTGTCATAGGGTGCTGTGTGTTATGCTCCTGCCTCATGTAGTTGGAGGCCAATTTAGAGAAGAGCAGGGGAGAATAAGAGGAACTGAGAAAGTAGGCATCTGTCTCAAGGAATTAAGTTACTGCTTCAAACCAAGTCAGTTGAGTGGACTAAAGCGTAGTTTTTTCTTCCCCTCCTACCCATTAGATGGATGTCACAAATGATCAGATTATAGATTAGATTGTCTTTTTCAGTTATAGAGAAAAAAAGTATCATTAAAATTTTTTTTCCATTTGTGTATAGTGTAAGTAAATTGGGTCTTCTAGTACACAGGGAGATTTTATTATGCAAAATATACATAACTTGGATTTTTGTCCTCACCCAAATCTCCTGTTGAAATGTCATCTCCAATGTTGGAGGTGGGGCCTGGTGAGAGGCATTTGAATTACCGGAATGGATCCCTCACCAATGGCTTGGGCCATCCCCTTGGTGATAAGTGAGTTCTCCCACAGAATTCACAAGAGATCTGTGAACACACAATAAAACACAAAAAGTCTGTAGCACCTCTCACCCCCACTCTCTCTCCCTTTTGCTCCTACTCTCCCATGGTCTTCTGCCATGATTAGAAGCTTCCTGGGGCCTCAACAAACACTTGAGCAGATGCTGGTGCCAGGCTTGTATAGCCTGCAGAACCGTGAGCCAGTTAAACCTCTTTTCTTTATAAATTACTCAGGTATTTCTGTATAACAGTGCAAAAATGGCCTAACACAGGGATTCACATACAAAATGGCACTTAGTAGGCTTCAAGAAGAGGCAACTCTTTTCCTGGCCTGACAGTTCCTAGACTGTATCCTAACACTATATCCTCTCTGTGCTCACCCTTCACTCCTGGACACTTCCAAGTGCTCTTTGCTTCTTAGGCTAATCCAGAAATAGGACAGGAACGCATTTTTAGGCTACTACCTTCCCTTCTAACCCTCCCTTTGTCCAGCTTTCAAAAGTCTGGCTGTTAGTGAGGCCACAGGGATATGCCTGAATCTCAAGGAAATGATCTGCTCTGTGCTTAGGATCCTAATTTGTGATGTAGGCCTGGCCTCTGGCTGGGGCTGGTGAGTCTTTGTTCATTTATTTTTTCATTCAATAAATAGACTGTCTGAACAGTGGTATTGCACTTGGGAAAGGAAACCAGACCACAATTTCCCCTCATGAAGCACCCAGTCTGAAAAATAAACAAGCAGCAACAGCAACAGACGAAAAATGGGAAATTAAACAGGTCTTCTCCACACCCAAACTGTTTTAGAGGTTCAATATAGGAGAAGAGCACTTGGCAAAATATGAAAAAAATGAAATTATTTATTTGGGTTGAACTCTGTATCATTACTGGGTGAGTGGGGCTTTCTAAATGTCTTTAGCGACAAGATACCACCAAAGACAGAAAGAACACTTAACAAAAATGAACTTGTTCAATTTTCTATACCCTTGACTGAACACAAGACTTTCTTATATAAAGAACTACTTTATACAATAACAGTGAACCAAGTAGAGGATGGCATGGAATAACATAAATCTCTCCCTCAATTTGGAAAAAAGAAAAGGATTTTTCCTGTTGGTTTGTGATATGGTTTGGCTCTGTGTCCCTACCCAAATATCTTATTGAATTGTAATCCCCAATGCTGGAGGTGAAGGCTGGTGGGAGGTGATTGGATCATGGGGGTGGTTTCTCATGGTTTAACACCATCCCCATAGTGCTGTTTTATGAAGAGTGCTCACAAGATCTGGCTGTTTAAAAGTGTGTGACACCTCCCCCCACTCTCTTCCACCTGCTCCAGCCATATAAGACATGCCTGCTTCCCCTTTGCCTTCCATCATGATTGTAAGTTTCCTGGGACCTCCCCAGCCATGCTTCCTGTACAGCCTATGGAACATCGAGCCAATTAAATTTCATTTCTTTATTAATTACCCTGTCTCAGGTAGTTCTTTATAGCAATGCAAGAATGAACCAAAACAGTTTGTGTTGTCATCTTTGACTACCATGGAAAAAACATGTTTCTACACAATAGGGAAATGAACTCCAAGTACATCAGAATTCATCCAGGAAATCAGCACAACATGTGGAACTCAAACTTGCCTTCATCTTATTTCCCAGTCCTTTGCTGTTTTGCCATCATTGGCTACCCAGTTTCATCAACATTGGAGGCCCGCTCAGGGGATCTTGGTGTCAGCAAGAAAAGATGCAATTTCAGTTAGGCGTAAACATGAAAATTTGTTTTAAATGTGTGAAATCACAGCTAATGGGATTCCAGGCATTTCTCTGTAATATGCGATGGAATTTATAATAAGATGTTTGGACAAAACCATGCTACTGGAACCACTGGGCTTCCAATTTATAAATAAAAATCTAAATTAAAATATGAAGATACTTAATAAGAATGCATGTATACTGTTTCAGAGCTTAAATTTCTATTTAATAATGTACTGTGAATCTCTGTCACTCTCAGTAAATACATATCTACTTTTTAAAAAAATTTTTTTGAGACAGAGTTTCTCTCTGTCACCCAGGCTGTAGTGCAGTGGTGCAATCTCGGCTCATTGCAACCTCCGCCTGCTGGGTTCAAGCAATTCTCTGCCTCAGCTTCCCGAGTAGCTAGGACTATAGGCACCCACCACCATGCCTGGCTAATTTTTGTATTTTTTGTAGAGTTGGGGTTTCACCATGTTGGCTAGACTGGAATATAACTCCTGACCTCAAGTGATCTGCCCTCCTTGGCCTCCTAAAGTGCTGGCATTATGTGTGTGAGCCACCGTGCCCGGTCATATCTACCTTTTTAATGTAACAGTTAAGTATTACGTTTTATGATGTAACTATAGTTTATTCAACAAATCCCTTAATTTTGGATGTTTAAGTTATTCTGATTTTTTGTCAGTGTAAGCAACTGTGCAATATCTTTGTGTAGATACATATACATCCATGTATGTGTATCTTTGAGAAATTATGTGATTATTTCCTTAGACTAAATTCATAAAGTTGCAATTGCTGAATTAACGCATTTAAATATTTTCAAAGCTTTTAATCTATGTTAAAAATTTAGTCTCTAAAAATTTTGTGTTAATTTATACATCTACCAGCTGTCCATGCATATGTCTCTATCCCTTACCCTTTCCAACACTGACATTTATTATTTTAATTTTTTTCAACATCTGAGAGTGAAAAAGGATGTCTCAATGTCATTTATATTTGCATTTATTTGATTTCTGTTAAGACTGATGACTTTTTAAAAGGTTTATTTCTTTATTTGGGAATTGCCTGTTCATATCTGTTGCCCATTTTTAAAACTGCTATATGTAGTAGGTCTAGTGGTGGCCCCAAAAAAGGTAACTCTAAGTCCTAGCCCCCAGAACCTGTAAATATGAACTTATTTGGAAAAAGGGCCTCTGTAGTTCTACTAAGGATCTAAAGATAAGATCATCCTATATTATTTGGGTGGGTCCAGAATCCAATGACAAGTGTTCTTGTAAGAGACATAAAAGTATAAGACATAGACACAGGGAAGAAGGCCATTAAACAGAGGCAAAGATTGCAGCATTGCAGCCATAAGCCAAAGGACCCCTGGAGCCACACCAGAAGTGGAAAGAGGCAAGGAATCTCTCCCCTAGAGCCTTCTGAGGGAGCAGGGCCCTGCTGATACCTTGATTTGGACTTCTGGTCTCCAGGACTGTGAGAGAATACATTTCTGTTGTTATAAGTTGCCTAGTTTATGGTAATTTGTTATGGTGACCTTAGCAAACTAACATAGCATATTTACAGACTTTTAAAAAAACTGACCACAATTTATATTCTAAGATAATTAATCATTTTTCTGTTATGTATATGACAAATATTTTGCTCCTAATTTTTTATTTTAAAAATTTTGTTTATATTTGTATTTCTCCATGGAAATTAAAAGGTTTTTTTTTTCCTATGGTCTTTTAAAAAATGTGAATAAACTTTGTGTTTCAGAGCAGTTTTAGAGGCACAGCAACATTGAGAGGAATACAGAAAGTTTCCATATATCCTGTGTCCTCACCCATGCCTAACCTCCCCTACTATCCTCATCCCATACCACAGAGTTCCATTTATCACAATAGATGAACCTGCACTGGCATGTCATTACCCAAAGCCCATGGTTTATATGAGGGTTTACTCTTGGTGTCATAGATCCCATAAGTTTTGACAAATGTATAATGACAGATGTTCACCATTATGGTATCATACAGAATAGTTTTACTGCCCTAAAAATCCTCTGTGCTCTGCCTAGTCATCCTTCTCTTTTCCACCAGGAAACTGATTTTAGTTTACCCATATCTCTCAATCATTTTTGTTAATGTTTTTGCTTTTGAAGATATTTTTAGAATGTTTACAAATGTACCTTTAATTAAATAATTAATGGTTTTACCGATGACTTTTAAATTGTGATTAGTTAGGATTTATTTTGGCATAAGGTTTCCTAGAGAGGAGAATACAACCTTCCACATTTTGTTGTAAGTTTTGGTATTTGTTATGTGAAGAAAGTATAAACTTTCTTCACATAAACTTGATAGATATATCAAGTGAAACTTAAGTCTATTAATGTAGTTATTGCTTGTTGGACTTTGAATTAAATTCCCATCAGTGATAACTATATGGTGAGTATGAAGGAGGCCAAAAGACCATTCAAATGGTTGAGCATGAAGTATGTCCATATGGGACAGTTCACCTAGAATGGGGAGAGACTGGCCCTATCAGTCATTCCTTTTGGAAAATAGTGATGTTGGGTGCTACCTTGTCATCTCATATCTTTCTTGGATTTTCAGATGAGATACAGGCTGTTCTACATACTACCCCATTTCTAGAAGGCCTTCATTTAGTGTTTTAGTGTACTGCTACTCTACTGTGGTGTTATCTTCCTTACTCTACTGTTTTTGATAATAATATTAAACATAAAATAGTACTGCTGAAAAGTCTGGTTCATGCCTGCCTCATCCATAGCATTTTACTTTGTTTATTCCCAACATTGATTGTGCCTGGAAGTAGATTCTATCTTTTCAGAGAGATTCCCAGGGATCCATGTGCAACCTGCCTGTTCTCTGAGAGGTGGAAAGCCTTTCTGTCAAGGAGCCTTCATTCATTCACTATGCCATGTGTTTAAGCCTTGATATGTGTTTCACAATCCAGATCTAACCCCCTTATAATTAATGCCAATTCCTCCTAGATTCTGGTTTTAGGTTGACTATCAATCTTAGTTTTTCTGTGTGTTGTCAATGTATCTTCTTTTGCCCAGTGTTCGTTTGTATTTAATGAGAAGATGGGGGAGGCTATGCTGGGAACTGCTCACCATACTTTTTTTGTACTTGTCTCATGTATGTTTACTCCTAGAGAAACCTGTTTATATTTAACTTATCCTCTTCTAATTTCATAGGTTAAGTTTGGTCAAAACATGTTGGTTATATTTCAAAATCTTGTCCTTTGATCTCTTTGAAAAGTTTGCAGGGTCATGCTGAGTCATTCACTAGAGACTGGAGTTTGTTAATTACAAGTAGTTTAAATAAAATCTCTCCTAGGAATAAATGGTAGGAACAAAGGATAGGACAACAATGGTTAAAAAGGGGGCTAATTCTGAAGGGTTTCCAGGTTGCTAAGCTATTTTTCTCCTTTTCAGTACTTACCACTATTGTGATTAAATTATTGTGTAACTAGTTGTTCAATATCCAAGTGTCTCTTTTAATACAAACTCAATGAGAATAAAGGCGGTATCTGTCTCTTTCGTTGCTGGATCTTCAGCATCTAACATAGAGTCTTGCCCATAGTAAGTGCTCAAATCATATGTATCATATGAATGAATAAAGGTTACCCATGCCACACCCCAAAAGACATTCCTCAGAGGAAACACTACCATTTAGCAGAAACCTTTTTTTTTTAAAATTCTGACCAGATAAATGAGTCATGACTGACAATAACTTATGTGGCAAAGAGATGCATTTTTTGGACTCACATCCTGGGATGAGAAGTGCTAAGATAGAGATAATCAAAAAAAAATCACAATTATTTTAATTAAAAATTGAGGCTACCCTCAAAAATGTTTGTAAAGTTAGTTTAAAAAACTAAAATGTAGCTTAAAACAATAGTATTAGCCACCCATATGTGTTTGTAAAATCTTTTGGATATATAGACTTTTATGCAGTGATGGTCAGAAACATAAAGCCATTGCGTGCTTTTTCCAAACATTCTCATATTATGGTCTAATGTCTTAAATCATAAGAAGTACCTCAAGTCTCTAAAGTAAGCGTCTCCATTTGGCTTGATGTATGTTTAGTCTATTCCTTCCTGGCAAAAATATTTTAGCCTAAGTGTCCGAGCATAAGGATGACAAAATGTTTTCTTTCCTACTCATTTGTGTGGTCTTGTTTAATCAAAATTATACATAAAAAAACTAAGTAGAATTTGTTCAGGGGGAATATATATATATATATATATATATTCACCATACATTTTTTGGTACCTGCCTCATGAGATCTGATATATATATTTAGAAAAAAAATATATAATATATTCTCCCTGAATATATATATATATATATATATACACATACACACACACACACACACACACGCACAGAGTTTACTTAGCATTAAGAATAATTCATGAAAGGAAAGATTTCTAAGTGAGAAAAAACAAGAGACCATTTCTTTTTTTCATTTGCTGTTCTAGCTATTTAATACAACTTTGCCTCCTTTCATTTAGAAAAAATGAAAACCTTCCAACAAAAAGAAAATAATTTTAATTTTTGTGAATGATTTTATATATAATACTTTAGCACTTTATCTCTCACTATTTAATAATACATAGGTGTGGATTCGTTTCCACTCTTTTGAAACTTTTCCACGGTATGCCTGTAATGTTATTCTTATAATGCTAGTACATAGGTAGATAGGAGGAAAACTGCTTTTAATTCAGAAAGTATGTACTGAATTCTTCTCATGTGCATAATTTGTTATGGAGTATTCTAAGAACCTTTAACATAAATACCAAGACAAGATGTATTCATGTGGAATAATTGTATGTCCCCGTAAAGCAATGTGTGACAAGCTATTCTAGTGAACAGTTGAGATTTGCTACAGAAGTTTAGAAAAAGGAATATCCCAGGAGACTAGAAGAGATGGAGTGTGCCCTATAGTTTAAACCTAATATGGATCTTGAGAAGAGTAAGTTTAAATAAAAGAAATGAAGGGGAAAGGCCATTTCCACTCAGGAAAACAGGATGAGCAAAGATTTTCAGTTGAGAGTGAGTATAGGACAGAAAACTTGAACTATGGTGAGGCTGGTCATGAAGGGTAGGTCAAATTCTGAAAGGTCTGGAGATCCAAGCTCCTGAGTTGGGAATCTAGTTTTTAGACTGTGAAAAGGGAGTTTTGTAAAAGGAAAGAAAATGTTAAAATTTAGTTAAATTTGGAAGCAACATATAGGATAAATGGGAATATAGAAGGAGTAAAGACAGAAAGAGTACATATGGTATATTCTAGAAGTGACAATTCTAGGATTACAGTTGTGGAAGTGGATGGAGACATATGATATGGTTTGGCTGTGTCCCCACCCAAATCTCATCTTGAATTGTAATCCCCATAATCCCCATGTGTTGAAGGAAGGACTCGGTGGGAGGTGATTGGATCATGGGGGCAGGTTCCCCCATGCTGATCTCGTGATAGTGAGTGAGTTCTCATGAGATCTGATGGTTTTTTTTTTTTTTTACACTTTAAGTTCTAGGGTACATATGCACAACATGCA
>NW_012116599.1:5912021-5940374 GCF_000951035.1 Colobus angolensis palliatus | reverse complement strand
AGAGACGGGGTTTCACCGTGGTCTCGATCTCCTGACCTTGTGATTCACCCGCCTCGGCCTCCCAAAGTGCTGGGATTACAGGCATGAGCCACCACACCCGGCCTCCTGCCCATGATTTTTAAGTCAAGTCTGAGGACTACGGAAACACTTTGAATCTACCAAAAAGAAAGCGGCTGGACGTGGTGGCTCACACCTGTAATCCCAGCACTTTGGGAGGCCAAGGTGGGTGAATCACGAAGTCAAGAGATGGAGACCATCCTGGCCAACATGGTGAAACCCATCTCTACTAAAAATACAAAAATTAGCTGGGCATGGTGACTTGCACCTGTAGTCCTAGCTACTCAGGAGGCTGACGCAGCAGAATTGCTTGAACCTGGGAGGCGAAGATTGCAGTGAGCCAAGATCGTGCCACTGCACTCCAGCCTGCTGACAGAGTGAGACTCCATGGAAACAAAGAAAGAGAAAGAGAAAGGGAGGGAGAGAGAGAGAGAGAGAAAGAGAGAAAGGAAGGACGGGAGGACGGGAGGGAGAGAGGAAGGAAGGAAGGAAGGAAGGAAGGAAGGAAGGAGGGAAGGAAGGAAGGAGTGAAGGAACGCTATTTAGCCTTTGTGGGGAGGCACATTTGGGTAGAAGAGTGTGGACAGAAGTAAGATTGCAAGGCACTAGGGAGAGAACTGGAGTAGTAGAGATGAATTAATGATTGCATGATGCTAGTTTAAGAAACATGGGAGGGAAAAGGATAGAGGCATGGTTGTAATGAGGAAAAACGGAAGGGTCAAGCAAAGACATTTTCAAAATGGGTAAATAAGTGAAATGTGCAAAATACAGGAATTTAGAGGAAAAGGAGCTTTTGAAGATGGCTGGGGATGATGGAATGAGTGTAACAACTGTGCACTGATGGGAATTGAGGATGCAGGTGCAGGGTTCGTTACCTTAGAGAAGGATGAAATGTATTTCACAGCATTCAAACACAGGATCTAAAGGAGGTTAGGTGAGGAAACTAAGGGCTTATGCCCTTATAATAATAATAATTATTATTTCAGAACAATAAGGGCAGGAATTTGCTGGCAAGAATAGAGTGGAGGAGTGAGGAATAGAAATATTTACATAGTAAAGTCTCATATATCAATCCCACATTTAATTTATGTGAGTATTACCAAATATGCTTTGGGAAAAAAAAAGGCAAGGTAACACATGCCTTTGGTTTCACATGGATAAATTACTGAACGTGTTCTCTACGTAAAGCATGATTTAAGTTTTTCTTTGGCCATAAAATGAAATCATAGTGTATCTTGTATGGTGGACACTGCAATGTGCACCAAGATTCTCCTTCTGCGTTGAAGAACCTATTTCCCCTGCTGCTAGGAATGCTGCCAGAAAACACTCTCACTGTCATTCCATTTTGGAGATTGTCTTGGCTGAAGAAATTTGCCTCACCCAAGGTCATAGCCCTTTCTGGTTGGCCCACATCCAGTGAGTGATCCATATAGGGTGTAAAAACCTGACCCTCTCTCTCCAGCAGGGAATGTGTCTGAATGTCCAAGCTCCAGAGCTTCCCACAGGGTTTGCTGAATTCTTTATTAACATTGTATTCTGCTTTCATTCCTTCCTTTTAGCAGGTGCTGAAGAACACTTCCTGAACATCCGTTATGTTAATCTATGTTTGAATGTCTGTTTCTGGGGAAACCATCCTGCAACAGTTGAAAGGCTTATTCCTCCACGTGCAGTAAATGCTACTAGCAGACAGCTGTCAAATGTCAGTCTCCTTTAATTTGTCTCAGCTGAAGAAAACTTTCTTTACCAAGTCAGAGCTCCTTCTAGGGACAGCCCATGTTCGATGACTGATTGATGCAGTATCATCCTCGCTTTACCTTGGAACATTTCTGATAGGCCAATCACATTCAAATCTCCCCAGGGCATTAGCTGAAGCCCTAGCTGAGACTGCATTGCAACCCAGCTTTTCCTTCTGTCCAGTTCTCCTTCAATCCCTTCCCTTTAACAGGTGCGATTTCAAAGGCACTCAATCAACCTTCTGCCTGCTAAGGTCCATCTATGAGTCGGCTTCCTGTGAAAACTATCCTACAATATCTTGCTATCCCATATTATTTTTTAATATCGATTTTTACCTTAGCAAAGTATTCCAGTAAAGGTTCATTGTTTTATTTGACCCTGGAAATAAATAGTTACATATATCTTAATGCTTGGCCGGGCTCGGTGGCTCACGCCTGTAATCCCAGCACTTTGGGAGGCCGAGGCGGGCGGATCACGAGGTCAGGAGATTGAGACCATCCTGGCTACCACGGTGAAACCCCGTCTCTACTAAAAATACAAAAAAAAAAAAAAATAGCTGGCCATGGTGGCGGGTGCCTGTAGTCCCAGCTACTTGGGAGACTGAGGCAGGAGAATGGCGTGAACTCGGAAGGCGGAGCTTGCAGTGAGCCAAGATCACTCCACTGCACTCCAGCCTGGGCGACAGAGCGAGACTCTGTCTCAAACAAACAAATAAAAAAAAATCTTAATGCTTAATGGTTTCCATAAAGACGTTTTCCTCCAGTGCTTACGTTTTTTTTTTTTTTTTTTTTTTTTTTCAGAGCCTTGCTCTGTCCCCAGGCTGGAGCCTGGAGTGCAGTGGAATGATCTTGGCTCACTTCAACCTCCGCCTCCCAGGTTCAAGTGATTCTCCTGCCTCAGCCTCCCGAGTAGCTGGGACTACAGGTGTGCACCACCACACCCAGCTAATTTTTGTATTTTTAGTAGAGAGGAGGTTTTGCCATGTTGGCCAGGATGGTCTCCGTCTTTTGACCTCGTGGTCCACCCACCTCGGCCTTCCAAAGTGCCGGGATTACAGGCGTGAGCCACCGCGCCACCCCGCCCGGCCTCATGGTTTAGTTTTTAAAGGTCTGCTGATAATGCCACCTGGTTTAGGATATTTGTGTATAATATTTTCCTTCGTTAATTTCAAAGATCAAAAACTCTTAAAGTTTATTTGAGCTTCTTTATATTAAATTAAATTTCTCATTGCCTGATACCTCTACAGGATATTAATCAATACCTGTGCCTGGTTAGTCACAATATCTAGAAGATAATTTCTATTATTCTTTTACTAAATACTGAACACAAATTTCTATCACACTGATAACTTTAGCTGAGTGTGGCAGAAATTGCTTGTTTCTCCAGTATCTATTTTCCCTTTATTATTTAGTTATAGATTTTTTTTAAAGGAGAGCATAATGCTACTTTGTTAAATATTACATTTCCCATTTTCTCTTGCAGCTACGTATGGCCATGTGACTAAATTCTGGGCATTTGGAATTTGAGTGGGAATGATGCTTGAAATTTCTAGGGAAGAACAACTATCTGTTCTTGGATGTAGTCACAATTGAAGAAGAAAGAGGAGTGGGCCATGTTGAGGATGGCAGAACAAAACAGATGGAGCCTGGCTTCCAACACAGGCCACCATATTAGCCAAGACTTTTACATAGGAAAAAAATGAAACATCTATCTTATTTAAGTCCTTATTACTGTGAGTCTCTCTAATAGGAGCCAAATCAATTCTTTAATCCTTTAAGAATATGCGTATCTGCAAGATGCTTCCTAATGTTATATTCATGTAATTAGTTGGTAGTTGCTTGCCAATAGGTTGGGAAATAAAAAAATTCTTCTAAAATTATGTTTATTAATATGGGCTATATGTGCTCCTATGGGTAACTGATAGCTTGACAGAGAGTCCAATTACTTACAGGATCAATATGACATATAGTCCCCAAGTACTGACTTCATTCAGAGTTTAATAAAAAAAAATTCACAAATTCCCTGAGGTAAATAATTTTAATATTCATACAGATATATACATTACATATATTTTATATATGACTATAAATATAATTAAATAGAGATAGATGTTAAGGTATAACTCAAAATTATCATAATATTTTAGGACAGATACAAAACTTAAATACAAAACATAATATTTTAGGACAGATACAAAACTTAATTTAATGCTTGAGTTGTGCTACTTTCTACTGTGTTTACCATCCAACCAGTGGGCTCATGTTCCCAATCCCTTTACTTTTATGGTACTTAATGGAGAAATTTTTGAAAAACACTTGCCTCTGCAGATACTCTGTATCAAAGTCAGGAGCTCTCAGGCTGAATCAAAATGATCTTTTCCTTATTTACATCAGCGTTTAATTTTGTTCCACATGGGTTATAATGCCATTAATTAAATTGATGCTTTGGTATTTTAGAAACATCCTGTTTTGGGAATTTTAGAATGAACTTTTGTGATTTTTTTGACTTTATTATTTGAATGCTTCATCTTCTCTTATTACCATTTAAAACAGAGGTCTTATTTATTCCAGCTCAGTAGTTATACATGACTGAGTCTGGCTCAGACCAGGGAGGCCAATTTATTGATTTTGGCTGTCCTTTTCCAACTTTGTTATTCAAACCCCTGGATTTCTACATGCTAGTTTTTGAGTGTCTGATAGTGTTTGAGGGATTCCAAGAAGCAGAATATGAGGTGAGAAGGCTGCTTGGGCTCTAGTGAGTAATATAGATTTTGGTATAAAGTTAAAAATTCAAATATAAGTAGGTTTTCTTCCTGATCAGAATTAGACTTTAATGAAATTAGAATATTGTTTGGAATATTAAATCTAAGAGCTAACAATGGGGATGAAGAGCAGAACAGATAGTTGAAGATGCTTAATATAGTTTTGAACACAGACATGTTAGGGTAGATTTGGAATGCTGAACAGAACCAATGAAGTAGCTAGCACTTACAAAAGCCAGGTAGAACTCCTTTGCTCTGTGCCCTTATGAAATGGGTTTATTTGGCCGGGCGCGGTGGCTCAAGCCTGTAATCCCAGCACTTTGGGAGGCCGAGACGGGCGGATCACGAGGTCAGGAGATCGAGACCATCCTGGCTAACACGGTGAAACCCCGTCTCTACCAAAAAATACAAAAAACTAGCCGGGCGAGGTGGCCGGCGCCTGTAGTCCCAGCTACTCTGGAGGCTGAGGCCGAGAATGGCGTAAACCCGGGAGGCGGAGCTTGCAGTGAGCTGCGATCCGGCCACTGCACTCCAGCCTGGGCGACAGAGCGAGACTCGGTCTCAAAAAAAAAAAAAACAAAAAAGAAATGGGTTTATTTGTGAAGGGGGTGGCAGAGAGGATGGGAGAATGCTTTAGCTCCCATACTGGTCCCTTTTCCTTAGTCCAACGGCTACTGGAATTAAAAAATTGGAAAACAGGAAGCCGTTATTCTATATTTGCACTTTCAGATCAACCTCAGAGCACAGGCCTTATGCTGAGCAACATGAGTTTAGAGGAGCAAACAAATGGGCGAAGTGGCTTATGACACAGAACAATGCAAAGCTGCCAGTGCTCAATTGCCAAAGGCCATGGAGGTTCCATTTGGAGCCTGCTGGTCCATTGATCACACTACTTGGGCCAAATCAGCTGCAGCTGAGGAAAAGCCTAGAAAACTGAGGTGCTGTGAAGGCAACCTTGAAGACTCTCCAGTTATGTTTTAGCAACCCAGGAACAAAAGCTATCCCTTAGCTAGAAAAATAGAGTGGAGAAATGACCGGTCATGGCGACCTCATCTGCCACGGAGGAGCTTGAGCAAGTGGCTGGTCTGCTCTGGGTCTGTTTTTTTTTTTTTTTTTCCCCCGCTGCACGATGTTTCTTGGATGATTCATCTAGGGTACTTGTCTTACAACCATAGACACCAATTGTGCCTACTTAAGCAGAAAAGCAGTTTACTGGAAATACGTGTCATTGTTGACAGAATCTAGGAGAATGCTGAAGGAGCTGGGTGAACTAACAGGTCCAAAAGGAAGACAGTTCCCAACATTCCCTCTTCTGGATGAATCCAGTGTTTGTACTTTTTGCTCAGGGATCAACTTTCAGTCAGACGGTCTGATTTGCCTAGTTTGGGTCACTTGGAGAAGGATGGGATGGGCTGTAGGCTGTGCTTGACAAACCCTTGAAACTGTATTCAATGAAGAAGACCCAGAAGGAGAGATGTATATTATCTTTGGTCACTTTCCAGTTAATTTACAGCACCATTCTGGCTTTGAGTGTTGGTAGTTATGTCATCCCAGGCAAATTAATTAAAATCATTTGTATCTCGCTTTCCTCATCTGTAGTGATAGTACTTAATTCAAAGAATTGTTGAGAGTATATATTGATATAATTCTAAATTTTAGGCTGGTGAATGGAACATAGTAAAAACGTAATAAATGCTTTTTGCTGTCTCTTACTCTTTGGAAGGAAGGTTTGCTATGTGTTTTAGGAAATATCACGAATACCTGTAATTATGTTCTTCTGTGCATGGGTGGGTTAATGACTCTCTCATATCTATCTATGCTTGTCGATTTCTGAATGTTTCATTATCAATAGATGTTTATGAGTATTTCTTTAAGTACATGGTGCTAGAGATACAAAAATGCGTAATATGTTGTTTCTCCTTAAGGGAAATTGTAAACTGCTAAATAAAAATAAGGTAATAAGCACATTAAATATAAAATACATGTAATATTTTCAAGTGCTCTCAAAGGTTAGAGTGGTTATATAATTTTTTAAGAATTTGTTTTTGTTGGTTTTGAGACAGGGTCTCGCTCTGTTTCCTAGGCTGGAGTGCAGTGGTGCAATTGCTGCAGCCTTGACCTCCCTGGTTCAAGTTATCCTCCCACCTAAGCCTTCTAAGTAGCTGGAACTAGAGGCATGCACCACTACACCTGGGTAATGTTTGTAGTTTGTGTAGAGAGATGCATGGCCATGCAAGCCATTTGCTCTATTTTTACATTCCAAAACCTTTCCCCTCAGTGTGGATTGCCTGTATATTCTCTTAATTAATGGAATTTAATTCGGTATTAAGAAGTTAATTATTCTTAACTTTAATGTAATACAATTTATCAGTCTTATATGATTATTTTCTGTGTCATATGTAAGATATCTTTGCCTACCTCGCCTTCATAAAGGTATTCATCTATCTTATTTTAAAGAGTTTTATTAGTTTGCTTTTTTATATTTTGATGTACAATCTATCAGATATTGATTTTTGTGTACAGTATTAAATAGGAGTCAAATACATTTGTTCCCCTGTGACTATCCATCGATCTAGTACTATTTATTGAGAAGAGCACTTCTCATCTATACTGCAGTGTTACCTTTGTAATAAATAGGTGACTCTATTTATGTAGGTTCTGTTTCTGGACTCTATATATTTCATTTTTTTTTATCCTTAGATAGACAAATTGATTGTGTTATCTTGATTGCTGTAGCCTCCTAGTAAGTCTTAAAATTAGATAATGTAAGTCCTTTAATTTTGTTCTCTTTCTATCAAGACTATTTTGTCTCCTCTAATTCATTTGCATTTCTGCAGGATTTTGGACTCAGTTTCCATTAAAAACAAGCTACTGTTAGGAATTTGTTTGGGATTTTATTTAAATCAATGCATCAGTCTGAGGAGAATTGATACCTTAATATTAAGTTCTTCAACCTATGGCATCTTTCTGTTCTATGATGTGGTAGCTCTGCATTATGTTTAGGTTCCCTTTATTTTTTCTCAGCAATATTTTGTAATTCCTTTTCTTTTAATAGAAAGGGGTCTCGGTATGTTGCCCAGGATGACTTGAACTCCTGGCCTCCAGCTATCCTCTCACCTCAGCCTTCCAGTATTTTGTAATTCTTAGTGTAAAAGTCTGTAACATTTTTCATTAGACTTATTTCTAGGTAAGTGACATTTTTAATACCTCTGTGAATGGTATCCTTTTAAAATTTTTAATTCTGAATTTTTGTTGCTAGTATATAGAAGTTCAAATAACTTTTGAGTAGTTACTTTGCATATGTCATCCTTGTAGATAAACTTATTAATTCAAGTACTTCGTAGATTCTTTTGGATTTTTTCACACATAATATTATGTTATCTAAAAATAAGGACAGTGTTTTTTCCTCTACCATTCTGAATTTTGTTTCGTTGCCTTGGCTAAAGCACAATGTGGATTATCAAATTATTTTTATCCTTTAACCTGTTCATATGAAAAATTACACTGATGTTTTTATATTGAATTTTTGATTTTTAAATCAATCTTGCATTTCTGGAATGAACTTGATTTAGTGGTAATGTATACATCTGTTTAATTTTTTATTGTGATATTTTGATCCATAGATCATTGAAAATTATATTACTTAATATCTAACATTTGTAATTTTTGTACCTAAATGCTTGCTTCCCATTTCTAGCTTAATTCTACAGTGTTTAGAGAACATATTCTTAATCATTTCAATTTTTCGATCTTAGTGAATCTGGCTTTAGGGCCTAGCATATGGTCAATTTTGGTAAGTTTTCTGTATGCACTTGAAAAATAATGTATTCTAGAATTTCTAGGTACAATTTTCTATATATTTTCAATTTATTCAAATATTCACTAGTTTTACCAATCTTTGGTCTGTGTCTTTTGACTTATCAAGAGAAGTATGTTAAAGGTTTTTACTTTGCTTGTGCATTTGTTGATTTTTTTAAAATCATTTTTTGCTTTATATATTTTGAGCTATGCTGCTAGAGGCATACATACTTAAGATTGTTATATATTTTTTTTTATTGACCTCATTTTCTCTAGGAAATACCATTCTTTTATTTTGTATGATATTAGTATAGCTACACCTGTTTGTTATAGCTAATATTTTTATGTGTTGTTAGTATTGGTATAGTATGTCTTTATCCCCTTAATTTTAACATCTCTGAGTCTTTATCTTTCAGTTGTACCTTGCAAACAGAATATGTTACTATATATATTTTTAATCTCTGAAAATCTTTCTATTTTCAATATTTAACCCATTTAAAATTAATGTAATGAATATATTTGGATTTATATCTACCATCTTATTATTTATACTACTTGCTCTATATTCCCTTTTCTCTCTGTTCTTGCTTTTTTGTTTTTTATTTTTTTATTTTATTTTTTGGGACAGTCTTACTGTGTTGCCCAGGCTGCTGCAATGTAGTGGGGCAATCTTGACTCACTGCAATCTCTGCCTCCAGGGTAGCTGGGATTCTCGTGACTCAGCTTCCCAGGTAGCTGGGACCACAGGTGCATGCTGCCACACCCAGCTAATATTTATTTATTTATTTATGCATTTTTCAGAGCAGATGGGGTTTCATCATGTTGGTCAGGCTGGTCTTGAACTCCTGGTTTCAAGTAATCCATCCACCCAGGCCTCCCAAATTGCTGGGATTACAGGTATGAGACAATGTGCCTGGCCTTTTTTCAATTTTTGTTTTCAAATTCACACATTATAATTGTATATATTTATGGGATAGAGAGTGATATTTCAATAAATGTATACAATGCATAACAATCAAGCCAGGATAATGGGCATATCCATCACTTTAAGTATTTATCATTTTCTTTGTTTTGGGAATATTGAACATTTTTCTCTTTTAGCTATTTGAAAGTACATGATAAATTATTGTTAACTATAGTCACCCTATAGTGCTATAGAACAGTAGAACTTATTCTTCCTATCTAGCTGTAATTTTGTGTCATTTAACCAACCCCTCCCTATCTTCCCCTCCCTCCACTCCTTCCCAGACTCTTATAACCACAATTCTACTCTCTTCTATGAGCTCAACATTTTAAGCTCCCACATATTAGTGAGAACATGCAGAATTTATCTTTCTGGGCCAGACTTACTTCACCTAACATAATGTCCTCTAGGCTTATCCAAATTGCTGTGAATAACAGAATTTCATTCTTTTTTATGGCTGAATAGTGTTCTATTGTGTATATATACTACATTTTCTTTTTCCATTCACCTGTTGAAGAACATTTAGGATAATTTTATATTGTGGCTATTGTGAATAGTGCTGCAGTTAACATGTGTAGTACACATATTTTTGATATATTGATTTCCTTTCCTTGAGATAAATAACCAAGTGCTGGAATTGCTAGATTATTTGGTAGTTTTATTTTTAGTTTTGTAGTTCTATTTTTAGTTTTTTGAGGAACCTCCATACTGTTTTTCATAAGGTTGTACTGTATTCCCATCAAAAGTGAATAAGAGTTCTCTTTTCTTCTCATCTTCACCAGCATCTGCTATTTGTTGCCTTTTTGATAATAACCATTCCAGCTGGGTTGAGATGATATCTCACTGTGGTTTTAATTTTGATTTCCCTGATGATTAGTGGTGTTGAGCATTTTTTTTTTCCATATACTTGTTGGCCATTTGTATGTCTTTTTTGAAACATGTCTATTCAGATTATTTACTCATTTTAAAATCAAATTATTATTATTTGTTGTTGTTGTTGAATTGAGTTCCTTGTACATTCTAGATATCAATCTCTTATCAGGTAAATAACTTGCAAATGTTTTCTCCCATTCTACAGTCTTCACTCTGTTGATTGTTTCCTTTTCTGTGCAGAAGTTGTTAGATTGATATAATTCCATCTCTCTACTTTTACTTCTGTTGCCTGTGAAGTCTTTGAAGTCACCAGATACGAATATCTGGTGAATGTTTATTTGTTTTCTAACTGAGTAATAACGGCTCTCAGCCCAGTGCGGTGGCTCATGCCTGTAATCCCAGCACTTTGGGAGGCTGAGGCAGGTGGATCACCTGAGGTCAGGAGTTTCAAGACCAGCCTGGCCAAGAGGGTGAAACCCCATCTCTGCTAAAAGTACAAAAAATTAGCCCGGCATGGTTGCAGGTGCCTGTGATGCCAGCTACTCGGGAGGCTTAGGCAGGAGAATCACTTGAACTTGGGAGGCGGAGGTTGCAGTGAGCTGAGATTGTGCCATTGCACTCCAACCTGGGCAACAACAGTGAAACTCCGTCTCAATAAATAAATAAATAAATAAATAAAGTTGCAGTGAGCTGAGATTGTGCCATTGCACTCCAGCCTGGGCAACAACAGTGAAACTCCATCTCAATAAATAAATAAATAAATAAATAAATAAATAAATAAATAAATAAATAAATAAATGCTATCTTATTCCCTTTTCCTATCCCTTCCAGAACTACCTGCAACTATTTATAAAACAGATCCTGTCCAAAGGGTTTTTCCTTTGCAGCTTGGTTACTTGCTCCTCCCATCTTCCCTTTCTTGCTACTATCTGCTTCTTCTCAACATAGGCAATTGGCTCCCTGACCTCATGTGCTGGAACCATTGAAACTGAGAATATGCTCCACACTAGCAGTTCCTGCTCCCTCCAAACTCTTATAGCTTCTTTATTATGGAGTTAGCTACTTAATTATGGAGTTAATCTTGCCCATAGCAATAGGAAATTGACAAAAGCCCAGGACAGCTATTCACCATGATATTTGCTTGTTGTGGCTGGACTGCCCAGACTTTCTTGAACAGATATTCCTCTCTCAAATATCTTTTGACATCTCCTCTGTATGTGAGCCTCATTCAACTGCTCTGTCCTTGTTTTCAGAATATACCTGTTTATTTTATCACTGCCTCTAGTTCTGTCCAACCAAGACATACCACTCTCACCACTCTCTGTCTTCTCTTTTCCTTCTGATTTCATCGCTCAAGCTCTGGGGCCAGCAGTTATTAGGATTCACTGGAGCTGAAAACCTGCTGTGCAGTTGAACTCTTCCTAACCTTGAGTCAAACCCCTAGACTAAAGTTTCCCCCATGAGCCTCAGGGTTCAGAACCGGAATGTGGCTACCTTCTTCCAAATGTGGATGTAGTAGGCTAAATGTGATAGAAAAAGGCACCTATTCTAGGTGCTTGCAGCCATCTACCTGCTTACTCTCTGGTGAGTAGTAAGTGGAGTGAGGTCCACCCCACCTCAGTTGCTTTCCCCAGTATCTTGGTACAAAGAACATTCTATAGAATGAGAGAGCCTTGTGCCTGGGTCTCTTCCCTTTTCCTATTGTATGATTCCAGGCTTCCTTTAAAAAAAAATCTCCACAGATGTTTATCTCCTGAATATCTAGATCCATGCTCCTTAGCTCAGGCCCACTCTGCTACCAAAGTTAGCCACAATGGCGGATTTGGAAATAATTATAGAACAACTGAAATTGCCATTTAGTCATGTTGGTGGTGCCAATCAGAATCCCCAGGATCATAGATGGAAAATTTTATGTCTAAGACCGAAGTGCAAAAAAGTATGGATATATTGTTGACAGATTGGGTCCAGTTCACATATACCATTCTCAAATCCACAGATGGTTGAGATTTCATAAAAAAACATAAAGGAGAGCAGGCGCGGTGGCTCACGCCTGTAATTCCAGCACTTGGGAGGCTGAGGCGGCTCGACCACCTGAGGTCAGGATTTGAGACCAGCCTGGCCAACATGGTGAAACCCCGTCTCTACTAAAAATACAAAAAATTAGCTGGCCATGGTGATGGGAGCCTGTAATTTCAGCTACTCAGGAGGCTGAGGAAGGAGAATTGCTTGAACCCGGGAGGCAGAGGTTGCAGTGAGCTGAGATCGTGCCACTGCACTCCAGCCTGGCGACAGAGCGAGACTCTCTCTGGGGGAAAAAAAAAAAACCATAAAGGAGGTATTGATATACTCATAAGGTTCCACATGTACATTCAGCATTTTGGTCTTACAATTGATAAAGAGAAAATATTAAGACAACCTCTCTCTTGTAACAAGGTCTTGGTTTTTTTTTTTTTGTTTTTTGTTTTTTGTTTTGGTAAAAATCACATTATACATTTGAAGTAAGTTTACCACTTTTTATGAAGAAGAGTTTAAATATAGCAATAAGAGAGTGGATTCCTATGAAAGGCATTGGACTGATTAGAAAGTGGGTGCCAAGAGCTGGTTCTGAAGCTCATTAAAACAAATGAAAGACTTGGAATTTTTTTTTTTTTTGGCAGAAATTATACAACCACATTGCAAGTTTAATGATTTTATGCTTGTGATTAAAACCTGAGTAATTTTTTCCTTTGAAGCACATAATAAATGCATGTGGCACCCATAATATTCAGTACTTCTCTGTCATATAGTAGGATTTCTGGGTGCTTAAACATATTAACTTCTTTGCATAATACTGCTGGGGAATAATTTCTGCTTTATAACTCCCATTATATCAAGGAGAAAATGAAAATAGAAGGATTTTTTGTCAGGTCAGCGGCAGAATCCCAATAAAAATTAAATCGCCTGTGAAACCCAAACCCAGGGTTAGGTTCCCCTCTGGGGAGTTGAGAACCTTTATTGGATCATCTGGATGATGGGCTCATGGAGTCAGAATCATAGCACCTTGCCTCCCTTTCCTTCCTCCTGTCATTGGGTACTTCTATGGGTGATATTAATTTATAAGAATCTTCATGTGATTCCACTTACATTTAATCTACACAAAATTAAAATCACAAATATTGTTCTCCATGAGCATCGTAGAATACACTGTTGCTGAATAACTTGTCTCCTTCCTGCTTTCCTGAACATACCAGTTTATTAACTCAGTTGTGTGTTTTCCCCATACCAGTCACCCTCCTTTTCTCCCAAATCCGAAGCAAACCGAAACACAAGAGAAGCAAACAGCCGGTCCCTACGTTACATAGAGGCAAAATCAAAGTGAAACCCCTCACAGGAAACCCTCACCTTTTCTCATCAGTGAACCTGCCTCCCCATCCTGGCAGGGATCCTCAGAGCGGGGAGTCTGGTCCTCCGCTGGCCCAGGAGCTGGCCAGGCTCTGGGCAGCTGACATCGAGGATGACCCTGGTTGTCTGTCTCCTGAAGCCACAGAACGTTTGCTTTTGGTTTTGCTCGGTTGCCTGGCCAATCAAATAGATTTCTGTTTTAAATAGCTTTTTTTTCTTTTCAACCTTGGCCTCTGAAGTCTTCCAGAATATTGGAAACCTGTTAAAGCATAAACATATGTCATGCAGAGCGAGAGGTAGTCAAAGAAATCAGGATGGCAAAGTCAAAGATGCAAATTAAAACCCAGGAAGAATCAATTAAATAGGCACCAAAGGTCTGTTTAAATGATTAAATGAGACAGAAGTGCATCTTGAGATGAATAAATTACAGCAATGTGTGAGAAAAGAAATGAAGGGCTGGGAGGCTTGGAGGGGGAGGATGAATGAATAGATATGAATGAAGAGATTTAATAGAGGTGATATGCACACAGTGTCAGGTTTTGGTTATTAGATTGATTAAGTATGCAAAAATGTCACCATAGCCTCTGGGTAATTGTACAAAACACCAATACAACAGTAAACTCCCACAGCTAGAAGAATAACAAGAAGAAAGCCGTGGCATTCCTCATGGTTCTGCCTAGCACGTGCCTCTCACTGTGCTGCTGTTTCTCTTTGTACCAAATGCGGTGTGTCCTAAAGCTCAGTCACGCTGCACTGAGCCTCCCAGTCCCCTTCCTCCCTTCTGGCTGGGTGCAGAGACTTGGGTTAGGCTGCTCTGTAGTAATTTCTGTCACTCTGTATGTTTCCCAAAATGCTTTTACATATGTATATCATGTCATCTTTAAAACCGGGTGAGAATGGCAAGTATGCTTGCAATTGTAGCTTTCTGGGGGGAGAAACCAGAAGGTGGAGAAACCTAGGTGCTCAAGATCACCCCAAAGCCAGAGCTGCATTAGGACTGCACACCCAGTTGGGCAAGTGGGGCAGGTCTTGCAGCTCTCAGGGTTACTGGCTAAAAGGACAAACAGGCCAAAATGCAAACCTTGTCAGGTTCACCAAACTGTGCAGCTTGTCATGGGGCTTGTTTACCTGGAGGCAGTGGTGTCGTTTCCTAGTTTGCAAAGAGAAATTTACAGGTGGCCCCGAAATGAACTTGGGTCTCTTGGCACTTCCTGTTTTGGTATCCTGCCCTAAGAGAGTTCTCTTCTTTCTCTTCTCCTATCCAAGTCATAGTCGTCTTTTCATTTCAAACCCACCAACCTAAAAACACTGAAGTGTTCATTTATCTATCTCTCTTTTTTTTAATTTAAACTTTTAAAAATTTTATTTGTCCATAAGTTATTGGGGTACAGGTAGTATTTGGTTACATGAGTAAGTTCTTCAGTGGTGATTTGTGAGATTTTGGTGCACCCATCACCTGAGAGTATACACTGCACCCTGTTTGAAGTCTTTTATCCGTCTCCCTAATCCTGCTCTTCTCCCCAGGTTCCCAAAGTCCATTGTATCTTTATTCTGCTTTTGCATCCTCATAGCTTAGCTCTCACATATCGGTGAGAACGTACAATGTTTGGTTTTTCATTCCTGAGTTACTTTTATCCTATGTAACCTGCAGTTCTGGTGACTGATAGTCTATCCCCACTACCTTAGGGTATGCAGTAGAAATAAACAGTAGGGAGGGAAAGCAAGCTGGATGGCACAGATAGTATGAACTATTGGTACTGTCCTACCAGGGAGCCCTGCTGGAGGTAAAGATGCAGGGGGAAAGAAGGGCAAGTCAGATATAGGTGGTCGGGGGACAGTCAACAGACAGTCAACACAAGGGCATTGGGGTAGGAGCTCTGCAGAGAATGCTTTCTATGTGACTACTTGGGCTACTCAATACCTCAGGTGATCTGCCTGCCTCGGCCTCCCAAAGTGCTAGGATTTTAGGCATGAGACACTGCACCTGGCCAATCCTTTTTATTTCTTCAAGGTCAATAGTAATGTATGTCTCTCATTTCTGGTTTTAGCAATCTGAGTCTTCTGTCTTTTATCCTTGGTTAGTTAAGATAAAGATTCATTGCTTTTATTGATATTTTCAAGAATCAAAAGTGGTTTTGACTTTTCTGCTTTGTATATTCTCTGGTCCAGTTATTGCCACTCTAATTTATATTATTTTCTTTCTGATTGCTTTAGTTTTAGTTTGCTTTTCATTTTCTAGTTTCTTAAGGTAGAAGATTAGTTTATTAAGTTGAGATTTTTCTTTTTTTAAAAAATATGGGCCTTTACAGTTTTAAGTAAGAAGTAAAAAAGAAAATGAACTGGTTTTCTAGGAGGTGGAAGTCTTATGCTAATGAGGCTTGCTTCCTGAGCTCATTCAGCTTGGCATTCCCACTTGCTAGATTCCTGTTGGGGCAAAGGGAGACCAGGGGTGTCTTTTTCGAAAGGCAAGCTCTTCTGCACTAGAAGGGAAACCAAAGTTATTTACTTACGGCCAAGGAGAAGCATCATTTTCACATGTAGGACTGCACCTTATGATTTTCAGATTAACTACTAATTGAATAGCAGTAACCATTTTACCAGTCTCAGTAATTTCCCAGCAGAAATCAGGCAGTTTTATTCTTTCTTGACAGTCTGCCTCACTCACTAATGATGCTCACTGTTCATTCCTGTCCTTGGTGCTGTATGTACATCAGAAGAGAAATAACAGGGAGTCTCCTACAGACTAATCTGATGTGGCTATTTGCAGAGGAAGCCATAGAGTATTATTTAAACGGTTGGCTTGGCTGGGCAAGGAGGCCAGGCCCCAAGATCTGAGTTTCATAGCACCTTTCCTTCACAGTACTATACTTCCTGGCTGTCTCTATCCCACCTTCCAAGAAATTGGTACCTCAACTTCTTTTTCATCTTTTCATATCTTATCAGTGGAATAATAGGGTAGGCTGGAAGGCCAAGATATACAGACACCTGGAGTGTTGTGAAGTGAGTACGTGAGAGATTGGGGTTAATGGGTCTTGAACATAACTGACAAAATTATCTATCTCTTTTAATCTTTTTCTAGTTTTTTTCCCCCCCCCCCCCAAGATAATCCTTTTCATGGTTCTTCACAGTTTTCTAAGGGCTTCCCGATGCACTGTCATGAAAACAACTGCATGCAGAAACTATTATTACAGAAAAACAGCTGGGAGAGCATTTCTAAGGTCACAGTGCAAATAGGAGGCAGAGCCTGGATTAGAAGCCAGGCGTAGCTCCCTGGATCTGGGCTCTGTCCACCATGCTAAATTGCCTGAAGCCCAGCTTCCCTCCCCATCTCCAGTAACAATCCCTTGTGGCTTCTCTCCAAATACCTGCAGCAATTTTTACCTCCTCCGTGAGTCTAACAGCTTAATCCAAGTAGGCCCAATAACACTCTATTTCTTCCCTGCTGAAATTTGATGAAATGTCCACTTAGTCTTGGCCCAAGGCAAATAAGACCAATGCTTTGGTCTTGGCTTCGATTTCTTTTGTTAACATTCCAATTCAATGCTGATTTTCCCTGGGATCTGTCACTCTACTCTCTTCACACAAGCCTCTGAGGAGGCTAATTGATCCCATCTCCTCGTTTTCCCCCACCAGACTCTGACCCAATTCAGAAATAGTCTCTGAGGGTCAGGGGAGAGTTATAAATTTTATTAATGGGTATAAGAATGATGCAACTAGGACCCAATGCTAAAGTGTCATTCTGACCACCTACCTGCCCAGTTGTAGGCTATATAGCTGGGTAGCTGGGGGAAGGGAGCCCTTCCCAAGGCAGATGGAGAGACAGAAGGAAGAAAGCACCTATAGGACAGTTTGTTTCCGGCCGGGCGCGGTGGCTCAAGCCTGTAATCCCAGCACTTTGGGAGGCCGAGACGGGCGGATCACGAGGTCAAGATATCGAGACCATGCTGGCTAACACAGTAAAACCCCGTCTCTACTAAAAAAATACAAAAAACTAGCCGGGCGCGGTGGCAGGCGCCTGTAGTCCCAGCTACTCGGGAGGCTGAGGCAGGGGAATGGCGTAAACCTGGGAGGCGGAGCTTGCAGTGAGCTGAGATCGGCCACAGCACTCCAGCCTGGGCGACAGAGCGAGACAACATCTCAAAAAAAAAAAAAAAAAGGACAGTTTGTTTCCAAGAGAGATCCACGAGCAAAGATGCATGGTCCCATCAACTCTCCCAAGAGAGGTTCTTGTCATCTTCCTCTTTCCTGTGGATGGGAGAATGGGTAAGGGGGAGAGAAGAAAGATTTCTTCCTGGATCCTTTCTTGGGAAGGCAAAGGAGTAGCAGAAGAGCCAGTTTTATGGGCCAGGGCGGGATTTGATTCATTAGAATAAAAGGTCGCAAGATGACCTTCATGCGAGTCCCTTTTCTCAGAACACCTCTAAGCTTTCCCTGCTGTTCCTATAGGAAAGCTATTCAGAGTGTCCTGCCTCTTCCCCAAGACCGTGACACTAAGAAAGACTTCTGGAATAAAATGCAGTTGACAGAGCAACCTTCTGCCCACTCTGTGTAATGGGCACCCCCATTCTGTGGGTTCACAGAGTAGGAGAAAAAGTGCTTCATTTTTCTGTGTAAGCTATTGATGGTTTTGCCAGACTATTCTCTGAAGTGGACTTTTATCCTATGTTGTAGCAAGATGATGAATATACCCATTCTGAAATTATTTAGATGTTACATGTTACCGGGTTCCTTTGAAACCAGCAACAGCAGCCAAAGACTTAGCGCTGTTGTTTTGATATTGGCACTAATCATCTGTGGTATGTTGGATATGTCTTTTAAGCCCTTTGGATATCAGTTTGTTTTATATATATAACAAAAAGGTAATATCAGGTGGATTGTTCCAGACTCAATGTCTCCCACTTAATGATCTCTGGGCTCTTAAAAGCAGTAAGAAAACTCTTGGTTAACTTGGTATCAACTGCTGACTCACTCATCTGCAAAACAATGGTTTTTAGAGAAGTAGGAAGGAGCTGACTTTGACAGAAATGAATGATATATCTCTATGTTTCACTGTCTTAGCAAGCGCAAGACAGCTTTCCTACCTGGTTTACTAGTGGAAATATTTTGTTTGCAAACACTGTTTAATCGGGAAAGACAAAATGCACCACTGAGCAAAGTGATGGTAGTATTTCACAGGCAAACTATCTCCTTGAATATCATCTTGTTGCTACTAAGAATGGGTTATTTCAAATCTCTGAAGCATTAAGAAAGACATTGATTTCCCACAGATATAAATCAGCAGAGTGCAAATATACATTTTATAGGAAATTCTATATAGGAGGAAATAAGGGAAAAATAAATGTGGTAAGGATTAGTATGCGAAATGCTATATTGTTGTAGACGCTTGCTCTTCCTTTCTCTGGGATAGTAAATGATGGTGGCCCTGTCCACAAGAAAGATCATGTTAATTGGACAATGTCTCTTTTTAGAGAAATGTTAAATGTTAAGGTAAGGGGAAAAAGTGAGACAGCACTAAGCAGGGTTCCAGGAATATATATGGCAAGGATATTTTTCTTTAAAGTTCAAAACTGGTATTCTGCCCTTTTCTTTTTTTCTTTTAAAGGAAATATTTTGAAAACGGAAACTTGTACTGGGGACTAGTAACCAGTCATACGTCTCTTCTACTCTGGAAACTTGGTTGAGATCCAGTTTGAATAGATTAAGTGTTATTCCTCTTACAGTCCAGCTTGATTTTCATTTTTGGAATTGGGAAGCTTTATACAATTAATTCACATTAACTTCACCTAAAATAAAATATTATACCTTTTGTCAGATTTCTTAATCTTGTTTTCAGCTTATGAATTTTTGTAAGTCGTGACAGAAGTGTATAGCTTATTTTCACTATTAAATCCACTTAGGATAGTCTGTATATTTTGAGCCTACTAAGTAGACCTTCACCAACTAATAAATTATAACTTATTTAAAATTAAATATGCAATTTTAAAATTAAAGTAAAATTCAGAAGTGGAAGTGCCTTGCTTAGGTTCATGTATTTGGCTCCTGACATGTGAAGTACAACCTGTTCTCCTGATTTATGGAAGAGAACTTTGTTTATGGTTGCCATGGTTTTGAAATAAATGGATATTTTGGTTACTCTCTCTCTCACACACACGTGCACGCACACACACACGCAAGCACACACACACTCAAAAGTCTTAATATTAAGTATATGATAATATTGTAGGAAGAAAGGAACAAAATGAATTTCCTAAATACATTTATGGACAAGGCGTACATGGCTAAATAATTCATGTATAATTTACAGTTCCTCGAAAGTAGAATGGCAATGGGGGATATGAATGGCTTGAAGGTAGCTTCCACGTTACAAGTTCACTGGGAAATCCCAAGTCAGTTGGTTATCTGTTGAGTAGAGGAAGAAGTTTTTTCTGAAAGACCAAATCTAGTTTGAGATATGGATACAGACAGGTATAGATGTAAGTATAGGAAGTGTGTGCATCCACAAGCACACATACATAAACACACTACATTTTAAGAGAATGATTCATGTGCTGGATCACTTCATTGTCCATCTCCAGGAAGTACCACTTACACTAAGTTCAACATGAATGGCACTACCTCTGGACTTGTGCAATGTGTAGAGCTGGGCGTTTGTATTTGAATATGTTGGAGCTGTCATCACATAAATGTATAATTTCATCAGGCATGTTTTTAAAATTCTTTGAAAACTTCTTAATCATATATGAGTTCTCATGTTTAATTTTTTTACGAGTGAAATAATCTTGCCAAAAAACTAACTGTATTTAGAAAATCAGTCTAATTTGAATGAGGCTGGTGGATATGACAAGACTTATTTCAGAGGTTGCTACTTTAGTAGAAGTAGATTTAATGCAGATGAAACTCATTCTACTTATTGGCAAGATAAATAGTGGAATCAGGAAGTCCCCAAATAGAGTACAAGCTGACAGTTTCCCCTCTTGCATCTACCATGGTGTGTGAAATTCCTGATGTTAGTCATTCCTTTGAGTCATGGTGCTGTCTCCAGATTGGCTTCTGCAGGCCCTTGTTAAAATTATGACATTCTACCCAAGTGTGGCGCATTTATGCTTTTAGCCATCATTATTAATCCAGCTTATAAGATGTTTATGGCCAGGCACGGTGGCTCACATCTGTAATCCCAGCACTTTGGGAGGCCAAGGCACGCGGATCATGAGGTCAGTAGATCGAGATCATCCTGGCTAATATGGTGAAACCCCATCTCGACTAAAAATACAAAAAAATTAGCTGGGCATGGTGGCAGGCGCCTGTAGTCCCAGCTACTCGGGAGGCTGCGGCAGGAGAATGGCCAGAACCGAGGAGGCAGACCTTGGAGTGAGTCGAGATCGTGCCACAGCACTCCAGCCTGGGTGACAGAGTGAGACTCCGTCTCAAAAAAAAAAAAAAAAGACATTTATTAAGGACCTGCTATTTTCTATTTTCCTGACAACAATAATTGGGGTTCATGTATAACACCACTTACTTCCAAAGAGAATGTGAAGCAAATTAAGATGCTTTTGCAATAAATTTTGTACTGGAAATATAATGATAATCATCTGAAAAGACATGATGGGGAAAAATATGTTTTGGTGGGGTGTTTGAGTGTGTTTAATAGTTGTGATTGCAGAATGTTGGTCTTGAGTTTACTATTATGTTAGCAAAAGGCATGATCTGCCCTAGAACAAATTCATTAATATGCATTTACGGTCCTTCCTCCTTTCCTACATTTCTGGCACTGAACAGTACTCTCAGAGCCATTGTACATTTTCTGCAGTTGAACAGTCTCTGCAGTAAGAAATTGCCTTGAGAATAGAGCAGGACTGGTAGACAAGCAACCAGTGTATAGTCTGGTTGTTTCCTGCTTCTGCATGTATTCTCCTGTTTAGCTTCAATGTGTTGACAAGGTTGAGGGATGCCGTTTCTCCCAATTTCCCAACACGTGTTTTATTGAAGAGAGTCAGCATGTATTTTCTTTTCAGAGACCCTTCCTATCAATGGAAGGTAAGCCCCGTGAAGGGGAGCAGATTGCATCATTGAGCTCAGTGGGAGCGATTCTAGAGTTCATATCAGAGAAGACCAAGGTTTCAAGGGACTGCGGAACTCTTCGTTGAAAGTCAACCTCAGATTTAAGAATCAATTATTTAGATCGAGGCTTTGGTTCAAAAACCACACAATAATATAAATATAATATAATATGTATAATATAATATAAACATAAAGCCACAAATATAACGTATTTTTGCTTTTGTTAATTTCTTATTGACTCTGCTTCATACATAAATGGAATATAAGATTCATGTATATATGATCTCCCTTAGGAGAATGAAATATGTGCAAAGGCTATTTGTTTGAAACACTCAGCATCAGATGCACTTCCTTCTCTTTGAGGGACCATCTTCTTCTACTCTTTGTCCATCTGGTTCTGGTAGGGTGTCATATTTGACACTAGGAATGAAATCTGTGATTCAAACTTGGTCATTTAATGCATCAAAGCCCCTTAACCACAATGATCTTTGCAGAGATGGGAAAGAGTGAATCCAAGAAAGATGGAAGGGCTCCTGGGAAAAAACACTTTCCCTTCTCTGCCAGACTGAGCATGGGAGAATGAGCCTAGGGTTGACAGAAGTCACAACATGGAGACTGAAAATGAAGTTAACACAGTAGGAGGCAGAATACAGAGATGGAGACATTTTTGTTAAAGTCTTTATTTGAGCCTCTGAATCAAACCATACCTGAAACTAGCTCTCCTTTTGATGAGTGTTGCAAGTGTAGGCATTACTAAGTGTGGACAAACTCACACCCTCTAAAAAGGCTCTGGCTAAGTCCAATAGCTACTTAAACATCTGATACACAAGAAAATGCTTAGGTTTTCAGACATAAAGGATATTTAATATCATATTTTTTAAAATTTGAGAACTGTTATGAATTTGACTTTTCATTTTTTAAAAAAAAAATTTTCATATCTGAAGATTTTAGCTTAAATTAAAAGAAAAACTATGTCTGAATTCCTTCAACCAAATATGATCTTTTGTACCTATCTTTCTCTCACGATAATTTGTATACCTTTTGTGGCAAAGGTATTTATATACCTGTCTCATTACCATAACCAATTATAAAGTTCTTTTGAGAAAGGAGAGGCCTATGTATTATAACATAGCACCTAGTCCTCTCTTATACCACACTTGTATACATTAATTAAAGTTGCCTGAAGATATGTCTGAAGTCAGGTTGTAGGTGCATAAAATTCAGGAATTGAGCCAAAAATTAGGTAAAGAAACCAACTGTGTAGTCAAGATTTATTGATGCTTAAAAGTAACCACATTTAAGAGTTGACCACTAATGCTTCTGTGGGAATAGACATATGTAGAACCCCCAAACAGTAGTTAATCCCTCCATGAGATAGGTTATTTGGTTCAAATCTGTTTTAAAAAATTATGCATATCTAAATAAAACACAGTCATTCACAGAAAAGGCTTACTAATGGTGAATATTCTATACTCTGTCATTTGTCTATCTCTTGCACTAGACTGGCAGTTCCTCAACTTATATCCATAAGTATTGATACACCATATTTGTTGAATAAATGATTACCATATGGAATGAATGAAGGATTTTTCCCTCTTTCGCTTTCATTATCCCTTTGAAGCACTTACTAATAATTTTGTCTACTGCTGTATGGCTGCTTTTGTCTGCCATTTTGATGGCACTTGTTAGGTGTGTTTGTGTGTGTGTGTGTGAATGGCAGCAGTTGTGAGGGGTTGCGTTGGGGGTACTGTGAACTTTGGATCTTTCTAGAGCTTTTTAGTATCAAAAAGTTTCTGCCTCTTTCCTCAGGTCCCTGTATGACAGGGTTTATATATTGTATTTGCATTTTATTTCACGTCTCAGGTGGAGTATCAGAACACAAATGACATGTCTTGGATCGTCAGTGTTTGGGGTCATTGGCTGGAAAACCTGTGAAGAATCCACTCAGAAGATGTCTTCTGCATTGCTGTAGGGCTGGCCTTGCTGAGTTTGTCTGTGTGAAAGGAATAGCCAGACTGTGAAACAGTTTGCTTGTGTTGGCCCTTTACATTTTTGGAGCTTTCCATAACCCAATCAATTGTGTAGCAATTGGCACTAAACTTGCCCAGAGATACTCAGCTGAATACATTTTCACACTTACACACATGCGCGCCTCATCCCCACTGTGCCTGGCCTGAACATCTGATGGATGAGCCCAAGCTCTCAGCATTCAGAACATGCATGGGCATCATGCAGGAGATAGTAGACATTAACAACACAAGTTCTGAAGGTGGATTTTCTGTGTTCAAGTTTGAGTTCTGTCACCTACCAGTGTGTGGCCTTGAGTATGATATTTAATATTTACCTAACATCTCAGTGCTTCAGTTTCTCCACCTGCTAAATGGGGATACAGCTCTTGGCTCATGGAGTTATTTGGAAGACTGACTGAGATAATCCATGAAACATGCTTAGCTTCATGCCTGCCAAATGGTAACTGTCAATAGTTGTTGGTTTTCATTATTGCTATTGCCATTACTATCACCACGACCATCACATCATTATCATCATCATCAACATCTCCATCGTTATCAGCATCAGCATCTCCATCATCTTATGAGGAACAGCTGTTCTGATATTTAAGCCAGAATTTGAGGGTGAGATAAGAAGAGATTTCACATCCGTGCACATGAGCTCTAAAAATTGAGGACCACATGCAAATAAGTTAGTGTTGAAGTCTAAACTCCTGCAGATATATTTGCTGCTTCTTGATGAATGGCTACCTAGATATATAGTCTTCAGGAACAAGACCAAAAGTTAGGT
Source organism: Colobus angolensis palliatus (assembly GCF_000951035.1). Lineage (NCBI taxonomy): Eukaryota > Metazoa > Chordata > Mammalia > Primates > Cercopithecidae > Colobus > Colobus angolensis. The sequence continues at coordinate 5,915,949 of NW_012116599.1, read as the reverse complement.
CATGATTTGGTCATTGAAAATCCATGGTAGTCTTTAGGTAACTTTTTGTGTAATGTTTTGATGGTGAGTCATAAATATCACCTTTGTGTGAAAAGACATACGCACACAAAAATAGCCACAGTGCGTTAAAAAGGCGAGATGTGGAAGCATTTTATATATATATATGTGTGTGTGTATATATATATTTATTTATAAAATATATGTGAAATATTTCAAAGGAGTGAAAAAACACCCGGCAGATGGGGTGACATGGGGAAACATTTGCTTCTGTTGGCCCCTTACATTTTTGGAGCCTTCCATAGCCCAATCAATTGTGTAGCAATTGGCACTGAACTTGCCAGTTGTTTGGGAAGTTTAGATGGGGAAACAAGCAAAATGTTTCCCCATGTCACTCTATCTGCTGGGTGTTTTTTCACTCCTTTGAAATAGTTTATATGTATTATATATATACACACACATATATATATGTATTTTTTGTGTGTGTGTGTATATACCTGTTTATACATATATATGTTACGGAGAATGATGTTAAAGGAAATGATCGTTCATAAATTCACTCATGAACTACAGTTCTGCTGGGTGTTTTTTCACTCCTTTGAAATATTTTATATATATTATATATAGGTTATAGGAAAGGGGTCCCGAACCAGACCCCAAGAGAAAGTTCTTGGATCTCACATAAGAAAGAATTCAGGGCGAGTCCACAATGCAAAGCAAAAACAAGTTTACTAAGAGAGTAAAGGAATGAAAGAATGGCTGCTCCATAGACAGAGCAGCCCTGGGGGCCGCTGGCTGCCCACTTTTATGGTTATTTTTTGATGATATGCTAAACAAGGGGTGGATTATTCATGCCTCCCCTTTTTACACCATATAGTGTAACGTCCTGTCGTTGCCATGGCATTTGTAAATTGTGATAGCTCTAATGAGAGAGTAGCAGTGAGGACGACCAGAGGTCACTCTTGTGGCCATCTTGGTTTTGGTGGGTTTTAGTCGGCTTCTTTACTGCAGCCTGTTTTGTCAGCAAGGTCTTTATGACTTGTATCCTGTGCTGACCTCCTATCTCATCCTGTGACTTAGAATGCCTTAACCATCTGGGAATGAAGCCCAATAGGTCTCAGCCTCATTTCACCCAGCCCCTGTTCAAGATGGAGTAGCTCTGGTTCACACACCTCTGACATATACATTGTTGATCTTCTTCTAGATCTTTCTATCTATCTAATCTACCTATCTATACCTATTTGTGTTTTTATTTATCTCCATCTCACACACACACACACATAAAAGCAGCTAAGTCTGGTTTCTGATTTTTCTAACATAAGATTTGGGGATCTCTGCCATATCTATACTTAATTCCTTTCTACTCTAGAAACTCCAGCAAAACAGCTCTTGGGGAAGAATGCATTCCTCTGTGAGTTACCTCATGAATGCATAATATGGGAGAGGTCAGCTGTGATATTTGCTGCACAAGGCAGGATTTGAGAAATTCTGGGAGGTGGCTGCTTCTCTTGCCCCAAAGTCTGAAATGGATGGAAGGAACTCATAATAATAAGTTCCGTATCTAAGTGAAATGCTAGAAGTTCATAGTGCCTCTTTGTGACTCTATCAGTTTTTTTTTTTTTTTAACCTAAATGGGAACCCTAAGCTGCAATGATCTCTGAGGACATCAGCTCCATTATTCGTGTGTCCAGGCTCTCCCGCTTTCCCTTCTGCAAACAACAGCTCTGCCTCAGCCTCATGCTGCTGGGCTGCTTGGAATTCCTGACATGGTTCTTCTACATTCCTCACCCCGAAGGGATAATAGTCATTTATAGAGGGGCCACCTTCTATTCACCTCCTGAGAAGGAGGGAGGTTTGAAAAAAAAAAAAAAACAAAACTACCAAACGAAGAAAAATGTGAGATATGGTGAGAAAAACATGGAAACAGCCAAGACACTAGAGAGAGATAGGAGAAGCTGATCCACGTGTTCCACCTTTGGGCTTGAAAGGAAATGATCGTTCATAAATTCACTCATGAACTGCAGTCCTGCTGGGTGTTTTTTCACTCCTTTGAAATATTTTCCTTTTTACAGTGCTCAAATATTTTGTTTTCCCTTTTCTGGGATTCTTATCCCGGGTTGTGTTCCGTTTTAACATTTGTTTCTCCTTTTTAAAGCTTTATCTTCCTTTCACTTGCTTTTGCTTCTCTACAGGGTCTTTTTGGTTTTGCCTGGCTTTCTTCAAATTGTGTGTGTGTGTGTATGTGTGTGTGTGCATGCACATGCATCTGTTTCAATACGAGGATAAGGGAGAGGAAATTTATAATATAAAACCTGGTAAACCAATTGAGTTTGCAAAAAGCTGTGTTCTCTGAGGCACATTCTTTCCACCATGTGCTTAGAGAGACATGTCCTCTGCTGTGTGGTATACCCCAAATCCCGCAGTCAGTGCAAACAGTGGAAAAAATGTCTCCCTTTCCTGCTTTCATACAAGCTACATGAACAGAGGCCATGGTCTCTAGGACAGAGTGAAGTCTTTTCTGCTTTCCAGTGAAAAGTCAGTCAAGAGGTGGCATGCTGTGCCCAGTGTCAGAGGCTGCAACAGGACGAAGAAGTTATTTTACATGTTGCACGATGAAAGAATGTTGTTTGTGCAAGATCTGATGAGCAGAAGTGCCTATTAGGTGTACCTTGTTAAACCAGCGCCTCATTTAATCATAATGATTGTCTTCTGTGGTGGAGATTAAATTACAGAGCTTCTCCTATATAAACAGGTAGACAATTGAAGTCTCGCTGAAAAGAAAAGCATCCATCCTGGTGCTCCCGGAAATGTCTGATTCCTCCAAGGTAGAGAAGAATTAAAAAAATCTGACGTTAGAGCACTCAGACAGTTGGAGAAAGAAGCTGCAGCTTTTCCTCCAAGATATATGTATTTTTGGTTTAATGTTCACTCCCGCAGGATGAAAATCAAATCCAAACACAAACTCACTCATGATCTCTTTTTTATTCTGGAAAACCCTTGAGAACCGCTTTAAAAAGTTATGATACTTTTGGGTTTGTTTGACTTTTAAGTCTTTTGTAGAGTCTGCAATTATAATTACTGTGCTTCTTTCTTCTAAGACCTGAAACATTTAATAGGTACCTGAGCAGGATGGTTTAATTTTTGTTTGGAAACTGTGTTACGGCAAAGCTTAGAAATATTATTATTTATTTTCTCATTTCAAATCAAAGTCATTATTCTCAAAAGACAAAACAAAATAACAGTCACTTTTGGGGAATAAGATTATATCTCAAGGCCACGTCAAAATCTTTACAGTGGCAATTCTCATGGAATTTTCAAAATCTAAAATACGAGGGTCATTTTCACTCTTTGAGATTGTTTGAAAAGTAATTAAAATAGTTTTCCCATCACAAAGAAAGAATGCTCATTCACCTGTTACCTTTAGAATAATTACTGATTATTTACCTAGTCTGCAATAATATATTGCTGATTTCTTTTTAGCTATTACCTTGCTCAGTCTATAAAGTTCTGTTAGATCTTAGTATATCATTTAGCACCTGGGAGTTGAAACGCTATTGTAAAAGCTCTTCTGTGACGACTCATGGAAAAGGAAAGAAAGCAGAATGATTTGAAATAAATAACAAATATAGTCACACTCAATGTAAATAATACCAAGAAAAAAATTAATGAAAAGTTTTATTTTGAATTAGTACTTTAAATTCTGTAATTTCATGCTCATCAATATTGCCTAAATTGGCTCTAAAGCCTTTTATGATTATTCATGACACACATACCTAATGTTCTGGGCCTCAGTTTCTACCCCCCACCCCTACCAAATTTTGAAATTAAGTTAAATGATCTATGTCCAATAACAGTTATAACAAAGCATGACCTAATTTTCTTGATTCTCTTATAACATACAATGATTTTGTTTTCTTTTTTTTTTTTTTTT
>NW_012116599.1:5905620-5911551 GCF_000951035.1 Colobus angolensis palliatus | reverse complement strand
TCTCCAACACTTGTTGTTTCCTGGATTTTGTTTTCTAATAAATATTTGGTTTGTTCAAACCAGCAAAAGAAAGGAGTTTGAGCCTTACATGACTTCTTGCTAAACCCTGTTATAGTGCAAATGACTTTTGTTTTCTTCCCTAGGAAGTCTAACATTTGACCCATTTGAGAGGAACTCTTCCATTTGAAAAACTTTGCTCTTAAAAGCGATGGTTTTGGCCGGCGGCGGCAGCTCAAGCCTGTAATCCCAGCACTTTGGGAGGCCGAGACGGGAGAATCACGAGGTCAGGAGATCAAGACCATCCTGGCTAACCCGGTGAAACCCTGTCTCTACTAAAAAAAAAAAAATACAAAAAACTAGCCGGGCGAGGTGGCGGACGCCTGTAGTCCCAGCTACTCGGGAGGCTGAGGCAGGAGAATGGCGTGAACCCGGGAGGCGGAGCTTGCAGTGAGCTGAGATCCGGCCACTGCACTCCAGCCTGGGTGACAGAGCGAGAGTCCGTCTCAAAAAAAAAAAAAAAAAAAAAAAAAAAGCGATGGTTTTAAGATCTGAATCAAACACCAGCATATTACTAACAATTCAAACATAATGAAAATAAGCTATCTCTATTTTCACTACACCTCTAAGTTTGAAGGCTATATTAAGTGACTAAAATGTGCGGTAAGATGTAGAGTACCACTCCAGACTCCAGACATAGTACAAGTCACATCTCAACCTTTATAGAAGATGTTCTGTTTTCTTGGAATGCCTTTCTCTTGTCCCTCCAGGTCACTTTTCAAGGATGACATCAAATGCCACTCTCTCTGTGAAGTATTTCTCATGTCTTCTCTCTGCATTCTGTCACATGCGGAAGTAGAGGCTCCCTCTGCCATGTTTCTGACATACCTCTTCATGTCTATTATAGTGCTCATTGTGTTATAATTATTTGTGTCTATATGTTGTTAGGTGGTAAATTATTTGAAGGAAGTAACCATGTATTCACCTTATAACTGAATTCAATAGCAGGCATAGAACAGATGTTTGATAAATATTTGTTACCTAGAACAATGAAAAAACAATTTGTTACCTAGAACAACAGCAAGAAACTTCAGGTCCTGTCATTTGGTAATCAGTGGCTTTTAAGCTCTTGGTAAAGTCATGCTCTGTAAAAAATACTTATTTTACATCACAACTTAGAACACACTGACACAAACACAACTGATAGTTTTATAATACAGCATTTTCTACCTTTAATATGTGTGAGGTACACTGATATTTTCTATTCTGTTGCAGTTTTAAAATTTGATCTGACTCACTAAATTGATTTCATAACGTAACTGGTTGTGGCCCATGGTTTGAAAAGCAGCAGTATTTCATCTTTGTGGCTTTAGGAAGATCTATTTCTTTCATCTGGTTTCGGAGCAATCTGTTCTGTTTTTAAATGTTTTCAAAGATTCATATTATTGTAGCCATCTTCAAAACACTTGTTCTACTAGATATAATCAATGTGAAATTAAATGTTATTTCTATAGTCTCTCATTGCTATAATTTCTTTCAATGCTTCACTTTGATATTTTGTTGGAGAGATAAGTAAGTAAAAAGTTATCTAATCCTGGTTTTACGTAGTCTGTAAGAGATTTTTTACCATGTTCCGTAATGGAACATAAGGAGTGAAGTACCAAAAAGGTTAGGTGTCCTGAGAGCTGGCCAGTAGCCACCACATATAATGTATTTGAATTCATACAGCAATGAATCAGTTTCCAAGAAAACTGTAAAAGGATGTTATTGAAATAACTACCTGGAGAATTCAAAGTCTTAGCAACTGATTATAATTCTTGACTCCAAACCTACAGAAGAAAAAATACTGAGCAAAACCATTTCTATGATCTGGAAAGTTAACACCACAAATCAACTTACAAAAACACTAAACGACACACCATAGCCATTCCCATGTGCTTAGGTTATAACGGGGCAATGACTCACTGGGAAACTTTCATTGGAAAATAGATAGTCGAAGGCAGTTCCTTCTCTCTGTGAAGTCAGAGAGAACTAATCAACCTCTTCCTGACCTCCATGATCTTACTGCTCCCTGATAGGCTATCCTGAGTAGACCAGAGATAAGATGGCCCTTCTGGACAACTCAAAGGAATCCTTTTTGAAAGTGAAAATGATTTGAAGTTTTTTCATGCCTGAGCTAAATACAGGCACGGCATCTTATTATAGGTTAACATGGGGCTTTTGATAGGTAGACACCGTCTTCTAAATCCAGCAACACCACTGGAGTCTGATAGCTGGTAGAAGCATAATGTAAATTTTTCCAAAATGCTTTGAATCTCTTGGTTCAGTCAATATAATTTTATTCTTTAGAGCTACATGGTCCAATATGATAGCATTAGCCACATAGGGCTATGTCAACTGAAAGTAATTAAAATTAAACAAAATGAAAAATTCGGTTGTTCAGTCAGAGTGATTCCACATCAAGTGCTTAGTATTCATTACTGTAGAAGGTTCTATTGGTTCCGTACAGTGCTGTCTATAGCCATTTCATTTTATTAACATCTGATGTCTTTGGTCACTTGCTTGATTGCTAAAAAAGGAAAAGTGGCAGGACAGTGGAGCTTTGCTTATCCATGTTAGGAAAACATTTATTTCAGCCTCTACAGGGTTTCTTATCTAAAAATCTTCTATGCTGACTCTTACTGGGTCCTCGACATGGGTCCATTCCAGCTCCTGCCTTGATCCTGTCTCATCAATCCTTCTCATTGCTTCCAGGATTAGCATTCTTAACCACAGGGTAGCAGAAGTTTTTTTTTCCTAGGAAAACTTCAACTCTTCCCCATTACCCACAGAGTAACTTTTATTTTTCTTGATTTGGCTTTGATCTGGCCCGAACCAACCCTTCCAGCTCCTTTTCTGTTTCTCTAACTATCCTGTGCCCTGGCCACAGTCAAATTCGAACACCCTTGGCTGCATATCCAAATATCTTTAGTGTCCACACATCTTGGTTCAGTTTACGTGCCAGAACCTTTGTGAAAACTTCACAATCTTGCTGAACCAAAACATGTCACTACTTTATCTAAGTGCTCACAGCACTTGCAGCTCTGTTACAACGTTGTTTTTCCACTTAAATTTGTACGTGTCTAACTCTCCTACTGGGTGATAAGCTTTTAGATGCACAAGATCTTGCATCTCTGTGTCCTGCATAGCTTTCTACACATAGCTGTTTAACAAGAAATATATAGAGAGAGTTGAATTTAATTTGGGGTGAGGATAGAAAAAATGGTTAACTGGAGTCAGGGACGGTGTGCTTAGAGAACTATTGCTGGGGGTTGTGTAGGATTGTAAAGGATGCAGACTGGAGGAGGACTGAGGTTAAGATGAGAAACCTACCCTTGGCAGTGCTGAAAAACATAACAGAATTGTGCGGCAGCACTGCAGGCTGCCAGTGTTTCATAGGTCACAAAACACCACGAGGCATTCCTCCTGATGGAGGTCAACCTCCAGCAGAGTGAGTCACTCTCTCCCGGTGCTCAGGAGGCCCTTAATCCATGGCTCTGTGATATTCCAAGGCCTCGGGCTGAGCACTTCTTGGTGTCGGGGCCACCCTCATACTCTATCCTGCCTCCTTACCATGCACACTGCCCCATCCGTCCTAGGGCCCAGTTTCATGCATCCCATAAGGAGGTTTGCAGTCAATTCTGACTGAATCAATTCAGCCGTGAACTAAGACCTGCGTGAAAGGTAATCACAGTCAGAATGCAAAGCATGTAAATTGCCAAGTACAAACAGGAATGCGGAACATGTTGCTGGAGTAATTTTATTTATTTTCAAACAGCACAGGGTCTTTGGGTCATCTCCACCATTTAACCCAGCGATATCGTGGCATCCCTGGAATTCTGAATGCTGTTTGATCAATCATCACGTCTCCTTTCCACAAAAGGGCCTGTTTTTACTAAAGATAAAACTCTCTTTCCTCATCTTCAAAAGGAAGCTCAGTACATTAAAAAAAAAAGAAAGAAAGAAATTCCCCCTTTGACTTTTCTCACTCTAAGTTTCCCAGGGGTCGATGTGAAGTGAAGGAAAATGTGGAGAATTGGAGCTGGAAGTGTTAGGAACCTAGAGCTCTTTTCCACGAATGGGAGGGAAGTTCATCAAAGCACACGTGTGGTCAAAGAAGCTTAAAAATAAAGCTGATTTCTAACAGAGAAAAAAAAATTCATTAAGCTTTCAATAAGCTGCTTTTTTCAAGGAATAAAAAAAAAAAAAAAAAAAGAAAGAAATGTCTGCCAAGAGAGGAAAAGGCAATATACTCTTCCAAAAGGATCTTTTGAGTAAAAGGAACATGAAAATTCCAAGAAAAGTTAGTTAGAAAGAACAGTTTATTCTCACTGGTTCTTTCTCATCACATCAGTATTTATTTCCCCAAATGCACTTTATTTATTCATTTTAAAGTATCATAGGTGTCTACATGTTGGTCAGGGTATAAAGAACTTTTCTTACCGCAAAGACCCTTTGGGACACCAAGCAGAGACCTCAGCTATCCTCTTAAATTCTCAGGACTCTGAAACCTAATGTCTGCATAGACAAACAGGAGGGCTGCTGGAAGAAGGCAGGAGCCCAAGTAGTTAGCACGTAGGCCGCTTACCAAGAAAATCACCAGGGTGTTCCAGCATGAGCTGGTTTGACATCAATCCATACGATGGGGTTAGCGTGTGCCAGCTTCAGACTGTGTAACTTCTGTTTACCGAAACTGTAACACATATTCATTGTGAGCTACAATTATCCACAGTTTAGTATGTTTATGAAACTATTTTGTGGTTATTTATTAAAAATAAAATTTATGTGTGCTTATTGAAGCTATATTTTGGCAAGCAAAGGAGGTTGGCAGAAATGTCTGAGTCAACAGCGGGTACTAGCCACTCTTTATGTCGTCATATAAAAACTTGTCAAATAATATTTAGTTTTTAATCTTCAGTTGCAAACATAAGGTTAGTCATGAAAAATATTCTGTGAGTTGGTCTCCTTGAAACAAGAGACTGGGTGTTTGGATTTAACTAAAGGCGATAATTAAGTTTCTGGCTGGTTTAAGGCTGATCTGTTATCCCTTTTTTTCCCACCAACTTCTACTACCTGTTTTTTTATCCATGTTCCTCTTCCTCATGTCTTCTAGAACTGTTTAAGAATGATTTTTTATAATATGAGCTGTTTATCTATCAAGACAAAAATGCAAAGACAAATGTATTACTCATGATCAAGGATAAATTATCCTGCCTGTATGGTCATGGTACTATTCTCTTGGAGATCTTTTGGGAGCAAATGGATTATTTATTTTCTCTGAAATTTTTAGTTAATTATTTTATTTATTTATTGAGACAGGGTCTTGCTCTGTTTCCAGACTGGAGTGCAGTGGTGCAATCACAGCTCACTGCAGCCTCCAAATTCCTGGGCTTGAGTGATCCTCCCACCTTAGCCTCCCAAATAGCTGGGAGCACAGGTGCCTGCCACCATACCTGGTTAATTTTTTATTTTTTGTAGATATAGTGTCTCCCTATGTTTCCCAGGTTGGTCTCAAACTCCTGGGCTCTAGTGATCTTCCCACTTCAGTTGCCTGAGTAGCTGGGAACACAGGTACTTGCCACAACACCTGACTAATTTTTCATTTATTGTAGAGATAGGGTCTCCCTATGTTGCCCAGGCTGGCATTGAACTCCTAGGTTCTAGCAGTTCTCCCACTTCAGCCTCCCAAAATGGTGGGATTACAGGTGTGAGCCACCACACCCAGCTAGTTATTTAAATCACTATACTTACTTTCCAAGGGGGACTTTTAAGAAGGAGTTTTTTCTTCCTCCTCCTCCTCCTCCTCTCCTCCTCCTCCTCCTTCTTCTTCTTCCTCTTCCTCTTCCTCCTCCTCTTCTTCTTCTTCTTCTTCTTCTTCTTCTTCTTCTTCTTCTT
>NW_012116599.1:5866462-5905570 GCF_000951035.1 Colobus angolensis palliatus | reverse complement strand
TTCTTCTTCTTCTTCTTCTTCTTCTTCTTCTTCTTCTTCTTCTTCTTCTTCTTCTTTCTTCTTCTTCTCCTTCTCCTCCTCCTTCTCCTTCTTCTTTTTTTTTTTTTGTAGAAGGTTCTTCTTAAAGTGGCCACAGTTAGCTTCAGGAATGTATAGTCCATCATAATTAACTATGTGTACTTACACACAAACTGGAATCATGGGAGTTTGTTCATAAGGATCCTGAATGGATAGAAAAATAGCATTAAGTAAGGGGCCTTGGGATTAGAAAGGATATACTATGAATAGGTGGAAAAAGGAATTCTTTGTCTTTGAATCTACTTACACAAAGATTCAACAGGAGAAGAGGAAAGATTTAGTATGGAATTGTTCAAGAAGAAATCTTTCCTAAAGGGGAGATTCTGAGATGTGATAAACTGGAGTTGAAAAAAGACAGCCCAATGTACTTCTTGCTACTTCCTTAAATACCTTGAGTATGACTCACTGCTGAGGTTGTGCTTTAGTCTGCCTTGAAAGAATTTCTGATCTCAACCGCAGAAGACAGTTGTCAATTTTATATGTCAGTTGTCTCCCATGTCTCTGTAGTTTTGCTTTGGTTCTAGTAGAAGAGCTGTTTTGAGCATGCCCTTGTTGACAGTGACTTTGTCCTGAAATAGAGTATTTGCTGCCAAGTAACCTAATCCATACACATTTTATTTATTTATTGAGTATCTTTTGTGAGCAAAGCTCTGTACCAAGTGCTATAGAGAATGTGAAACCTTCTAAGAGTCATTCCTCTAAGAAGTATGTGAAGTGAAAAAATGTGTTATCTCTGAGTGGTCTCTATAGCATAGTCTACAGTAGTTTGGATGCCATCATCAGGATGAAACCTTATTTTGGATCCACCAAACACATTAATTCTGACACCTGCAGGAATTTGGTGTATTTGAAAACAAACATGCAGCAGAATAGGGCAAGAGAGTGGAAGGGAGGAATCTGTCTGGGTAAGTAGGACCCAAATAAAATCATCACATGGTTTCAAAAGTCTTGTAGATAGTGTTCCCGAGGATGCAGTCTGAGTCAGAGTCTGGTAAGAAGGATGTTCACTAAGGACTAGTCTTGGATTAACACATGTGGAAATAAGAAGGAGGAAGGATTGGGCAGAGAGATAAGGGGCTCTGGGGTTTGGGCCCAGTGACAGCCTTGGTTGACCCCATGAGGAGCAGTGGAACTATAATGGTTCTCCAGGGGGTTCCCCAGTTGGGTTAAGATATTTGGGCTTTTATACCTTCACTTTGACCAATCATTGGATGAGGGCCTCCCCAGGATCAAGTGTGACCTCCTGGGGCAAGGCAGTTCTTTGCAGCTAGAACAACCCTGAAGGGGCTGGCAACACTCTCAGCCAATGGACAATAAGTCTTTATTGAATGAGGATCTGAGTGGTGCACCTTGGTGTCTACCTCAGAAATCTTATTTGCATTAAAAAAAATCATGTTTTCAGTTTCAGGAGAATAGTTTAGTGAGGAGCAGAGTAGGAGTGGAAACCAATTAGAATGCTCTTGGAATTGTTCAATGGAAAATGATCATGATGGTTTGAACTGCAGAGTGGCTGTAAAAAGGCAAAGAAGTAAATGGAACCCAAAAGCATTTTGGACATAGCTTTTATAGGAATAGGAAATGGATTAGATGGCGTACACAAGGGATAGAAATATACCTATGATAAATCTGAGTCTTGCCATGAGCAAGTGGGAAAGTAGAGATACCATTTATAGAGGAGGGACTTCTTGAGAAGAATTGTGAGCAGGGGCAGGAATGGGACTGAAGACTATTGGTGATTCAGCCAAGTGCTGTACAGCCATGCAGAAAGTTGGATACATAATTCTGGAGCTTAGGAAGAAGGTCTGGAATGTTGTTTTATAATATGCTGCTGTGTTGCTGCAGAACCTCAGCAGGTGATAACTCCTAGGGAGGGAATGTGATAAAATGGGAAGGAGGTTCACAGGAAGCCTAAGGCATGGCCATCTCTAGAAGTAAAGGAATGAACAATGAACAAAGGACACAGAGGAGCCAACAGAGAGGCCTGAAGAAAACCAGCACCATGTGATGTCCTTGAAGCTTAGGGAGGAGACCATTGAAGAAGCATTGTTAGCATTCTTTGAATACTAATGAGGAAGAACATCTATTTTAATTTTTATTGGTCATTTATTAACAACTCGATGGAGGAATATTTAACATAACATATAATTCACCTATTTCTAGTGTACAATTCAATGATTGTCTTTTTTTTTTTTAGTAAATTTACCAAGTTATATAATCATCATCCTAAACCAGTTTCAGAATATTTTTATCACCCAACTAAGATTCTTCATGCAGATTCATTTGTTTTAGTCTTTATTTTGAGAAGCACCTTTTAAATTAGCTATTGCCTTTTTATTTTTAAAATTTTTTATTTTCAGGAACTTTTTTTAAAAATGGTATTTTGTTTTTTTGGATCTATATTTGAAAAATTGCTCCTCCATATTGTCATTTATCCTTCAACCTAGTTTGTGAAGATGTTTTTCTCTGCAGAAACTTTACATGGGAGTTAAATGTAATGATCATTTCTTTTATAAATAACTGCTTTGTTTTCTATTTTTGATATTATTAGAAAGCATTTTTTTCCCAAGATTATAAAAGTATTTTCCTATGTATTCTCCTATTATTCTTCTGGTTTTAATTTTTGGATTTTGATTTCTGATTCCTTTGGAATTTGTTTTGTTTTAAGGAAATAAGTGGTGATCCAGTTTTACCTTGTTTTCCAAACTGCTGGCCAATTGTTCCAAAACCAATTGTTCATGAATAAATATTGTCTCCCTTGATTTGATTAAATTACCATATTCTGCCTGTGTTCAATCTATCCCTGCCTTAGTGCCACACTGTTTTATTTACTATTCCTTAACAATACATTTTAGTGTCTAACAGCATGAAACTGTAATAGGACTTGGTTAAGTGTCCATGTGACTGAGTGTATTAAAAAATTTCCTTACTACCCCTCTTTCTCTAGCAACTCCCTTGGCCTTTTCTCTCTCTTTGGCTACAATTAGACCTTCATTCCAAGTATATCCTGCTAACTCTGTGGCTTTGAGTTCGTTTGTTTTAGTTGCCAAACTCTCAAAACAATTCTGATTCTTCAGCCAGACTGTAATTTGGAAGTTTGATTGTTTTGTTTGCTGGCTGCTTGTTAATCTGAGGGAAATTCATCATCATCTGTAGTCCATTTTCTGCGTAATGTAAGGTAAACACCATCTTGTGATGCCTGAAAGGAAGAGTTAACTATTATAATTCTATTGGTCAATTGTCATATTTAATTGAAATCTCTATAACAGACTTTTGTGACAGTTTTGTGTTATATTTCACTCTGTCTTTCTGGTAGGCTTCAAATGAATCTGAAGTTGAGGGTTATTTTTCCACTGGCTGTTGACTGACATTGGCTATCTTTATTCATTGCATCAGCTCAAAATACTGCCTCAATTTTGCAAAGCAGTTTTTCTGCATGATCTTTGTTTTTTTGTTTGTTTGTCTGTTTCCTTGTTGTTTTAAATTGTTTTCTTGCACACAAGAAGTCTTCTACATATCAGCACATAGACTCTGGAATTTTGATGTTGTCTGTGACTTATAAAGTCAAAAGGATAGAAAGTGGATGGAAAGTGGTTTTACAGCTTCTATGCCTCTTATTATTGTTTGGGATTAAAAGGTGATTTAGAGTAAGATTCTTATATATGCTATTTCTCTACATTGTTGAGTAAAAGGTTATCAGTTCCAACCAAAGTTGTACAGGTAGTTTTCAGACCTTAGTTGAAATGTAGGGTAGTGAGACTTTTATTCAGAGCAAAAGCCTAAGAGTAATCATAGTGGGTAGTCAGATGAGCAGCAGCTGGTGCCAGAAGCCCTTATTAGGCTGCTGACTCTGTCAGCCAGTGGTCTTGTGCAGGAGAGCTCACTTCTCTGAACCCTGGATTTCTCATCTGTGAAAGGAAGGAATAATAAACATCGATCACTTAGGATTGACATGAATGGAAAGAACATATAGAAATGTGTTATTTAGGATAAGAAGCTAAGGAAATATTGAGTAGGGTTGAGGTTAAATGTCTTGCCTTTCCTTGGCTTGGAAGTGTTCACATTAATTGGAGGCAAATTAATGATGTGGTTCATCCAATCTAAATCACTATAGATTTTCAGATATATCTTTCTTTCATTTACCACTGGAGAAAAATGCTCCCAATTTCATCATTGAGTATAAGACATCTAGATTTCTGAGATGTCAAACTCTGAAAGAAATGGATGTGAAAGACACATCCCTTTTGTGTCTTATGGATGAAATATAGTAAGTAGAGAAAATATAAATGACGTGGACTGATTGGGGAGAAGGTCAGTCTGAATTAGGGATAATCAGACATATAGGATCTTTTAAAAAAGTATACAATTTCTAGCTCTTGAATTTATAATAGATGAAATAGAGTAAATTAACAGATCACTAGAGAAATTGCCTTAATGAATAGATAACTGAGTCTGTGGCATCTGGCCCCCACTGGGCCCTGAGCGGGTCATCTGATTTAGCTCTTTGGGGACCCTGCTGAGTTTTCCACAGGAGACACTTCAAGCTGTTTCCACACTTTCCAGGCTCCTGCCCCCTGTTCACTGGCCAGTCATTAATTTCTCCACTTCTACTTGGGTGGGAGCAACTGTAGTTTTCCTGATCTTCATCCCAGCCTGTCTTTCCTTCTATTTTAGTTCAAAATGTCTCCTTTCTCTTCCAAGATTAAAATTAAAATTGCATCTGAATATGTCTTTCTGGAAATTTTGCTTTATCTACTTACTTAACTTTCTCTACTAGGTTTTAAAATTTTGCTTTCTGGTGGGCTAACGTTTTCCTAATTAAAAATGTCCTTTTAATCTGTTAACTGTTGACAGGCAGTATAGGTAAGTCAATAAAAGCATAAGCTACAGAACCATATACTGTAAGTTTAAATATCAGCTTGTCTCTAACTAGCAGGACACATTGGGAAATTATTTAACATATCTGTGCTCCAGTTGTTTCATTTGGAAACCAGGAACATTGGACAATTGGGACTTTATGTTTGTCTCATAGAGATGTTTAGGAATTAAATGGATATATATATGTGTGTGTGTGTATATTTAAGTGAATGAATATATATATTCATTTAAGTGAATGACTATATATATATTCATTTAAGTGAATGAATATATATATATGGCACTTGGGGCACTGCCTGGAACATGGTAAGTTTACCAGTCTGTTTCTTCACTTTTATTCTCTTACCACTAACAAAAAAAGTTACTTCCTGAAACCACTGCATTGGACTTACAAAATGTTTCTCATGTCGGGCTCTGCTATATTTTCTTTCATGCCACTTTCTGTCATACCACATATCCTGGTGAAAATTAAAGGGGCAAAGGTCAGTGGGTGTAAAAGCATTACATAGTCCCCAAATCTATTTTAACTCATCTTTACTTCTGATGATGAAGGCTACTTTTACTGTTCCTATCTACCTGGGACAGTGACTTTCTACAACTTTTCTAATGGGTACACATTTGATTTTTGTGTTTTAACTGCCAGGTCTCTATGATTATATTCACAGAAAATTAGAGGAAGATGTAAAACACATTTCTGAACACTCTACAAATTCAAAGTACCCACTTTTCATAAATATGGATATCTGTTTGTAGAAGTGGGCTCATTGAATTTTCCTTTTAAGAACATTCCATAGAATTCTTTCAGCTTTCCCATTTGCTATCTCCAACATTCTTCAGCACTTTCTCTGGGAAGGCAAGTTAAATGATTTGAGCACAACTCGGAACTCATAAACTCTGAAACAATGTCATTATAACTGCCCACAAATTGCTCTGAATACAAAATGTGTAGATACCTTTGTTCACTCAAGAAGCAGTGTCGACCCTTGAAATGATGATTGGATGGATGGGGGAGACGCAGGGTGGCAGCAGGCAAACAACAACGCAGCAGCTTGATTTGGCATGCAACTGTTTTTATAAACAAAGCTGTACTGGAATGTAAGTATACTCATTCATTTACATATTGTGTATGGTTGCTTTTGCTTTACGGTAGGTAGCAGAGTTAAGTAGTTGAGGCAGAGACCGTATGGTCCACAAAACCTAAACAATTTACTATCTGGTCCATTACAAAATGTTTGAAGACACCTTACGCACAGTATCAAGTAAATCTTCTTTTTGTCCTAGTTCTGCTTTCTTATATATATGGTTTTGGATTCATGATCTTAATACCTGTGTCATTTTTGTCAAATAGTTTCTTTTTTTTGTGTGTCATGTGATGACAAAATGGAAAAGAAAAGTTAAATTTGGGGGGATAAATTTTAGGAACCTGAAGTTATAAAGAGTAAGGAGATTGATATTAATATTGAGGGTAGGGGAGCGCCATCACAGATGCCAAGACTTAGGGATAAATGGTAAGACTTTGAGAAATCATTAAACTAGCTTGCCCTGTTGAGACCCTCGTAGTACTGTGTAGGGAAAAACATTTTGTATTTTATCTATTAAAAATGATCTATTCTGTATATTTTCTTTAACTGCAAAACTGGCTCAGGTGAGAGGACACTTACAAAAAAACTTTCCCCATGCAAAAGCAACACTTTATATAATTTTATATAATTTTTGCAGGCATGAGTCTTGATGCATGACAGCCCAAGCTTTTGTAACCCATTCTGGTCTACAGCAAATGCAGTATCTGTCTTATTGTTTATCTTTAGAGACCTGACTCATTTATTCATCCATTCATTCAAAAACCACTTACTGATGACTAGTCTATTCCAGCACTCTATTCTACATAATTGGTATTCAACAATAAAACAAATGAACAAATAAAGTAGACTGTTCTGCCTTGAGGGAACCCATAACCTTGTAAATTACATAGCCTGTTAGAAGGAAATAGGGATTATGAAGAGGAATAAAGAAAAGGAGGGGTAAGCACCGCTAGAAAAGGGATGGGAAGGTAAGCCTCACAGAGAAGGGGACATTTTGAGAGAAACTTAAAAGAAGTGAGGAAACAAGCCATTCCTTCCAATAAGTGCAAAGGCCCTGTGGTAAGGAAATGCCTGGCATGCTCTGTGAACGGCAAGGAGACAAACATGGCTGGGGCAGGATAATCGAAGGGGATAATTGTAGGCAATCAATTAGTGACATAATGGGAAGCAGGTCAGATCATGCAGGGCATTGCAGCTCACTTCAAGTACTTTGGAATTTTGACTAGATAAGACGGGAAGACGCTGAGACTTCTGAGCAGAAGAGTGCCATAATCTGATGTATGTTTTTATAGGATTACTCTGGCTTGTTAATATTAGACTAAAAGGGAAATGATAATGTTGGGAAGCTGTCTCAATAATCCAGGAGAGAGACAATATGGTTTGGGCTTTGTGGTATCAGATTTGAGTCAACAGGATTGCTGATGAATTTAGATGGGAGACATGAGAGATCAAAAACAGATCAAGAATGATTTGAAAGTTTTTAGCCTTAGCAGCTAGAAGTGTGAGGCTACCCCAAACAGAGGCGAGAAGCTGTAGAGCACATTTGTTGAGGAAGAAGAGTAATTCAATTTTGATCGTACTGAGTTTCCAATGTCTGTTAGTGAAGATGTTGAGTATACGGTTGACTATACCTGTGGAGAGTTTGTGAAGCAGCAGGGGCCACAGCTTTAATATTGAGGTCATCAGGATAAAGGGTATTTAAAGCCTCTAATGAAATCACCCAAGAAGTGAGCAAAGAATGAAATAAAATGGAAGCAAAGACTGAGAACTGGGGAATTCCAGTATACAATTGCTATAGAGATGAGAATGGAGACAGAGAAGGAAGGGTCGCAGTGAGGTGGGAGGAATACTGGGAGAGCCAAGGGCAGGAAGTGCTGGCAGGGAAGAAAGAGTTGTGTCAAGTATGTTAGACAGGTCAAGCAAGTGGAAGACTGAAGATTGCCCCTTGGATAATCGGCAGGAGTGTCAGTGATGACCTTTTCAGGAACATTTTGATGGAGCAGTGGGAGTGAAACTCTAATGAGTGGGTTTAAGAGAAAATGAGAGAGGACAAATTATAAAAGACAAACATAGATAATAACTCTTTGGAGGAAGTGTGCTATAAATAGGAGAAACAGGGCCGTAACTGGAAGGGGAAGATTTTTTTTTTTAGCATGGGAGGAATAACAGCATGCTTTATGTAGTCAGAAGGATCTGGCAGAGTGTGGGCAGAATGAGGAAGCAAAAGAGAGTGGATAGGTACTAGGACAACATTCCTGAGTAGGCAAGAGGGCATGATATCTGGTATACAAGTAGAAGAGGTTGACCTAGATAGAAGTACACACAATCCGGAGGAACAGGTGGGAAGGCAGAACGTAAGAGAGCATGTGCAGGTAGGCGGGTGGAAGTGAGGGTAGAAGTTCTGGTAGTTGTTATTTCTCAATAACGTAGGATGATTGCCTGGTAGCAGGAAGGGCCCATGAGAGTTTGTCCATACATTTAAAGTGATACTAGACCTTCTTTAGTCATACATACTTAGCTCTTTTCATATCAGTTGGTGACAATGGAAAGCAGGTCAGACCATGTAGAGTATTGCAGGTCACTGTAAGGACTGCATATAGGCCGGAAATGAGATGAAGTTTTGTCTTAACAAGGAAGGGTTGAATTTTTGCCAAATGAGTAAAATGAAAATAATATAAATATGAGTAATATTAAAGAGAAAGTGAGTTCAAGGCATATTTATGGGTAGGGTAAGAGTTGTTAGCGTTAGGGTACTATAATCAAATTGAGGTCAAAATGTGGGAGTCCTGGAATTGAGATTATAGAGGTGTTGCATTTTTTGGTAATAACAAGGTCAAACTTGGGTACCGTAATCACATAGAGAGGTTATTTAATAGAGATTGCTGGGCCATATCCCAGATTTCCTAGTTCAGCAGGACTGAGGTGAGGATGAGAGTTTTAATTTTTAGTAATTTCTCCAGTGATAGCGAAATGGAACTTTGAGAACCATTGGTTTGGTGTATGAGCATGATGAGGAAATGGCTGAGATAGGTTGAAGAACATGGTCATTAGGATAAATGGGTTCAAGGATCTAAGAAACCAGAATGTTGGAAGAATCATCTATTCCAACATAGGAAACACCAAAGAAGGAATAACTGTTGGACCGGGAGCTAGAGCCATTGAGAAATGAGAGATGGTTGCAACAGGGAGGGGAGGCAGGTGGGATAGTCTGACAACCTGAGATTCAAATTTGGATGCTTTAATGAAGGAAGAAGGAGCTCCTGGTCTCCATGGAAGATTATTACAGGTTGTACCCTGCATACCCTAGAAAGTGCTGTCTGCATCATGGTTTCTGGGAAAGAGAATGGCCTGTAAGCTTCATTGAGACATAAGGGACAAACTTCTTCAATCCCAAGCCCACAGATATGTAGGCTGTACCTAGGTTTTAATTATTTCTTCCCTAAAAGGAGAATGCTTGGCCTGCTTAAAATTGTGTGGCTTTACTTTCCCTTTAAGGAACCAATTCAGGAAAGAAAATGCAGATAATCACCACACATGCACACACCTGTGTCCAAATGGAAATTAGTTCTTCTAACTTTTAAATTCATTAAAGTAGGGTCCTCAAGTGTCAAAGACTATCACAAAATCCTGCCAGTGAAGAAACACAAGCAAGTGCCACAGTTTTTGCTGTGTGCTATTTAATCTAAAAAGTCCAGTGAACAATTCTGTGTGGTAGGTATGTTCTCCACCTTTTAGAAACTTGAATAACAGTAGGTTATCCACCTACACCATAGGTGTTGGGTCTGCTCACCTGTCCCCAATGCCTTCTTTATTTTTTTCTTTAAATCCTTCCTTTCCTTTTTTTTTTTGTCCCTCCTAATTGTATATCTTTTAGCCAACACCATCATCCACTGAAATGAATTCATAAATGTCCAGGTTTTACTCATTTTCACTGTAGCGCTGATGGTGGGAAAGAGAAGTGAGGTCAGGTGTACCTTGTGTGGGTTCAGCAGCCTGAAGTGAGGTGGCTTCTGGCTAGGCGTGTGCTCTTCTCTGCTGGATGGCATGGTTCTCTGAAGATTCTAAGTTGTATTAGATGATAACCCAGAGTGGGTAAGTAAAACCGGACTTTCATTTTCATAATTTAAAACTCTTGCCTTTACTTTCAGACTTGTTTTATAACAAGAACAACAAACATACAGAAACGATCTTAAGAAGGTGATTTAAATTGGCTGGGATGCGACTATTGTTAAAACCCTGAGAATACAGGTTTTGAACATTTATTTTCAAATGACTATAAAAATAAATATTAATGCATAATATTCTTAGATAAACTGAAATTAGGAAAATTATCTGAGCGTGAAGAAAACATGGGGTTTAAACTAAGCTTGGAGAAGGTTTTTGGTCTAGAAAATCGCTTTGGGTTTTTTCTCTGCTTATCCTGGAATTGCATTTGAGGGTTTTTTGGAAAAAAGAAGTTTGTTTTTTTCTCTGTAGTATTTGATATATCTTAATTATGTATGGAGCTTGTTTTTATGCATATGGAAAATATGCTCAATCTTCAATAACAATGTGTAAAAAACTAAGAAAATTACATGAAGGGTGGTACAAAGAGTAATTTACTTTTTCAGGATTCATCTTTAAAAATACTCAGGCATTACTTACATATAATACAATGCATGGATCTTCAGTGTTCAGGCTGCAGAAGTTTGACACTTGTATTCATGTAAATAACCACTACCAAAACCAAGATTCCATTACTCCAGAAAGGTCAATTGTGCTCCTTTCTTGTCCATTCTCACCTTTCTTGTCCAAATGGCAACTACTTCCTGACTAAATAGTAATTTTACCTGTTCTTGGAAGTCAAATAAAGGGGACTATAGGTATGTATTAGGTTGGCACAAAAGTTATCTACGCATAATTATTTTGAAATTTTTCCATGTTGTTGCTTGTGTTAATAGTTCATTTCTTCTTATTATTAATATTCCATTGTGTAAAAATACTGCAGCTTGTTTATCCATTCACCTGTTGATGGCATTTTGGTTATTTTCAAATTTGGGCTATTATAAATTAAACAGCTATGAATATTCATGTACAAATCTTTGCATACACATAGGCCTTAATTTCTTCTGGGTAAATGTCTAGGCATCTAATGGCTGAATCATGTTTTAATTTAATATTTAACCTTTCAAGGAACTGCCAAATTGTTGTCCAGAGTCAATGTACCATTTTATATCCCCACTAGCAGTGTAGGAGTGTCCCAGTTCCTCCACATCCTCACCAACACTTGGTATGGTCAGTTTTTAAATTTTAGTCATTCCAGTAAGTGAGTAGTGGTAGCTTATTGTGGTTTTAACTTTGGATTTTCTTAAAGAATAATGATGTTGAACATGTTTTCACATACTTATTTGTGAAATATTTGTTCAAATCTGCTACCTGTTTTTATAATTGGGTTGCTCATTCTCTTACTGAATTTTGAGAGTTCTCTTGATACCAGTCCTTTTTCAGATATATGATTTGCAAATTTATTTTCCTAGTATGTAAACTGCCTTTTTATTTTTTTCAAGAATATTTTCTGAAGCGCAGAAGTTTGGTGTTGAATTCCGATTTGTCAATTTGTACTTTTACACATTTTGCTTTTGCTTTTGTGTCTAAAACATCTTTGCTCAATCCAAGGACATATGTATAAGGCATATACATAAAACTTTAACTTTGTTTTCCCACAACTCTATAATGTCCTGTTCATTTTTTTAAGCTTCTTTTTAAATGTGCTTTATTTTGGATACTTTCTGTTGCTCTGACTTCAAGTTCACTAATCTTTTTGTCTACAATTGCTTATTTGCTGCTAATTTCATTTAGTGTATTTTAAATCTCATACATTGTGGTCTCTTTTCTAATAGTTTAATTTGGAGTCTTCTTTTATACCTTTTATGCCTCTACTTTTCAATACATGAAACACTTTTATAATTAATGTCTTAATGCCTTTTTCTACTAATTCTAATATCTGTGTCAGCTCTTGGTTGGTTGGGAATGCTTATTTATTTCCTCCTTACGGGTCATACTTCTCTCCTTCTTTGAATGTCTGGTAATTATTAGTCAGATATCAGACATTGTGATTTCACTTTGTGGGTGCTGGTTACTTTTGTATTCCTATGAATATTCTAGAACTTTCTTCTGGGATGCAGTTAAGTTACTTAGAAACAATTTGGTACTTTTCAGTCTTGCTTTTAAGATTAATTTAGGGGAAACTGGAGCAGCGCTCAGTCAAGACCTAATGATTCCCCATTACTGAGGCAAGAGCTTTCAAACTCTCTCTCCAATACCCCATAAATCACGAGGTTTTCCAATATGGGGTGAAAGGGCTCTATTGCCAGCCCTCTGTGAATGTGAGTAATTGTTCTCTCTAATCCTTTTGGGTGATTCTGTTTCCAGCTTGGGTAGTTCCCCTATAAACATGTGCTTATCAGTAATCAGCTGAATATTTGTGGTAGACCTTTGAGGACTCCTCCTTCCCCTGGGATCTTTCTCTGGGCAAGTCTCTTCTTTTCCAGTCCTCTGTCCAGGGGACTTATAGTTCGTGCTGGTCTCACTGAATTCTCAGCTCTTTCTCTGCAATTCAGAAAGCCTACTGGCCTCCACCAGGCCCTGCTTGGGTTTCTCCTCCCTATGCTGCAACCCGACGACGGCAGTAAGCTTGGCGCAATTTTGGAACTCAACTCGTTTGTTTCCTGTCTTTCAGAGATCGTGAAACTTGAATGCATTTTTACGGTTTTTAAAATAAATCATTGCTTTATATATTTTGTTAAAAATGTTATCTTACGTGGGAGGGTAAACCTAGTCCCTATTAATTCTTGGCCTGAAGCAAGAGTTGTCTTTTACTGTCATCAGTTTTCGCTTTGTGTATTTTGAAGCTGTGTTGGGTGCTTGTGCATTTAGGATTGCTGTGTCTACTTGATTAATTGATCATTCTATTGTTGTGAAATGTTTCTGTTTATCCTCTATAATACTACTTGCTTTAAATCCACTTTCTCTTATGTTTATATAGCATACCAGGTTTCTTATGCTTAGTGTTGTTCAGTATACCATTTTTATCTTTTATTTTATCTTGCCTTACTTTTATAGTTAAAGTCTATTTTGTGAAGAGCATGCAGTGGGTCTTGCTTCTATTACCTTTGACTGATAGTCTTTTGCTTTTAACTAGAGTGTTTAATCCTGTTCCATTTAATATATTTATTGATATGGTTGTGTTTAATCTACCATCTTGGTCTTTAAATTTCATTTTGACTTATTAATCTCTTTTGTTTCTATCTCTCCCTTCTCCTTTTTTATATTATTTTAAAATAGATCACATATTTTATGTGTAACTTTTTGAGTTGTTTTCTTATTAGTTATTCCAGTTGTTACAATATGTATCTGACAGGGTTTGGCTGTGTCCCTACCCAAATCTCATCTTGAATTCCCATTTGTTGAGGGAGGGACGCGGTGGGAGGTAATTGAATCATTAGGGCAGGTCTTTCCCATGATGTTCTCATGATAGTGAATAAGTCTCATGAGATCTGATGGTTTTAAAAACAGGAGTTTCCCTACACAAGCTGTCTTCTCTTGTTTTACCATGTGAGATGTGCCTTTCACCTTCCACCATGATTGAAAGGCCTCCTCAGCCATGTGGAAGTGTAAGTCCATTAAACCCTTTTTTCTGTCTAAATTACCCAGTCTTGGGGATGTCTTTATCAGCGGAGTGAAAACAGATTAATACAGGATCTTTACGTTTTCACAGTTAACTTGCAAATAAAATGGACACTATAACAACTTTAACAAAGAATCATTTACTTTTAAATTTCTTTCTCCTGTCATTTTTATTTTATATTTTACTTCACTACATATGTAATATACCTCTAATACATAGATGTTATTTTTATCTTAAAGAGTCAATAGTATTTTATTTATTTATTTATTTTTATGCCCGGCTGATTTTTTTCTTTTTTAATTTTTATAGAGATGAGGTCTCACCAAGTTTCTCAGGCTTTTTCCAACTCCTGGGCTTAGGCAATCCTCCTGGCTTGCCCTCTCAAA
The DNA here is from genome assembly GCF_000951035.1 of Colobus angolensis palliatus. NCBI lineage: Eukaryota > Metazoa > Chordata > Mammalia > Primates > Cercopithecidae > Colobus > Colobus angolensis. Next base: position 5,891,483 of record NW_012116599.1, on the reverse strand, counting down.
GTGTACAGAAGGTCCGTTTATTTTTTATTTTTTATTTGTATTGTACTTTACAATAAATGTGCAGAACATTTATTGTGAGATACATGTGCAGAACGTGCAGGTTTGGTACATAGGTATACATGTGCCATGGTGGTTTGCTGCACCCATAAACCCATAATCTGCATTAGGTATTTCTCCCAGTGCTATCCCTCCTGACAGACCCCAGTGTGTGATGTTCCGCTCCCTGTGTCCATGTGTTCTCGTTGTTCAACTCCCACTTATGAGTGAGAACATGTGGTATTTGGTTTTCTGTTCCTGTGTTAGTGTGCTGAGAATGATGGTTTCTAGTTTCATCCATGTCCCTGCAAAGGACATGAATTCATTCTTTTTTATGGCTGCATAGTATTCCATGGTGTATATGTGCCACATTTTCTTTATCCAGTCTATCATTGATGGGCATTTGGCTTGGTTCCAAGTCTTTGCTGTTATAAATAGTGCTGCAATAAACATACATGTGCATGTGTCTTTATAGTAGAATGATTTATAATCCTTTGGGTGTATACCCAGTAATGGGATTGCTGAGTCAAATGATGTTTCTTATTCCAGATCCCTGAGGAATTGCCAAACTGTCTTCCACAACGGTTGAACTAATTTACGCTCCCACCAACAGTATAAAAGTGTTCCTATTTCTCCACATCCTTGCCAGCATCTGTTGTTTCCTGACTTTTTAATGATTGCCATTCTAACTGACATGAGATGATATCTTGTTGTGGTTTTGATTTGCATTTCTCTAAAGAGCAGTAATGATGAGCTTTTCTTCACATGTTTGTTGGCCGCATAAATGTCTTCTTATGAGAGGTGTTTGTTCATATTCTTTGCCCACTTTTTGATGTTTTTTTTTTTCTTGTAAATTTGTTTAAGTTCCTTCTAGATTCTGGTTATTAATCCTTTGTCAGATGGATAGATTGCAAAATTTTTCTCCCATTCTATAGGCTGCCTGTTCACTCTAATGGTAGTTTCTTTTGCCATGCAGAAGTTCTTTAGTTTGTCAATTTTTACTTTTGTTGCAATTGCTTTTGCTATTTTAGTCATGAAGTCTTTGCCAATACCTATGTCCTCAATGGTTTTGACTAGGTTTTCTTCTAGGGTTTTTATGGTTTTAGGTATTACATTTAAGTATTTTATGTTTGTTTGTTTTCTTTTTGAGACAGAGTCTCACTCTGTCACCCAACCTGGAATGCAGTGGTGCAATTTGGCTCCCTGCAACCTCCGCCTCTTGGGTTCAAGCTATGTTCCTGCTCCAGCCTCCCAGGTAGCTGGGACTACAGGTGTGCACCTCCATGCCTGGCTAATTTTTGTATTTTTAGTAAAGATGGGGTTTCACCATGTTGGGCAGGCTGGTCTTGAACTCCTGACCTCAGGTGATCCACCCTCCTCGGCCTCCCAGAGTGCTGGGATTACAGGCATGAACCACCATGCCTGGCCATGTTTAAGTCTTTTATCCATTTTGAGTTAATTTTTGTATAAGGTATAAGGAAGGGGTCCGGTTTCAGTTTTCTGCATATAACTAGCCACTTTTCCCAACATCATTTATTAACTAGAGAATCCTGTCTCTATTGTTTGTTTTTGACAGGTTTGTCAAAGATCAGATGGTTGTAGATGTGTGATATTATTTCTGAGGTCTCTGTTCTGTTCTGTTGGTCTATATGTCTGTTTTGGTACCAGTACCATGCCGTTTGGTTACTGTAGCTTTGTAGTATGCTTCAAAGTCAGATAGTGTGATGCCTCCAGCTTTGTTCTTTTTGCTTAGAATTGTCTATATGGGCTCTTTTTTGATTCCACATGAAATTTAAAGTAGTTTTTCTAATTTGGTGAAGAAAGTCAATGGTAGATTGATGGGGATAGCATGGAATCTATAAATTAATTTGGGCAGTATGGCCATTTTTACAATATTGATTCTTCCTATCCATCAGCAAGGAATGTTTTTCCATCTGTTTGTGTCCTCTCTCATTTCCTTGAGCAATGGTTTACAGTTCTCCTTGAAGAGGTCCTTCACATCCATTGTAAGTTGTATTCCTAGGCATTTTATTCTCTTTGTAGCAATTGTGAATGAAAGTTCACTCATGATTTGGCGCTCTGTCTATTATTGGTTTGTATGAATGCTTGCAATTTTTCCACAGGATACATTGATTTTGTATCCTGAGTCTTTGCTGAAGTGGCTTATCAGCTTAAAGAGGTTTCGAGCTGAGACGACGGGGTTTTCCAAACATACAATCACATCAATTGCAAACAGAGACAACTTGACTTCTCTTCCTATTTGAATATGCCTTGTTTCTTTCTCTTGCCTGATTGCCCTGGCCAGAACTTCCAATACTATGTTGAATAAGAGTGGTGAGAGAGGGCATCCTTGTCTTGTGTCGGTTTTCAAAGGGAATGCTTCCAGCTTTTGCCCATTCCATGTGGTAGTGGCTGTGGACTTGTCATAAATAGCTCTTATTATACCTAGTTTATTGAGAGTTTTTAGCATAAGGGGTGTTGAATTTTGTCAAAGGCCTTTTCGGCATCTATTGAGATAATCATGTGGTTTTTGTCATTGGTTACTTTTATTTGATGGATTATGGTCATTGATTTGAATATGTTGAACCAGCCTTGCATCCCAGGGATGAAGCTAGCTTGATCGTGGTGGATAAGCTTTTTGGTGTGCTGCTGGATTCGGTTTGCCAGTATTTATTGAGGATTTTTGCACCAATGTTCATCAGGGATATTGGTCTGAAATTTTCTTTTTTTGTTGTGTCTCTGTCAGGTTTTGGTATCAGGATGATGCTGCCATCATAAAATGAGTTAGGGAGGATTCCCTCTTTTTCTATTGATTGGAATAGTTTCAGAAGGAATGATACCAACTCCTCTTTGTACCTCTAGTAGAATTTGGCTGTGAATCCATCTGATCCTGGGCTTTTTTCGGTTGGTAGGCTATTAATTACTGCCTCAATTTCAGAACTTGTTATTGGTCTGGTCAGGGATTTAACTTCTTCCTAGTTTAGTCTTGGGAGGGTGTGTCCAGGAATTTATCAATTTCTTCTAGATTTTCTAGTTTATTTGCATAGAGATATTTATAGTATTCTCTGATGGTAAGTTTGTATTTTTGTGGGGTCAGTGGTGATATCCCCTTTATCACTTTTTATTTTGTCTATTTGATTCTTCTCTCTTTTCTTCTTTATTAATCTGGCTAGTGGTCTATGTATTTTGTTAATCTTTTCAAAAAACCAGCTCCTGGATTCATTGATTGTTTGAAGGATTTTTTATGTCTCTGTCTCCTTCAGTTCTGCTCTGATCTTAGTTATTTCTTGTCTTTTGCTAGCTTTTGAATTTATCTGCTCTTGCTTCTCTAGTTCTTTTAATTGTGACGTTAGGGTGTCGATTTTAGATCTTTCCTGCTTTCTCTTGTGCGCATTTAGTGTTATAAGTTTCTCTCTAAACACTGCTTTAGCTGTGTCCCAGAGATTCTGGTATGTTGTGTCTGTTCTCATTGGTTTCAAATAACTTATTTATTTCTGCCTTATTTTGTTATTTACCCAGTAGTCATTCAGGAGCGAGTCGTTCAGTTTCCATGTAGTTATGCAGTTTTGAGTGAGTTTCTTTTATTTTCCTGAGTTCTAATTTGACTGCACTGTGGTTTGAGAGAGTGTTTGTTATGATTTCCATTATTTTGTATTTTCTGAGGAGTGTTTTACTTCCCATTATGTGGTCAATTTTAGAATAAGTGCTACGGGGTGTTGAGAAGAATGTATATTCTGTTGATTTGGGGTGAAGAGTTCTGTAGATGTCTATTAGGTCTGTTTGGTTCAGAGCTGAGCTCAAGTCCTGTATATCCCTGTTAATTTTCTGTCTCATTGATCTATTTAATATTGACAGTGGGGTGTTAAAGTATCCCAGTATTATTGTGTGGGAGTCTAAGTCTCTTTGTAGGTCTCTAAGAACTTGCTTTATGAATCTGGATGCTCCTGTATTGAGTGCATATATATTTAAGATTGTTAGCTCTTCTTGTTGCACTGATCCCTTTACTATTATGTAATGCCCTTCTTTGTCTCTTTTGACCTTTGTTGATTTGGAAATTGTTTTATCAGAGACTAGGATTGCAACCCCTGCTTTTTTTGGTTTCCATTTTCTTGGTGAATATTTCCCCATTCCTTTATTTTGAGCCTATATGCGTCTTTGCAAGTGAGTTGGGTCTCCTGAATACAGCACACTGATGGGTCTTGACTCTATCCGATTTGTCTCTCTGTGTCTTTTTGTTGAGACATTTAGCCCATTTATATTTAAGGTTAATATGGTTATGTGTGAATTTGATCCTGCCATTATGATGCTAGCTGATTATGTCGCACATTAGTTGATGCAGTTTCTTCATAGTGTCCATGGTCTTTATATTTTGGTATGTTTTTGCAGTGGCTGATACTGGTTTTCCTTTCCATAATTTGTGCTTCCTTCAGGAGCTCTTGTAAGGCAGGCCTGATGGTGACAAAATCCCTTAGCATTTGCTTGTCTGTAAAGGATTTTATTTCTCCTTTCTTTGTGAAGCTTAGTTTGGCTGGATATGAAATTCTGGGTCAAAAATTCTTTTCTTTAAGAATGTTGAATGTTGGTCCCCACTCTCATTTGGCTTGTAGGATTTCTGCAGAGAGATCTGCTGTTAGCCTGATGGGCTTCTGTTTGTAGGTAACCCAATCTTTCTCTCTGGCTGCCCTGAACATATCTTTCTTCACTTCAGCCTTGGTGAATCTGAGATTATGTATCTTGGGGTTGCTCTTCTTGAGGTGTATCTTAGTGGTGTTCTCTGTATTTCCCGAATTTGAATGTTGACCTGCCTTGATAGGTTGGGGAAGTTCTCCTGGATAATATCCTGAAGTGTGTTTTCCAACTTGATTCCATTCTCCTTGTCACTTTCAGGTACACCAATCAAATGTAGGTTTGGTCTTTTCACATAGTCCCATATGTCTTAGAAGCTTTGTTCGTTCCTTTACAGTCTTTTTTCTTTAATCTTGTCTTCGTGCATTATTTCATTAAATTGATCTTCAATCTCTGATATCCTTTCTTCTACTTGATCAATTCAGTGATACTTGTATATGCTTCACAAAGTTCTCGTGCTATGTTTTTTAGTTCCATCAGGTCATTTATGTTCTTCTCTAAAGTGACTATTTTAGTTAGCAGTTCCTGTTACCTTTTATCAAGGTTCTTAGCTTCTTTGAATTGGGTTAGAACATGCTCCTTTAGCTCGGAGGAGTTTGTTATTGTCCACCTTCTGAAGCCTATTTCTGTAAATTCATCAAACTCATTCTCCATCCAGTTTTGTTCCCTTGCTGGTGAAGAGTTGTGATCCTTTGGAGGAAAAGAGACATTCTGGTTTTGGGAATTTTCAGCCTTTTGGCACTGGTTTTTCCTCATCTTTGTTGATTTATCTACCTTTGATCTTTGATGTTGATGACCTTTGGATGTGGTTTTTGCACAGCTTCCCTTTTGCTGATGTTGATATTATTGCTTTCTGTTTGTCAGTTTTCCTTCTAATAGTCATACCCCTCTTCTGCAGGTCTGGGGAGTTTGCTGGAGGTCCACTCCAGACCCTGTTTGCCTGGGTATCACCAGTGGAGGCTGCAGAACAGCAAAGGTTGCTGCCTGCTCCTTCCTCTGGAAGCTTTGGAATAGGGCACCCACCAGATGCCAGCCAGAGCTCTCCTATATGAGGTGTCTCCCTGTCAGGAGGCATGGGGGTCAGTGACCCACTTGAGGAGGCAGTCTGTCCCTTAGCAGAGCTGGAGTGCTGTGCATGGTGATCTGCTGGTCTCTTCAGAGCTAGCAGGCAGGAACATTTAAGTCTGCTGAAGCTGCACCCACAACTGCCCCTTCCCCCAGGTACTCTGTCCCAGGCAGATGGGACTTTTATCTGTGAGCCCCTGACTGGGGCTGCTGCCTTTCTTTTAGAGATGCCCTGCACAGAGAGGAGGAATCTAGAGAGGCAGTCTGGCTACAGTGGCTTTGCTGCATTGTGGTGGGTTCCATCCAGTTTGAACATCCCAGTGGCTTTGTTTACACTGTGAGGGGAAAAACTGCCTACTCAAGCCTTAATGGTAGACGCCCCTCCTCGCACCAAACTCTAGTGTCCCGGGTTGACTTCAGACTGCTGTGCTGGCAGCGAGAATTTCAAGCCAGTGGATCTTAGCTTGCTGGGCTCCATGGGGGCAGGATCTGCTGAGCAAGACTACCTGACTCCCCAGCTTCAGCCCCCTTTCCAGAGGAGTGAACGGTTCTGTCTTGCTGGTGTTCCAGGTGCGACTGGGGTACAAAAAAACAAAAAAAACAAAACAACAACAACAACAACAAAAAAATACCTCCTGCAGCTAGCTTGGTGTCTGCCCCAAATGGCCTCCTAGTTTTGTGCTTGAAACCCAGGTCCCTGGTGGTGTAGGCACCAGAGGGAATCTCCTGGTCTGTGGGTTGCAAATACCATGGGAAAAGCATAGAATCTGGGCTGGATAACACTGTCCCTCATGGCACAGTCTCTCACAGCTTCCCTTGGCTAAGTGAAGGAGTTCCCAGACCCCTTGCACTTTTCGGGTGAGGCAATGCCCCACCCTGCTTCTGCTCGCCCTCCATGGGCTGAACCCACTGTCTAGCCAGTCCCATGAGACGAACTGTGTAATTCAGTTGGAAATGCAGAAATCACCCACTTCCTGCACTGGTCTCAATGGGAACTGCAGACTGGAGCTGTTCCTATTCGACCATCTTGCCAGATCTTCCCCTGGTCAATAGTATTTTAAATTAAGAATGAGATATATATATATATAAAATATATATAATATATATTTAAAAATATATATAAATATATATTTTCTCAATTAAAAATGAGAGATATATATATTGCATATATATAAAATAATGGCAAAAGTTATTAGTTTATATTTACCCAGCTTTATTCTTCTTTATGCTCTTCTTTTCTTGTACAACTCTGAGTTCTGGTATCATTTTCTTTCAGATTAAAGAATTTCTTTTATCATTTGTAATGAATATCTGCTGGAAATGAATGATCTGTTTCAGTCTGAAAACATCTTCATTTTAATGTAATATTTTTACTGGATATAGAATTCGAGGTTTACTATCATTTTTCTTTGGCATCCTATCAATGTTATTCCATTGTCATTTTCTTTCCATTGTTTCTGATGATAAGTCAGTCTTTCATTATATTATTGTTTCTCTAGGTAGTGCATATAATTTTTTCCTGGTTTCTTTTAAGATTCATTTTTATAATCTTCAGTTTTCAGGAGTTTAACTACAATGTGTCCGGGTTTGGTTTGCTTTGTGTTTATTCTACTTAGGGTTCATGGAACCTCTTGGATGTTGAATTATTTTTTATTAGTTTCGGAAAGATCTCAAATATTATGTTTCCAAATATTTTTCTGTTTAATCTCTCTCTTCCCTCCTCTGGGATTCTAATTACTATAGTAATCTTAGATCATTTAATATTGTACCGTAAATCTTGAACACTCTTCCTCTTCCCCTCCTCCTTGTTTCTTTCTTCCCATCTTTGTTCTCCTTCTCCTCCTCATTTTTATACTTCTCTCTCTTGCTCACTTTCTCCTCCCTTCCCCCTTATTCTTTCCTCCCCTCTGCCTTCTTTTCTCCTTCTTCTCCTTCTCTTTTTCTCCTTCTCTTTCTTCTTATCTTTTTCTTTGTGTTTCAGTTGGTATACTTTCTAATGATTTGGTTTCAGTTTCACTGATTTTTTCCTCTGGTGAATCCAGTTTGCTGTTAGCCAATTGAATCCTTCATTTTTTATATATTGTATTCACATCTAACATTTCAATTTAAATCTTTTTCATAGTTTCCATGCATATACTCAAATATAAATTTCTATGCATCTGCTCAAATTCCCCAGCTGTTCATACTTGTGGTACACCTTTCCTATTAGATCTTTTATAGTTTATATTATGATTATTTTAAAGTCTGATTTGTAACATCTAGGCCATATTTCAGCCTGTCTTTATTTTGCTGTTTCTTTTCTTCACCATGGGTCATGTTTTAATTGGTTATTTTTGTGCTTTATAATGTTTTTATTTTATAGCAAACATTTTGCATATCATAACAGTGAAGTGCAAAGTAAATTATATCTTTCCCTAGAAATTGTCGTCATACCCCTTCATGCATAAATTGATAGCTTTGGGGTCTGTGTAAATCTCATCTGTAGCCAAGTTGATCTGGGCTTGACTGCAGCTTTAGTTGAATATAACTTACTACTCATTTCAAATATTTTGAACACAGTATCAGAAACTTCCTTTCTGCAGGGCTGAATACTGGTAAGATTCCTCTTCGCACTTTACATACCAATCTGCTGCCAGACTTCCAAACTGCACCTAGGGAGATATATTTTCGCTCAGAGTACATCAGGGAGATTTCTCTTAGCTCTTCTGCCTTGCCCTTAGCCTTTGAGTTCCTGAGTACTTAATGATAGAGAATTGTAAAATCAAAACAAAAAAAAGCTTGACATGTGTCTGTAAACTTGCCCTGTGGCCGAGGTTCCTTGGGATTCTAACATGCCTTGCTAGCTCACATACACTTGTCGTAAGTTTCTTAAAATTTTAACTGATTTCTCCTTATCTGCATAAATGATGAACTTATTTATTGCCTGCCTATCAGGGTTGAGAACAGCTACAGTTCTCTTATAAAATACTAATCACTTTCTGGAATTTAGTTCTCTTTGCATCCTCAGATCAGCAGTAGGTTCAGAATACTGTGATTTTATAATTGATATGGCTTGGTATTGGTTGTTAGGGTAAAAGCAATCGTCTCTTGCAGCTTTCTATGTCCTAACCAAAAATAAAACTCCTCTATTTAAGTGCTTCTTAAAACAATAAATTTGAGTAATATTTTAAGATTCAAGCCTCACATTTACTAACATAGGGCTTCTTTTTATCCTTCTACATTTTAAGTGGAGTTATTTTGGAGTTGTTCATGCATAATCAATTCAAACAGATATGTAATTTTATAAAACTTAACCTGATCAACTTGATACTGTTCTGCTGTTGTAGTTAATGCTGAAAAAGGAAAGAGGGTAATATATAGTTTATATAGTCATGTACCAAATCTTTACTAAAAATAAATAAAGGCAGTTTTATTTTGCCTTTCTAGGGTAAAAAATTTCTGACTAAAACGTATGTTAATTTCACTTTAGGAAAAATTAAGAAGATAAAGAAAAAAGTTTGTTATGATGGCGTGGGGATAGTTTATAAGTCCTTATACTTATTTGTCATTTTATGATAGAATTGAAATTATTGTTTTGAATTCTAATATATGGAATTTATGAATTGATCAAGGTTGCCTTTACCATAGCTAAAGATAAATTTGATCTAAAATGGTAGAGATCCTTTCCGTAGCAAGTTAAGTTTTTATTGCAGTGGTAAAGGGGTGAGAATTTCAGAAACTAAGGTATGAACCCTTTAATATCTGACCATAGGTTCTATTTATAGAAGGTAACAAGGCCAGAACATTATCATTAAAATGCTATTAAAAGTATATCTAAATATAATACATTCTCTTCTAGTTATGAGATCCCATTGGCACGAAGGAGATGAACACATATGAATGAACTTGAAGCCCATTCAAATTATTTGCCTTATACCTGAAACTTATTTAGAGTTTGTTTCATTTGGTTGTGGTAGAGACTGTGTTATTGCACCCACTTATTTGTTGTTTTCTTTGTAAGAGGATTGTATATTCCTACCCATTGTTATAAGAGCCACAGTGTCTTTCTGGTGAGGCTGGGCATTATATACTCCAACCCCACTGAGTCAGGCTTCATCAATGACTTAAACTAACGGAATGTGAGTAGAAGTAACTGTATATGGCATCTGAGTAGGTCCTTCAGGAGCCATTATATGATTTAACCATTGTTCCTTCACTTTGTCTAAGATTAGAGTAATTGCTATTATGTGAATTTGCTTACTGAATTTTTATTTAGCAATGTAGCACCTGAAATTTTATTTAAATACAATTTGAATATTTGGAAACTATGGTTGACACTATTTAAAACATAATTTTAATATATGTGTGGAAACTGATAGAGAAACTTACAATTGTTTGGCAGAATAAGGCTATTGTATTATTTAGAGCAACTTTTAGGATGTTTTCACAAAGAGACTCCAAGATGTGGTGGTCTGAATATGAAAATAGTCTTTGATTCCTCATGAAACCACCTGCTTGGTCTAGCCGGGTGAGGACGCTCTGCTCCCTGGGACCATTAAGAGACCTGGCTTCCACTGACATTTTCTTCTTCTACCCATTAGACCACTGACCAACTCTGCATGATCAAAGTGGGACATTGATTTTTCTTTATTTATAGCTCATGGTGAAGGAAGAGGGAGAATGTATTTTATTTTAAATAAACAACTTGGAAGTTATGCAGAAATTATATCTACTCGTATTTCTTTGCAAAGGAAGCTGAAAATGCAGTTTCTAGCAGGTTGCCCATGACTCCAGCCAAAACTAAAGGAAGAAATTCTCTAACCATGAGGAAGAAGAAATTTGAGAAAGGACATGATTAGCAATCTTCACCTCACTATTGAAACTGGCAATTCAGATTATTTAGTCTCCATGTAGACTGTACTTCTCAGAATTCTTGAGCATTCTAGAAGCCATGTCACTCAGGCCTCTGAGAGAGAGAAATGTTTCTTCTTCATCTTTGCCATTTTGAGAACAGAAAATTTAGATCTCCTCTTAGCTATCTCCTTTGGTATCCTGAGACACTAAGTCATGAAGTTCTTTACAATGCGTGGTACGTAGAAGACATATGACTTTAAAAAATAGTAAGTTAATACATATTTATTAGACTTTTAGGACACTGGCTGTTAGAATATATTCAGTAAGTGGTTTTTGAATACAGAATGAATGGGTAAGTGAATTCTCAATTATTAAATATAAACAGGCTTTCTATTGAAAATGGTGAACTGCACACACAGGTTTCTTTCTTTTGCATTCAGAGATGGAATGAAAATGACAGTAACAGAGTGAAGACCAAGTATGAGCCTAAAAAAAACATAGCTGGGGGCAAAGTTAACCAAACAACATATTTCAAAAATTTTTTTTTGGATGTGAAATATAGAATATAGAATATCAGAATAACCAGAGACTTGAGTAATCTGAGAGAAAGATGTAGCCTACAAAGAATTCAGGTCTTAAAGACTATAGAAATGATGAAAGATTAGAATAAGAAAGGGGTGAAAAATGGAGAGTCTAACTTAAAATTTGTCAAATAAGTAGATAGAGGTCAAATATCTACCCAAACTCCTTTCTTTCCTACCCCAAAGAGAAAAACGAATCAGTTTTTTTCCAACTGTACCACCCACTCCCTGAAATCTCAGAACTAACAGTTCTAAGATTGCCTTTCTCTTACTTTTTTATGGGGAACTTTGGCAGAAAAAAATCTTTGGAAAGCTAGAAATGATGGGAGAAGAGGATTGTTTTTTCTCCATTAGGTAAGGATTTAGGTTGGATAAAGTACCTCCTACTATTGGTTTTTGGTTTTTTGAAAACTGTCCTTAACTTTCTCCCTGTTCTGACAAGTAGTTAAGTTTCACATGTCCATATATTTCTCCTTGGATCTATTAAAGAGGCCTTAAGAAAATAGATTGAGATTTCTAGAAGATTTTAATATTCTAACTCTTGGTATTCCCCTAATTGACCTCACACCCTATTTGCTAGCTCTTGAACTCAGTATAGGCTATTGGTCAAATAAATAAAATGGATTTAACCTTATGTAAAAGTTTTTTTTTTTTTTTCCAGTGCTAATTTAGATACTTTTTCCTATTTTACATTACACAAATCCTTTAAACTGAAAACAGTTGTAACATTTATATAAAAAGATCAAGTAAGTAACATTTTGTGTGAGAATGAACACTGGTCACTCTTCGCTATTTGCTGATTCAGGGTAACAGCTGTCCAGACAAGCATCTTCAATTGTCATAGAAAATGCTTGTAATTTTTTTGGCCTGTGTCATTGTTTCATCTCTTGAAACATGTAGAAGTGGCTGACATAATAGGGAATGGCCGATGTCCCATGCTCAGCTAACTTTGTGAATCCACCAATCCAAGCCATTTGCATGATTCATACCCCATTCTGCACACCTGTTTTCTCTGAGCATGCCCCAGACTGTGCTTTTCTGTGGTGCTGGCTTATGCCAACCTTCATGAGCCAAACAATTTTCTGATTTAAGATCTCATATAGTCATCCCCACATATGCCCTTGGGTTTAAATTAATTCATGTGGTTGATCTCATTTCTGAAACTAAGAAACAAAAAGCAAGAAAAATTAAAGTTTATAGTAAAGGTAATTACTTCCTTATTGCTCCCATAGACTTGGCATTTTTCTACTGGTTCTCATAGTTACCAACATGCAAAACATATTGGCTTTGGAACATAGGGCGATATTTAAGAACAAGAAATCCAGGTGTCAGATTGTACGACCTTGGGTACATAAAATTCTTTAAACATCAAGCATTAGCTACCTTATTTGTGACATTTAGATAGCACAGTCATACTGTGTAAGGTAGTTGCAAAGACAGAAGGAATAATGGAATCAGTGCCTAGTGTTTGGCTTGACTCAGAGTGAGCAGTCAGGGCATGTTAGATATTATCAGTATAGGTCTTGTGCTTAAGAGAACGTCTAAAAATGTATGTTTGTGAGATAAGAATGAATGCTGCCCAGAAGAATCCTGTTTAACCTTATTTGTGGGACTTCTTTAATAAGATATTAACTGAAATGCTTAATATACTTCTTTGTAGAAACCAATACTAAATTTATTTCACAAACAGTTGAGATTCCACTATGTGTAGAGAGCTGACAAAGTAGATACAAATGAAGCTTTTGCTTTCTAGGAGTTCACAATCTATTAGAAAAGACTGATGGATAAAGAAATTATAAAGGATTAAATGAACTCAAATAAATTAAATTACAAAGCAAAATTTATGTTGGTGCTGAATTCGCATATTGCACAATTACTGTATCACTAGTACATGACAGAAATTGAGAAAGTCAAAGTCATCAAGCACATCATGTGAATGTGAGCTTCATTTTAGTTTCAAGTGGAATAATCCAATAAATTGGAACTGACTTCTCAACTCATCTTAAATTCTTTGTCTGAAGAAGCTCTTGTATTTTTTTTTTTTTTGGATACAAGACAGAAAACTACTGCATGTATTAAATTGCGTTGCCTTACATGGTTTGGCAAAATGAGGCCAAAAAACATCTACCGGATATTCTACTAAATGTTGTTTATGTGAACCAACAGAAAGAATTAGTTTGCACATACATATCAAATGCCCACTCTCTCAACTCCCCAATTCTTTATATAGCTGTCATGAAACAAAGATAGGCCTAATTGGCTTTGCCAGCAGTAAGGGATAAGCTATCTTTCTTTTTTTTCATCTTCATTGGCTGCAACTCTCATTCCTGATTTGATACAGAGCACTTAGCTTCCTCTAAAAAAAGGATTCATGTTAAAATGAGTCTGTGTACAGATGCCTTTTTGCACATAGTCTCCAAAGAGCAATGACATGCTGGAAGTCTCTAGTGTTGTGGAAACTTCTGATTTGGGACACGTGACTGGCATTTCCTTCAGGGATGCAAGTGGTTAAAGTGGCTCAAGATAGAATGCTACTCTATGCCTGGTATTACATTATGCACTGTCAGAAACCCTGACACTCATTTATTGCTGTTACTTACGTGTTTTATATGACTTAGTGTCTTATGTGAAATAGACTCCAACTTAATTGCTAACATTGTTTTACTAATAAGAAATGACCCAGACACCTTAACACATGTCATAGAATAATTATAGTCACCATTATAAAATTCTGCTTCCAACATTTTGGAAAATACCACTGACTTGTCTTCCTTTTTTTCTTCTATTCTCACAGCTTTCCCTATAGAGGTCAGATTTCACTACTAGGACAAGATAGCCATGAGTGTGTACTCCAACCTCTATTGCTTTTTGTATAATAAAATTAAATTGTGCTTAATCTGTAAAATATACATAATAAGTAGTTTAATTGTACATTTGGAAATCCTGTGATTTTTTACTCGTGATAGATAATGTTATCACTACCTTAAATAAATGGGAACAACAGAGAGCTTATGATTACAAGTTAATTTTTATATTTTGTTTACTAAAGAGCTTATTTTAGTTTATTTCTGCCATATACATTTATTTACAGAAATCTGTATGTAGAAGAAAAGGAAGAAAGTAAGAAAGTTTAGTCTTCACAAGACAACTCTTACACCACGTTAGACTGAGAGCTAAGAGCACTGTATTTACCATTTCTTTACGTTAATTCATTCAGCCAGCTTTTTCTTTTCCTCCTAGTATATTTGTTTGAGAGTAGATTTATCTGTCAGGATTCATTTGGTTCCATGAGATGCATAACTGAACCCAAGCATTTTTAGGTAAAGGAGCCATCTATTGACTCACACAATGAACAATGCATAGGGCTGGCTTCAGGTGAGGTCTGAGTCAGATACTCAAAGAGGGCATTAGGACCCTTTTCTTCTTTTCAATCACTGTAGTCAGGTTCCACTTGGATTCATTCTAATAGAATATTCTCTCCTTGTAGCATCAAAATGGCTGGCACAATTCCTTGCTTTATGGCTTCAAGTCCAACTAAATAGAACAAGGGTATCTTTCTTAGAAGTCCCAGCCAAAGTCCATGTTTCTGTTTTGTTTTAATTGACTAATGTGCATTTCTCTGAACCAATCACAGTCACCAGGCTAATGGTTAGCATTTACCATCTTTTCCACCTTTGAGTGGAAGAAGCACCCTACCTGATGTGAGACAGTCTGGATGGTAAATCCCCAGATACAATTCTAGAGGTAATATTGGTAAAAAGGGGAGGTGCATGCTGGCCCTGAAAACAAGCGAACACACACAAATATCCACTGCAGAAGGAACACTGGTGACAAACCAGGCTGGGGTACAAATGACTGTGCCGAAGAATGGTTCAACATGGGGATCAGTTGGAGGCACTCTGACTTTTCCAACACATGTCTCTAATATTCCAAGAATTTGGTTTGCTAGAGTGGCTATTATCGTTCTTTGTAGGATGTGATTCGGAACCACAATGGCTTTCTAAGTCCAGAATAGGAGCCTGTGTATCCTGCTGTGTGGAACCCTGGGTTTTCTTTCTTGTCTCTTCCTTCACTTCTGCTGTTTCTCTTTCTTTCCACTTTAAGTTCCCAGAGAGGTCTCCTTTCTCACCCCTTCCTTATCACATTTAGTACTCGGGTAAATGATATTGTTTCCACTAGGCTAGTGCAAATATTATATACTTTTTTTTTTCCACGGGGATATGCTTTTGAAATTTTATCTCTAATTGTGAAAAGAGTTGGCAAACTAATTTCAACATCAGTAAGAAGGTTAGGGGAACTATCAGGTGCAGTAAAGAGGCCTCTCCCTAGCACCAGCAAAAATCTTTTAAGGAATGTACTTACAAAGTTTAGATGTGAAGCCAGTTCTAATGGAAAGGAAAGGGGGTTTCAAATGAGTGAGGCTGAATACAGATCACATTTAAGAGGACTCCAGAGGACTGAATTCTGGAGGCATTCCTTTATCTTTGTGTCTTTCTAGGAAGATTGCTGGAGTAATATTGCAATCTCTAGTTTCTCTATTGAACACATGACCTCTGGGATTTTATTCCCCTGAAGACCCAGAAGCTAATCAGCCTCCTCATCAAGAAATATTTCAGAGCAGTATCTCACAAATTGTGATGTGTAAGTAAATCGCCTGGGAATCTTGGTAAAATGTAGATTCTGTTTGTAGATTCATGATTTCTTGTTTCTAACAGAAATGCAGCAGGTAATGTGAAAGCTGCTGGGCCCCAGACCACACTTTGTCTAGCAAACCTTTAGTATTGTGTTGTCTGATATAGTAGCCACCAGCCACATGTGGCTATTTAAATTAATAAAGATGTAAAATTCAGTTCTTCAGTCTCACTAGCTACATCTCAAGTGCTCAATAGCCCCTCATGACTAGCCCCTCTAACAGCTACTGTTTGGGGCTGTTAGAATAGAACATTTCTATCATCTCAGAAACATCTTTTGGAAAACCCTGTTCTAGAAGATGAAGAGTCCAACTCTAGATTGAGTACAAAGCTGTAAACAGAACATGTTTTGTTTATTTTTCCTGGAAATGTCAAGGTAGCACCATTTGCCAGAGAAGTGGTCTGTATTTCCAGAAGGTGCATAAACAGAAGGTCTAGCATTTCCTAAGCCATGGTGTAATCCAAGCTACATGAGATTTCTCTTGAGACCTTCTCTTTCTATTTGCACACATTGTGGTCCCTGTCCATCAGCACAGCAGAGAAAGATATACATATACAATTTAGTCCTTCATGGAGTTGGTGGCTACAGTTCTCATTTGGGTACTCCTGATTACATATTGTTGATTTAGGAATTAAAAAAAGACTATAGAATACTTCTTTATCTATCTTGAACTCTTATGTGGCAATTATATATATGGTAACAAAAGTACAAACAAAGAATTTGCAAAAGTTGTTAATAGCCAAACTACAACAAGAATGACAGCAAAACACAGAGACTTTGCAATCAATTAAACAACTAAACGTGTCTATAAAACATCCAATGCATATGGCAATATGCAGGTCTTGGTGACACATGAATATTCTCTGCCTTCATGGTGGGCATGTGTAGTTTTAACTTTACACACAATTAGCTCTTGTTTAATCGGAACCTATTGATTCCAATGTCTTGGAGGGCAGAGTATATCAATGTCCCAAGTGATGCTCAGCTGCTTTCATTTGAGCTCTGGAGCTCGTTTTCAGTGTGTTAATGTCACTGTCTTTTGCATGGCACCAGAGAATGTTTCCTGAGCACAGGAGGACTTTTGCAATTCAGGCAATTCTATCCTTTGGATTTGCTTCAATATGGACAGGACCTTTGTGGTGAAAAGTATGTGGCACACTTCTCAATGCCTTTGTGTGACCAAGACATGGTTTAGATTTTGGTGTCACATGATCTCCAGTGACATTCCTCCAGAGTCACATGAGTCTTTAATATTTTTGTCTCCTGAAAGCTGGCATGACAAGTATACACTTGGCCTTAGCATGTGGTTATGTGAGATCACTGGCCTGGATAAGGACATGAGGTAAATTCTCTCAAGTTTCTGTAAGGATATGCACAGAGCATATTGGCTACAGGTTGAGGTTAATATCCTCAGCAAGATTCTGCCCCACATTGGGTAAATGCATAGTCAGAGAAGTGACTTAGAGATCAACCAGTGGTTCAGTTTCACGGAGAGGTTGCCCAGCTGGGAGCTGGATAATTTCAGTGATGGGTGTTGGTTACTTGAAGAGCCTGATAACTAGCGTCCTTCTTCCTCTCCTGATATTGTAACCGGTAGAGAAAGGAACACTGGAGTCAGACTTTGGGGATAAAAGTATCACATGTATATTTTCTGATAAAGCTGATAAACAATGGGTCATAAGGGCTATAGAAGGCAGCTTCTGACCTGGTCCCCATGATACCTACCTCCTGGTATTCACACTCACGTGAAATCCTCTCCCCTTGAGTGTGGGCAAGACCTGGTAATTTGCTTCTAACCAGTAGATTATGACAGTGATTATGGGATGTCCATTCTGTTACTATGTTCCGTGTGAGTGTAACTTCCATTTTGCCGTCAGACTCTGCCTATTGACTCCCTTACTGGCTTTGCTGAAGCAAGCTGCCACGTGGAGACATTCAAATGGCAAGAAATTGAGAGCAGCTTCTGGCCAACAGCCAGTAAAGAACCAAGGTTCTCCACCCACTATCCTGCAAGGATGTGGTTCTGTCAATACGTCAATAAAAATGTGAGCTTAGAGGCAGATCTTTCTCCAGTTGAGCCTTCAGATGAAATCTCAGCACTGTCTGACACTTTGATTGGGGCTTTATGTGAGACCCACATAAAGCAGAACACCAGCTAGGCCACCCCAAGATTCCTGATCCACAGAAACTGAGAAATATTAAATGTGTGTTACGTTAAACTGCTAAGTTTTGGGTAATTTGTTCTTAAGCAATAGATAACTGATACAAACGTGTTTGCCAAGAAAATGATAATAGGTAATGGATACAGATGTATTTGCCATTCTGCCCTGCAGGTAGACAGATGTATCTTTCTCGTTTCTGGTGATGCTGAGCAAACACATGCCCTCTGGTTGGGAACCTGCTGCTGGAAAGCTCACAGCATGTGGGGGCAGAGAAGAGAATATGCTTTTGTTAGGCAGGTAGATTCCAAATCAATTAAGGAAAAGATAGGATCGAACTATGATGACTGTTCTTTTTTCTCTGAACTTACCTGCTGGTAAGTCAGTTTCTTGTCCACCGAGGAAGAGGATCTTCACCACAGGTCTCTCCACATCTGCAAATGCAATGGATGAGCACTCTTGAGTCATGGCGTTGCCTAGTGAGCCGGTCGGTAACTCATCTCTACAGGGAGGATTGAGGTTGGAGCAATAAGCCAGGAGTGTTTAGGAAAAATGTTTTCTTATGGAAGCCAGAAGGAGTAGAAAATAAGTATTTTTCTTTTACAAAGAGCAACTCTCCATATGAAACAGAGTCTTACATAAAAGGATCTTCCTTGTGTTGCTTCAAAACCTAGTTTTGAATTTTCTTAGTTTTGATTTCTTAATTTGTATAAGAAATATATGAACGTGTCAGTTCTTAGCAATGCAAAGATGCTTTAAGATCCATCTCTACCCTCAGGAAATGTATGGCTTGAAAGACAGATGTATTTATAAGCAAACAACTAGAACAGCCGTTGCAGGCTTGATTCCCCTGGCAGCTAACTCTCCTGTGAAGTTTAATATGTATAATGTTTACTAGGGAGAGTTCTTGGGACCAATACCTGTTGAAGGGAAGAGAATGATGCAGAAATGGGCAGAGGAAGGAGTTGAACTGTGTGGTAGGCTTGAGAGAGCCTAGCTGACTGCACCAGAAACTCTAACACTAAAATGGCCCATCACGATTGACCTGATGGGCTGAAATGGCTTGGCCTTACACACCACTGGCTTCTTCACCGGACGTGACCACTTCATGTGCAGTGATGTTCACACTGGCCTTTTTCCTCATCTGAGGGAATCTCTGCAAGGCTAGCAGCTGAAGGTGAAGTGCTGTCAGCACTCACTGGGACAACAAATCCTTCCTTGATAGGGCAATTTAGAAAGTGGGACCCCCCCGACCCCACCCCCAAAAGGCAGGCATTAAGACTTGGCTTAGTAATAGCCCTCTCCAAAATACAACTATGCCCCAAATCCCCTCCTTTCATATTCAGGCCCATTTCTATTATTCAAAGTGGAATAGTGGTTCAAGAAGCTCAGGCTGATTATTTACCTTGAATCCACATCAGCTAATCCACATCAGCCATGTACTTACTTTTGAATCTGATGTCTGTTGAGGTGGGAACAGATCTCACTGGAACATCTCCTTGCACCCAAGTCAGTGTTATTTAAAGACAGAGATATGGTCCTTAGAGAAATGTATCCTTAGGGGATTTCACTGTTTTGTGAACATCCTAGTGAACCCCCACAAAGCTGGATGGCACAGCCTACTACACACCTAGGCTGCATGGTACAGCCTATTGCTCATGGCTACAGACCTGTTTAGCATGTTACTGTCCTGAATATTGTACAACACAACACAATTACAAACACAATAGTAAGTATTTGTGTATCTAAACAAGTCTAAACATAGAATGATATAATAGAATACGGTATTATAATCTCACGGGGCCACCTTGGTATATGCTGTCCCTGGTTGATGGAAACATCGTTAAGCAGGGTGTGACTGTACTCGGGTGCAAAATGGCAGTGAGGAGGGAATGTCTGGCTGTGAGACTGCGAGGTTGCCTGGGACCTGGTTGTGAAACAAGCTGCACTTTGCAATAAGAAAGTTGAACTTTTTGGTTAATGAGACACCATTGGACACCACTGGAAAGTTGTTCTCCTTGGCATCCATGGGGCGGCTCACTGTTTTAACCCAGTAACACGTGGCGGTGTAGACAGTGGATTAAAGAGGAAGAGACTGGAGGTGTGGACACAAATGAAGAGATCAAGAAGCTGTAGAAGAGAGAGGTGATGAGGTGCAGGGCAGAGCAGAGTCAGCACAGACAGCCGGGTTGGGAGCTCTGAAGGAGGGTTCTAAGGTTGGACAGACAGGGTTTAAAGACTGATCAGATATGTGAGGTGAGAATAAAGTTAGTTACAATGAATTTGTTTTCCAACTTGAGCCAGTGTGAACTGACTGGTTAGCTCCGTTGGTTAGAGTGTGGTGCTAGTGAGCGAGTGGAGTTAAATTCTTTCCTATTGCAAAAATACATTTATTCTAAAATAAACATACCAATTTACTATTAGGAACATAATGTTTTATTTTTCACATGTTCGCTTCTTTCATACTAATAGTTTTTCGGGTGTTGAAAATTTGGGTGGACATTAAAATATTCCAGATCATCAGCTCACAGTTGATTATAAGAATAATAGCAACCACTGATTATTTTCCTTTTAAAAGAATTTCATGGGAATAATTTTTTATTTTTAATTTTAATAGTTTTGGTGATACATGTGGTTTTTCGTTAGATAGATAAGTTATTTAGTGGCTATTTCTGAGATTTTAGTGTACTTGTCACCTGATTAGTGTACACTGTAGCCAATATGTAGTCTTTTATCTCTCACCCCTCCCCCAACCTTCCCTCCATAGTCCCCAAAGTCCATTACATCATTCTTATGCCTTTGTGTCCTCATATCTTAGCTCACATTTATAAGTGAGAACATACGATGTTTGGTTTGTCATTCCTGTGTTACTTTACTTAGAATAATGGCCTCCAGCTCCAGTCAAGTTGCTGCAAAAGACATTATTTCATTCCTTGTTACAGCTGAGTAGTATCCCATGGTGTATATATACCACATTTTCTTTATCCACTCATTGGTTGATGGGCATTTAGACTGGTTCCATATCTTTGCAACTGTGAATTGTGCTGCTATAAACATGCGTGTGCAAGTGTCTTTTTCATATAACGACTTCCTTTCCTCTGTGTAGATACCCAGTAGTAGGATTGCTGGATTGAATGGTAGTTCTACTTTTAGTTCTTTAAGGAACCGCCATACTGTTTTCTAGAGTAGTTTTAGTAATTTACATTCCTACCAGCAGTGTTAAAGTGTTCCCTTTTTCCTACATCTACACCAATATCTATTGTTTTTTGACTTTTTGATTATGGTCATTCTTGCAGGAGTAAGATGGTATCTCATTGTGGTTTTAATTTACACTTCCTTGATTAGTGATATTGAGGATTTTTACATATGTTTGTTGGCTAGTCAATAAATGCTGCTGGGAAAACTAGCAAGCTACATTTAGAAAAACAAAACTAGATCCTCGACTCTCACCTTATACAAAAATCAAGATGAATCAAAGACTTAAATTTAAGACCTGAAACCGTAAAAATTCTAGGAGATAACATTAGAAAAACTGTTCTGGAAATTGGCTCAGGCAAAGAGTTCATGACCAAAAACCTGAAAGCATATGCAACAAGAACAAAAATAAATAGATGAGACCTAATTAAACTAAAAAGCTCCTGCACAGCAACAGAAACAATTATCAGAATAAACAGACAACCCATAGAGTGGGAGAAAATATTTGCAAACTATGCATCTGACAAAGGACTATATCCTGATTGGGCTTTTCTTTCTCTTTCTCTGTTTCTCTCTTTCTTTCTGACGGAGTCTGGCTCTGTCGCCCAGGCTAGAGTGCAGTGGTGTGATCCCGGCTCACTGCAACCTCTTCCTCCTGGGTTCAAGCAATTCTCTGGCCTCAGCCTCCTGAGCAGCTGGCATTATAGGCACCCGCCGCCATGCCTGACTAATTTTTGTATTATTAGTAGAGATAGGGTTTCACCATCTTGGCCAGGCTGGTCTCAAACTCCTGACCTCATGATCCACCCACCTCTGCCTCCCAAAGTGCTGGGATTACAGGCATGAGCCACCACGCCCGGTCTGATTGGGCATTTTCTATGTGCTAAGGACTGGGACGCTTTCCTTAAATAATGCTGTTAAACCTCATAGCTACATGATTATTCTGTGGTGTGATTATGCCAGTCAACAGTGAGAAAAGGAAAAATGGTAGATCCAAGATTGGAATCACAACAGTCTGACTTCAAAGATCATGCTTTGATTTTACAACCAAGACAAAGCCTCACTGAAGTGCTATTAGTTTTCCCCTGTGCCTGTCCCCAGCACTGCTGATGACCTGTACTTCCTATCATTGACCACCGAAGGGTTGAGGGTAAGGTACCTGGCCCTACAGGCAGCAGTTTATGGCAGTAATTTGTAGTTTGTAATGTTGACGTGTTGAGAAAAAAGGAGATGTTTATGTTGCCAGGGTTTCTTGCGTAGAAACATAACTTCCATTAGCATTCTGTTGAGTTTTCAGAAGCTAATTAAATGTAGGACCAAAAAATGCAGATGAACACTGAGGAAGTTTGGGAATAAGATTTTCAGTCCTTTTTATTTCCTCCTTTAAGAATTATATATGTATTCAGTGTTAAACTTTGATTGAAATACTACCTACAGGCTATTGTGTCCTCTTTTCATTTTCTAGTATAATATGTTACATTTGAATAACACTTTGTCTTTTATCAGCTTTTTGCATGGAATCCTATTTGATCTTGCACTAATGTGAGATTGAGTGACTCAGAGGGTTGAGTGAGTCGTCAGATCTCACCCAGCTACTGAGTCAAGACCAGCTTTCAAACTTGGCACTTCTAACTTCACGTTCAGTACTTTAAAACTTTTTTTCACCATATTTAGGAATTTTATAAGCCAAATGCGATCTAAAGCACACGATGCCAATAGTTATTTTTTTTGCTTGTTTGCTTGTTACCGATCAATATATAAAAATTACTTTAACTGTTTTACTGTTAAAAATAGAGTTTGAGTCAAGTGAGTGCAAGTTTTTTTTTCTTTTTTCTTGACCTAGAAACATAGCACAAAACAAAATAAAACAGGAGACAGATTCATTTTTTATAGTGACGTGAGACTGATGACATCAGTTTACCAAGGATTTGCATAGAGTTTTCATTGTTTTTGTGAAATCTTGTGGACTGCTATGCTATTGAACTGAATAATGACATTAGAATTTGGACTTTGAAATAAAGACAAACAGATTAAGTCTTGGTGATACACAAAGGCTGGCCTCTTTTGCCTTCGATTTTCAGACAGGGATTTCTGTGTCATTCAGTGATTAAGGTTGCCAAATGTAGCCAGGAACTGTTTCAGCAATCATAGATGTTGATTTTCCAATTGGGCCAATCTGCCAGACTGGCAGACAGAAAACTAACAGAAATATTAAATATAGACAGCTTCTATAGTTGAATCTTGTTTTTCCCTCTCTCTGCTGGAAGCCACTATAAAATAGTAGCCTGTATGTAGGTCATTAAAAACATACACAGATACACACAGCAAGTTGTGTATTTGCACTGTTAAATTAAGCCTTTGTGGACTCAATAACTGGGTGCCAAAATAGTTGTTGCAGATGTATTAGGTGATTGAAACAGTCTTTCATTGACGATGTCATACCCAGATATGACTGTCTGCTGGCTCCCTGTCCCACTGTGAAGGATTCCATTCTCTGTTGACCCACACACCTTTGGGAATCATTTTAGGGGAAGCACAATTTTTTAGTTTCCAAATTCACACTCTTGAGATCTCATAAATTTGATAGATGTGTGCTGGGAGAACTTGATAGAATAGTTGGTTTTGTTTTTAGGATTCGCTTCCATGCATGGCCAGCAAAGATGTATAATTGTGTGCAATTCTTCTCCTGGCCACAAATACAGCAGAAGTGAACTTAGCTTCTGTGACCACAATTTATGTAGAGTGAAACCCTCCCCTCAGATTCAAAGAAATGATGCAATTACATTGCAACACACATATGTGGCTTCCCCAGATGCCCCTGGGATACAAAAGGGCCTTATGTAGCTTGCCTGGCACCGTGATCCTCCTTTTCTATGAATACTCTTTGACAATTTTCCTAGCTTTTTCTGAAATATATTTCTACCCACTTTGTATTTCTTTAGAGGAAAAAAGTTGAGTAATATAATGCAAAGTGAATTTTTGCTGGGTAGGATTGATTAATGTCCACTTAGGAAAAATATCTTTCAAATATATTTTTTCTGTCCTTCCTTCCTTCCTTCCTTCCTTCCTTCCTTCCTTCCTTCCTTCCTTCCTTCCTTCCTTCCTTCCCTTCTTCCCTCCCTCCCTCTCTCTTTCCCGAGTCTTCCTCTGTCACCTGTTGCCCAGACTGGAGTGCAGTGGCCCGATCTAGGCTCACTGCAAGCTCCGCCTCCCGGGTTCAGGCTATTCTCCTGCCTCAGCCTCCCAAGTAGCTGGGACTACAGGTGCCCACCACCACGCTGGGCTAAATTTTTTTTTTTTGTATTTTTAGTAGAGACGGGGTTTCACCGTGTCAGCCAGGATGGTCTTGATTTCCCGACCTCGTGATCCACCCACCTCAGCCTCCCAAAATGCTGGGATTACAGGCATGAGCCACTGCACCCAGCCCAAATATATTGTTTTCTAATAGGTGGGAAATGTACAGAGAGAATCGGTTTTCATCATAGCTGATTTGGATTGATCATTCCCACTTCCTTTTTCCCTTTCAGCAGCAAAACTGGCAAAGGAAATTGTGATATATTTGGACACCTGTGTTCTTTATACATGGCGTGAGAAGACTCTTTAATATTAAAAACAGCATTTAATAAACATATTTCTGTATGAGTTGGGAATTATGAATTTTCTCTCTGTTTTGGAAGGTTTGGGTTACTTGACCCTTTGACCAAATAATGAGTGAATTTAAGGACTAGATGACGTCTTCCATCTAGAACTCTGTCTTGACAGGTTTAGATGTGATCCTGAGTTTAGGTGAGGAAGGCCGATTTTCTCTCTTCTTCTTCTTTTTTTTTTTTTTTT